>NC_140205.1:18637901-19108528 GCF_965226575.1 Pagrus pagrus | reverse complement strand
AACAAGGAGGGGGGGGCTGCATGAGCTGAGGGCTCCTCCGGGTCCCCAGGAGCCTGAATCCAGTAGAGAATTACTAATGGGATTGGTTCTGCCAGGTCAGTATCAGTGAACCATAGAAGAAGACTCAGACAGACAAAGACTCCTGCGCTGCACTGCGGGGTTGAGGTCAGCTCGCTTTCTCTTCAGTCAGACCACGAAGCCGATTCACCAGAACATGAAATGAATGGTTTTTCCTCTTAACCGTTTAAAAATGTGAATCATAGTGCTCTAATATGAACGCTGGCTCGAAGCGAAAGTCGTCACCTGTGTTCACATTAAATGAATATTTGTACAGTTTAAACATTTAGCTCAGATCACTATCTAAAGATTTAAAATTTGCTGAAGGGGTAAGGTTATTGTATCTTTTCAAAATGGTTGTCTACCATTGAAACATTCTCACTTCCAGAGTTGTACAGCGGCACCACACCACAGCTCGGTTTCTGAGTCTCACAGGGATAGAGAACCGTGTCATGTTTGTATTAAAAATAAATCTGAGGTCTGTTCTTTATTCAATGTGTTCAGCACACACTGTCCTCTGTGCAGGCCCTGATCCCCGCAGGAGGAATTCAACTTCTTCACGCATGTACTTAGAGTTACTTTTTAATATGAGAACTTCAGTGCAGAATGAGATATCCACCATTTACAAAACACCTTCTTAAATTGTTGCTGGTTAAAAAATGACCTATCCTGCACTATAATAAAGCTAAACTACACTTTCTGGATTGAGATATGTCCAGGTTTTTCACTGACTGAATGACTAATCAATTGATTAGTTGATTATATGACAATTGTGGACGCTATGTTTTATTGGTTTTCCTTTTTACAACGAAAGAGAAAGAATCTTGTATAACTTGTATAATGTATAACATTTACAATAAGACCCAAATAATGAAGAATTTGTCATAGATGGGATTTCACAAAGTTCATAAAGTTTCTCTTAATAACAGATATTTGGGAAAATTGCATATAATTTACTGTGCTCCAAAAGTGTCTATCTATTGAAAAGCTCTCAAAATGTTCAATTTCTTAAATACAAAGTACAAGTAATTGAAATTGCTAGATCATTTTTGCATGCTTGCTTAGTGCTCGCAAAAAGCATTTATGTGACTTAAAGGTTTAGCATGTAGGATTTAGTTGCATCTAACTGTGATGTTGCAGGTTGCAACCAGCTGAACACCCCTCTTTCCCACAAGGAGTTACAAGGGAGAGTGGTTAAAATCTCCCCAAATGAAATGGGAGAGCCCTTCAAGACCCTCACACCTCATCAGCTGACATTGACCGGACATTTCTAAAACGACGTCTTTGTCTTTGTAACTGTTGCAATCCTAGAATTATCACAATGCCATCTGCAGTTAACCTGATGGAGGTGGAAAAGCATGGATACTCGCTATTTGTTCACAATTTCAAGCAAGGCATCAAATAAAAAGGAAGATTGCTTTTTTTACTGACTGAATGTTAGCAGTGCTTTACAGGCTAACATTAGCAACCCATGCTCTTGCCCTGCCAATCTGCACTGATATTAAAGGAGGGGTACCAAGTGCAACAACTTCACTGATGGACTCTAGTTACATTTCAGGTATCATATGCCATCACAGGGGGACTGCAGCATTGAAATACCTCTAAATGTGGGAGTCAAGCAAAATTAACAATAATAATGTGATGTTAGCAACAGTGCCATTAGCAAACTGGTCGCGATTGTTTCATGTTTGTTATCAAGAAATTGAAACATCAGAGTTCTCATAACGCTCTGAAAAAGCTCCGTTTGGAGGGCCCTGTAGTCATAACACTTAACCCTACCCCTCTATCCCAACAAGAATCGGGACACCCAACACCTAGATGTGAACGTGCAAAACAGAAGGGTAGGTGCTAAGTGGTAGGGTCGAGGGGTGTACCGGGATTGGGCCTGAAATTGTGAAAAATGGCAATTGCAGACCCCGTGAAGGAGGATCATCTCCCTCCATACATATAAAAGGCTCATTCTAAAATACATATTTAAACACAACTACTCTTGGTTTGAAGAAGAAGAAGAAGAAGGCATACTTTATTAATATCCACGGGGAAATTCAATGTTTTCACTCTGTTGCCATTTCTTTTTTTCTTTTTTTTTGGCCCAGGACTGTATAACACACACATGCACAGACAGGACCTATACACATGAATCAGCTTCAGGTAATTATACACTAATGAAAACATAATAAGGAATACAATATTCTTATTTGTCAATAGATCCCCTTAAATCCCACACACTGGACCTTTAAGTTACTCTTTATAATACTACTGTAGGTTTTCATGGCTGTACAGTAATACCTCATTAACAATTGCGCTTGTTCAAAAGGTGACAGCAAAGTGGATCATCTGCATCATTTGAAAATTAAAAACCTTTCAGTGCAATGTTTTCCAAAATGAACACACACAGCAGCAATTATAAAACAACCTCTGGATACAGTGTGCTGTATACCACAACCGACCGCACGTCATCGTGTGAAGGGAGTTTGAAGGGATTGTTCAGCAGAGCATGAAGTCTACCTAACAATATTCTCCGCCTCGAATCAAACAAGCTGTAAGTCCCACGAGGAAAACTGTGAAGCAGGCTTGACTGGAAGAAGTTCACAGCTTGTTAAAGGTTCATCAGCAGAGGCAAGTGATGTTTACAGCATCTGAAAGTGGAGAAAGTCTCCTTTCCCCTATGATTCATGCACAGAATCAGGTCTTAGCTCTCTTTATTAACACTTTTTGCAATGATGATTTTAATCAAATACCCCTTTATCCTTCACACTATCAGCTCAATAAAGTCTAGTCTACATCTTGTGCAAATTTTCGCCTTGAGGAAATTTTTACGGTTACAAAAACAAATATTTTACAGAGCTCCACTTCATGTCAGCTGGTCTTCTGTGCCAGAGGGTGCAGGCAGCGCGACGACCCTTTGTACAGTTAACTTTTCTCTCCAAGATACAACCTCCTGGGAGGTGTCTGTTACTGACTGCAGTCGATATCAGGCTGGCAGAGCTTGCATTACCATATGTCATCATCATGAGCCACAGAGAACCCTGACAGTCCTGAAAGAAGTTACATTAACAGTATTTACGATCACGGTTCCATGGGAAAGAGGTTGTTGTACTTGAGTCCGGTCTCCAAGGTATCTTAGAGAGCTTTGAATTTTTTATGTTGTTTCATTCTGAGCCACACCGTTGTTCAGTCGACAGCACATCAATGATGAAAACACTTCAGGACAAGGAAAGAACAAATAAATAAAGCGATGGTATAACTTGTTACTGGAGGATTTGAAAGATACCCTGATACTTTAGAGTGGGTTTTGCTTATAATGGTGTTTCACGTCTATTCAGGCCGGGCAATGCAAATGATGTGACTTTTGCCAAGTGTTGTTTCGGGAGTAGAGAGTCAAGTGCAGGCCTTCTGGAGGAATAAACACTCAGAGTCACATCATATTCTGCTCTGATCTGGAGCTGTTGACCAATAGGAGGAGATCTCAGAGATTACTTTTTAACATTTAGGATTAAAAGTGGAATTATCTTCACTCCCATTTATCAACCTGACTGCAGCAGCGATCCACAGAGGCGACCTCCACACGGGAGCTGGAAGGGTAAACGTCATGAGCGTAATGTAACAGAGAGGAGAGGGGAAAAAGTGTGTTGTTGCTGGCTACCTTATGGCTAACACAAAGTAAACTGCATTTTTGGGATGAATAAACACAAATGATCCCACGACCATGATACCACTGTTGTTGTGGAGTTGCTAACTTTACTGTAGATTTCAAATTAAATTCGACAACAGTTTCCATTGAGGTCGACGTCTGAGCCCAGAGACATGATACAGTGAGTTGCTGGGTTCTTTCAGACAGTGAGATGTATGATCCCACAGTAATGTTGATATATTGTATTTTGATCTTGGTCTGCCGGAGGCCTTTAACGTATGCTACAAGTTGGTGCTATCCACCTACTCAAATCTCATCATGTAGTGTGAAGGATAAGGCTGGCAATATTCTATACTTGTGCTCTTAGAAAAACCAACTCACAATGTGCACGCTAATTTTTTCTTTTTTAAAGGCTCAATCATTTCTGAGAACAGCAGGTACACCGTAGTCTATAGCAAATCTTAATCAAACAGAAGGAAAAAGTCATTTGTTGGGGACTATTTTCAGCAGCGGATTTATCCTCTGGTTAGTATTTATAGAAGAGGGACATTGCCTGTGGGATTGAGTCCTAGACCTAGTATTTCCTAGACAACAATGGAGGTGTGAGGGGTATAGGAACAAACTATATCTGCATTTGGATACACACACACACAGTACTTGTTAGTAGGACACATTCACTGTTGGTTTTGGACTTGTAATTGGATTTGTTGACAGTAAGAAAAATATAAAGCATCACCAGGAACCCGTGAGGAGCAGGGCATGATTAATGGACCGAATATCATTAACATCTAAATCTAAGCAGAACATTTATCAATGCCTGTGGTGAGCTTGGCACAGATTAGGATTATACACTGTAAAAAAAGTGTCCAGGCATTTTAACTTGACTGAATTTATGAAGAGAAGTCGAGGTAATTTTGTAATGATGCAAAAAAAATAGCTTTTCTAGCCGTATAAATCTTTCCTCATCCTTAACAGTTCATACTGCAGCTATGTAGCTCCTGTGTGACGCACTGGTCAAACTTTTCCCACAGTAGCATCATGGGACTCCACATGACTTTGTTTGTCTTCTGACTTGAATTGCATAACTCAGCCTTTCACTCTGTGTGCCCTTCTTGCTTGTGTTGATTTGGCGCCATATATCCTCTAATTGAGCCCTGCTGGCTCTGATGCGGCTGCATTAAACAGCGGATCCCCTTTAAAGCCTCCGTCTTTGAACCGGCGTAAATGATCTGTGGGCAGAGCTGAAAGCAAGGGGTTGATCCAGCAGGGTTACCAGCCGCGTAATTAGCATGAGACAAAGTTACGAAGAAAACGGCGGCATGCAGCTCGTTACCGGGACTTGTTTTGTGGGGACAGAAAAATCGACACATTTTACAGCTTCAGTCGCAACCAAAAGCTGTCAAACAGGGTCAGTCCGCAACTTGTCAGCGTTATCACCGGATGACAACTCACTCTGTGCATATCACGCACCTGCCGTCTCCTAGCTGGTGTGACATTTTCAGCCTCACCCTCATCTGAGCCTCGGAGTGCTATAAATGTAGCTGTTAAATAAGACGATGTTGAGGATACAGTAAACAACTCTCTGAAAATGCGGCCTGATCCCTGCCTGTGAAGTCTAAAAGGCTCTGCGTTCCTACCAAATGTGAGTTAATCTAGGCAGTGGGAAAGAGTTTCTTCAATACTCACTCTCTGACTTAGAGGAGAAAAGGTTTGAAGGCTGTGCAGCTTATTAGATTACATCAGCCTTTAGTTGCTAAGTGACGGGATATCAAACCCTAGACAGAGGAGGGAGACGGGGATGTTTTTTTAATCTAAGAGTATATCACTTCTGCATCCCCAGAATGTTGGCTTTTTATGAACAAAGGGAAACATGTGGGTTTAGATTGAGGATAAAACATATTTTGTATCCGACCAGTTATTTTTGTGAATCAGCTTAATGAAGATTTTCATAATTATGATCACCGAATAAGATCAATGTAGCACGTTAATCCAAATGAATCTGTGTAATCTCAATGATACATCAGAGATTGGATCATTATGACCACATGTTCCCATGTGTAGCTCAAACCCTTAGAACCTCATTTCTACCCTTTAAGCATTTATTTGGTGATTTGCAGGTGAAAAGACTTATGTAAGTTAAATCCTGGTTAAATCTGGTTAAAAGTGACACATCTCGCCTCAGTACATTTTTCTATACTAGAATCAAGAAGTACAATTTTAAACATGTTTTTCTACAAAACCCGTTAATTATTAAAGATAAAATATGTAATATTTCTGTATAAAACTGACTAGACCTTTTAGTAATGTAGTTCATTGAGGTGTGTACTTACATTATCCCAAATGTTTCCAACAAAATTCAAACCCAGAGAAGTTGGTGTTTCATTTTTGTCACTTAAGCTTCTGGATAAAACATCAGATGGTAATTCAGACAGTGAGGAACATGACTAAACACAACATAAACTTTAAAACAATACCTCATCTGTGAACCTAGTTTCTGTCTGAGTCATTTAAAACTGCACAAATGAACATTTTTATTATTTATTACCAGTGGAATGAAAGACTACATTGAATGTAAGCAAGGTTTTGCTTGTTGGGGGGAGAAAAAAAACAGAATTTCCACACAACTGACTGCAGTTCCTCTCAGCTCTTAGTATTGTTGCCTTTGTTTATTACTACTGTACCAGTAACTGTTTTGGTTCAGTCTCAGACCTCGTACCATCCCCATTTCCTTCCATCTTGCCCTTCAAATCCACTGTATACTACCTGTACAGCATCAAACTGCAGACAGATAGAGTTAGTGGCTAGCTGGTGAACATAGTGGAGCATTTAGTAGCTAAAGAGCCAGATATTTTTCTCATGAGTGGTGGAGACCAAAACGGAGCAAAAGGAGAACCAGAAATGGCCAGAAAGACAACTCCAAATCAATGCTAATGTTGTGAAGTATTTGCTGGATGTGTAAATGGGCAATTTGCTAACAAATTGGGTATATTAAGTATAGTATTAGTATAGTATACTTTTTAAGAAGATAGCTTATCAGTTCTGTGTTTCCAACTTGTTTTGTTACCCAAGCTTAACAAAAGAACCCAAGTCCTCAAGTAAATGTTATCTTAACACTCAAGCATGAAGAAGAAGTTTGTCCAAACATAATAGTCTAAAACTGAAAAAAAATGTTGTTAAAATCAGGAAATATGTAGTCAAATAATGAGTAAACAAGATGGTCGATCTCACCAGACATTTGATACGAATATTGGCTGGTTGACAATGGTTGAAATAAAGTTTTGACCCTGTTTAGGTGTTGGACAGTTTATTCTTGACCTGAGAAACAGCAGGTGACAAAACAAATTCAATTTAAAATCAACTTGCATCAAAAGTTGAAACACCTTCATCTACATTTCCACTACAAGGGACTTCTGAGCAAAACTCAATCTGCTGCTACATGGTCAACAGCTCCACAACAAGCGGGTAAGTGGACCTAAGTGGAAAATTGTTCTGTCAATTGTTGACTGAAAAATCAGGGCTTACTAGTGAAATCTTGTCAAACACATACAGTGTGCCTTTGTTCATAGGATCAAAACACATCATTTTCTCACTTCTAATTAAATTCTGAATCACATTAAGCAACGTGGAGGGGGGGAAAAAACAAAGAGATTGAAGGAAAATAATGGGGTTCGATCGGTTAAACCCATACTTAACCTGCTCCCATTGAATTCACACTGCTCCGTGTGTGACAGCCACTCAGCCCCAGTCAGCTAACACACAGTCAAGACACACAAATCAGCCTGAAAGTCTGATTTATTAATTACCTTTTAATGCGTGAGCGTCAGGGCTGTGCAAATGGTGCCAGACAAAAGAACTTTGAGTGAATCCATTGTCCTTGGGAAGCGCTCGATCTTTCAGAGTGATTGGATGAGCATTAATTATTCAGCATTAAGCCCAAACAAACGTCTTGTTAAATATCACGTAGCTTTCGTCTGGGCCCCTCCTGGCAGTCGACCGGCAGTGCAGTGAAGGCAGATGGAGCCCACCGTTAGCATGCGCGCCATCACATTCATGAATGCATGATATGTGACTCTTACCTAACCCGTTCCTAAGTGCACTCCTGACTCTGAAAGCCAATCTATCCCCTGTATAATCCAGTATCTGGCAGGGGGGTTCTCCTGCTGAGATGGACATCAAAGAACAAGACCTGTCTCCTCCTCTTTGATCCGTTCCAGTTTCGGCAGCACTCCTCGCCGTCGTCGCTCACGGTGACATCAATTTTTATCAGTTCACAAATTGAGCAATGAAGCTCGTCCAATTTGGCCAACACTGAGTCACATGCATTTTGTGAACACCGCCACCATGTCGGTGACTGTCAACACTGAGATACTTCTCACATATCTCCACTACATACATTTTAACACTTACTAACCCATGTGCCGTGTTTGTTTTTTCCCCAAGCGTGCACCTGTGGAAGGCCGGGTAAATGCAGGAAGGAGGTGGGTGTGAGCGAGTTAACGAACGCACAGCTCGTGTCGGATGTCGTGTTGGATTGACACCTGTAGAAACCTGTAAAAACGAGACAAGGCGGAGCGCTGCCAGCGTCGGGAAGTCATACATGCACTCATGCTTCAAAATGCTTCATTCAGAATCAAATGTGCATCATGCCGACTGCTGTCTAAAGTCGTCACAGATTTGCAACAAAAAAAACGAGCTTTCTGAAAGCAGAGAAAGGCTTTTATTCTGCCTATTCCATCAAGGACGAAGAGATCTCCATAGCAATGCTTACCCACAATCCATTTCTCTTTTATCCATAAAGGTGTCAGTACGTCACGCCTGCTGCCTCTCTCCATTTTATACGCTTGAACTGAATAAAAAACACAATGATTTATGTATTTATGACTAAAAGATTTAGGTTGTAGGATGGACGTCAAAGATTTTGAGCTAGTTATTGAAAGGAGATGTGATAAAACCCCTTCAACGAACATTATTCTTTCTTTAAACAGATTTCTAATTGCCCTATGAATGTTCCACAGCTATTTGAAAGATTCTAAAGGGCCTCACAAAAGGAAGGAATCAGTCATAGAGACACAGCTTAAGATCTCAGAGTAACACCATCATCATGTACGCCAAATCTGGCACTTTAATCTAATGTGTAATAATTTAAAAGTCCCTCTGCAAGAGAGAGAGAGAGAGAGAGAGAGAGAGAGAGAGACAGGGTGTTCTTCTTTTTAAGTTTTTGTGTGTGTGTGTGTGTGTGTGTGAGAGAGAGAGAGAGAGAGAGAGAGAGAAAGGGTGAGACTGACAGATAGGGAGAGCAAGGCCTGATGGGATGCCGTATATAGCCAACTGTGAGGCAAGGGGTCCAACCATGCATACTGAACGAGTCTCCTTCATTAACTATCCAACGGTCTTTCTCCTTTGTATGCACACAAAGACTCCTGCACTTCATATGAATACATATCCGCTACAGTTTATTTTCATGTTCACAAAAGTTTGCATGAACAGCAATTTCTGCGATGGCTCAACCCGAGAAGCAGCAACCACTCCAGCTGAGACCGTGTGTGAGTCGGAGGATTAAGTCAGAACATGGAGACGTCAAAATCTGACAGGACAGATCATTTTCTTTTCTAGAAAGGCGAAGGAATGATCTGCCCTTCTCTGCCTACGATTGGCTGGTACTTGCCACCTTTGTTCGTTCAGTTGGTTAGGATGAGTTTGTGGAGAGATTTTTGGTTTAAATTGAATTTTGGGGTAAACCAATCAGAAGTAGAGTGGGGTGGGTCATTCCTTCACAATCCTAGGACAAGACATCTTAACAGGGAGAGATAATCAGGGTTAGGGTTAGTTAGGGCATCAATTCTACTTTAAATATCTGAGAGGACGACTGTATTATGTTATATTACTGACATAGTCTTGCTTTTATAGCCACTGACTGCAAAACTGTGTAATTATGATCTCAATGGAAACCATTCATTTGGATAATCATAGTTTAATTAAGGCTCAAACAAAGGTATGTTTTGGCAGATGCTTGCATGATTGACAGCTGTTTCAGCCTCTTACAGTCAGGCATGGTGGTTGCTGCTTTCTTGTAGGTCCTCGCAGGCTTCCTCCGCTCAGACAGCAATTGGATTTCATAATAACTTCGTTATCAAATACATTCCGTGTACCTTTTTTTTCAGTTAGTATGCTTAAGAAAACAAACTCGAGAGACCTCAGTGCACTACCAGACGTCACAGACACCACGTTACACAACTGACAGGTGATAAACAAACTGCAGTGCCTGAACGCCACCGCGACGAGCGCTTAGCAACGAATACATCACCAAATGTTGAAAAAAGGAGCATCTCGTCATCTCACACCTTTAACAGAACCCAAGCTGTTGAAAGTCTTCCTCATATAACCTCTCTCTCTCTCCTAATTACCATCGCTGCAGCCCTGCACACTACTCCCGTACTCTGAGCTATTATAGTCAACCAAAGCAGCACAGGATGATGATTGGCGGGGCAGATTAACGTGACTGGCAGCGGCTACAAACATGCCCAGCGGCGTGCCGTCACCGCCCACACTCGGGCAGCCATTTGCCCTGCTCTCCTACCCAGCGTCAGGTCCGCTGCTGTTTACACGTCAGACTCTATTTGCTCAGCGAGGCCTCGGCGTCTGTTTGCAGCGGATCAGCCGCACTTCCTGGCCTCCTGCAACCTCTGCACGATACGATGCAGCGGCGCTTTCAGATGAGGCGTGCAGGCCCTTGTACACCTGTAGCTCCGGTTAGACAGGAGCTAACGGTAAAGACGCTGAAGTACGTCACCTCTGACGGCAATAAGAAAGCAGTTGCAGAGACATGCACACATGGATCAGTTGTTTCGTTCCCACACCCTTGTTTTGCATCGTTGCCTCAAAACCAACAAGCTAGCACGCAAGGGGTTACCGAGCAATAAGGGTTCATGGTCGAGCAGGTTTCTGAAATCAATCAGTTTCACAGACCGGACGGATCTGAATGAAAACAGGCCGTGGTGATGAGCGATGATGTTGCCATGACAACAGGCAGGCTGAGCGTGCAGCCTGGCTTTGGTATCTTCAGGCGTGCGGCAGGCGGCACCCAGACGGTTTGGGTTTTAACCTCTTAAGTGGAAGAAAAGCAAGCTGCAGTCTCAGATGGGATCATGGGAGGATGGGGGGGATGCGTGGGTGAGGGTGAAGTGTGTGTGTGTGTGTGTGTGGTGGTTGGGGAGGGGGGACTACAAAGTCAGGCATCAGCTAAACCTCTGCCTCAGAGCGCAGACATGGGAAATGAAAAAGGTGGTGGGTGTTATTTCGTTTCTTTTTTTGTTACCATCCCAATCCAGCAATGGCCAACTACAGAGATATGAGAGGGACAAACAAACAGATTAACACATAGGAGAACACGTACACCTACACACACATACTGTACACAGAAATATATTCTCAACACAATCGTGAACGTACAGGAAATCAATCACTCTTTATATCTCAAACAGACAAGTGAGCACACCGACGGCCGCTGTTAAAACACACTGCATGCAGATTAAAGTGGCAGCATTGAGAGTGAAGAGAGAACAGGATGGCTACAACAATAGAAACAGCGTGGGGAGCCCAGAGAAACACGCCTGCTACCGCTGACTGCTGGCACATGAACACTCGGAGACGAGCGTGTTAAAGGGACAGATGAGACTTTTTGGGTTTGTCAGTAAACCTGCGGAAACAAACTGATGAAAGGCTTCCTGACAGCCACAGACGGCTGATCTCGCGTCAGTTATTAAATGGAGCTGCTGTTTACACAGAATTGTCAGATTAGGTGGGATATACTGTAATTACCGAAACAAATGAGACCATGATGATGAGGACGGCTGCTCTGTCGTGCTATTAATGCTACTGCCTCTCAACATCATGACAACATTTCCCATAAACCCTGTCACTCCTGTTGCAGAGGGAGTGTTTTTGCTTGCCCTTCCTCCCTGAGCAATACACTTTCACTGATATAATATATAACATGCTTCAGCTTGCAGTAGAAACTTACAATTACAATTAGATAGTCTTTTTTCATTCATTTTAAAGGGTAACTCCAACAATTTTACATATTAAGGTGTGTCTTGTGGTGAAAATGGCATATGTTAAAAAAAAGTAAATTAAAAAAAAGTAGTGTAAAGCCTTTTGTGGCTCCAGAGGAAGCTGCATGTAATCTGATGCATTCCCTCCAGTGATGTCACTCAGTGGCCAAGTTGCGCTGTGGGTAACGTAGGCACCAGGTTTTGAAAAGGAAGAAGAATGTTTGGAATAAGAAAGGTGATGTCTGTGGCTCAGCTGCATTTTGTTTTTAAACTGTCCATCCCGAGTCCAACACTGTAAAAGTACGATGCTAGATCGATGCACTGCTTTTTGAAACCTGGCACCTACATTACCCACAATGCAACTTAGCCACTGAGTGACATCACTGGAGGCAGTCAATCAGCTTCCTCTGGAGCCACAAAAGACTTTATACGACTTTTTTCCCATATGAAGTAGTACTCCCCCAAGACTTGAATGTGTGAAATTGTCGGAGTTACCCTTTAAGATAAAATAACATGCATGAAGGCACTGCAGGTTAGCTTCTTCTTGAGTGACAGTTGCCTGTGTCGTCTAATGATGCTTGTGCACATGGGTGACACGATACACAGTCCAGCCAGTGGTTTCTTGCTTTTCCACTGATCAACAGGTGGCAGTGATGCTCAGTGGAGCACGGAAATGTGCCAGCAAAGGCAAAGAAGAAGAAGGAGAGTGCTTGCTCGTAAACCAAGGAACCTAAAAAAGAAGGAAGGGTATGTCGAGTGACTTCAGATGAAGAAATGCCTCAAAAAAATGAAAGAACACACTTCAGAGAGCGGAATTTATCAACAGGTTGTTCGATCCCCGACTCTGTAGGAGAGGCTCCTGCAGTCTCATCAATGAAAATCAGTATGATCAGCCAACCATGTCAATCATTTGTTAGGAAAAAAATCAGTGGTTAACCTCCTCTCTGAAGTGTGTTCTTCATTTTTTGGAGTCATTTCTTCATCATAAGTCACATGACGTAAATATGCGGGGTTTTAGTGTGTTTCATGGATCTCCCACTGACTTCAATACAACCGGCACACCAGTCCAGCCCCAAATCAAGATTCAGTGACATGATGGCCCTCCCTTCTTTTTTAAGTGTTTTAGTGTACAGTTTATACATACTGTCCATGTAAATATATGTATAACTTATTAGTACATGTATCTTTGATACTTAAGTGTATTTATTGCAAGATAATTATTTTTGATACTTTATATATCAGTTTCTTTAAGTCTTCTGTTCAAGCACTATTCATATGAGTGACTTTTGGACTGACTGTATTCAACTGAATGTAGGTTAAGAAAGGTTTGCAAATCATCTCATCCTGTTTTAACTCAGGTTTTACAGCGTCCTAACTTTTTTGTAAACAGGATTTCACATCAAATTTTATATTGTAAATGCAACAAATCATTAAGTGACATAAACTGTTTCCTGATGAAGTACTGTATGTAATAGAGAATACTTTAGATGTTAGCCTATAGACTAACAAACCCCTTCAACGTGTTCAGCACAGCCACAGTCAGGATGACACAATGATTCAGAGCCTTTCTGCAAGTGATGATTACAGTAATTGCCATGTGATGATTAGTGTTCAGATGTACATGATCCATCCATTCATCTTTTTACTCACCACACACCGCTACGTTTAATGTCACGCCTGCCGTTAAAGAGCACTTTACGGTGAACACCGGCCCCTCTGTGGTGTCGGGGTCAAAGGTGAACTGCGTAAGAGGACTGAGCTTTGCAGTGGCACGAGTTACCGAGCTGAGATCACACCTTTCATTTCCATGGAGGATAATTCCACATTACTCTCTCCTAACGCCTTGTCAGGGGGAGGATTAGTGCCCCCGAGGGCCTTCTTTTAGACACACTCACACACACACACTCGCTTTCACACTATGCATAACCTCTCTTCCTCTCACACACACACACAGAGCCTTTCTCCGTGTACGGGAGTTGTTTGAAAGGTTAACCAAAAGCCAGCTGGCCTTTAATAACAGAGGAAACGTTAAGGCATCACGGAGGAGCGCATCTCTCTGCATGCTGCCGCCGTGACACCAAACCCGGCCTTAACGTGGCTGCAGTTGGAGCGTCGTCGCCATCTGTGACCGCGGCTCACATGCAGGCGACAGAGGTTTGAGGCCACTTACAGAAACAGATGCTTCTGCGCGGCGTCGGCGGCAGGGAAATGTGGCGTGACTTCATTTCTGTGTGTGCAGACTGGGTGAGTGTTGGTGCAGGGAGACAGATGCATGCGTGTTGTAAACACAAGCATTCAGCTCCATCAACTCCCTTCTGCCAGCGAAGCATCGCTGAAACTAACTCAATATTTACCTCCGATGCGTCCCTGCTAGTTCCTCTGTCGGCAGAGTAATGGCCAAAAAAACATTTCCAAGAAATTGCCAATGAAATTTGGTGGAGGAGTACAAGGAACAGCAGATGGGCAGAGTTCTGCGGTCGTCTCTAGTTTCCCTTTAGAAAAGAACGATGTAGAGGCTGTGGCTGTAAAGTAGCTGTAATGTAGTGGTAACATGACCTCAGATTTAGCGTCCATGTCATGTGGAGTTGTAAAATTACACTCTGGAAGTATCTTCTAATTCAGGATCAGTATTTCTTTCACTCATAAAGCCTTCATCCTCGCTGGAAGTTTGCTCAGGGATTGTGAGAGGAGGACGAGTGATATGGGGCAAGGTCAGCGCCAACACACACACACACACACACACACACACACACACACCTCGAGCCCAACCACTCACCTCTAGATGGGAGAGGGACTCTGTGAGTTTGCGATGGAGGAAACAATTAAATATTGATTGGATCAAGAGGCTAAAGTGATCACTGATGCCACACACTGACTCGTCATAAGAATTCTCGTAAAACTGTGACTCCAGGATGAATTCATCATGTCATAAGATTTCATTTATCTGGGAAAGTCCTAAATCTGGATGGTATCTTAAACAAAGGGGAAGCTAAAAGGTCAAACATGTCAGAGATATACTTGTCTTGATCCCCAGCATTCCCACTAGACTGGTACTGTATGACGGAGAGAGTCTTCTTCTCTCTGACACTGCTCGCTTTCCTCAAACATCCAAATCTCATAAAAGTCAATGCTGTGCAGTTCAAACAGCTACCTCAGTGTCGTCAGTAAAGACAAGGACTGATGTAACCACAGCAGTGATGGAACAATGCTGTTCCTGTTAAGCTCCAGCCCAGTCACCAGAATAAAATGTTGGCAGTTAAAGTTTCTGCGAGATCACAGTTCAAGACTGCGTATCGACACGTGAAAGTGTGAAAACGACTGGATGTTTTAAGCGAGACCTCGGGACAATCTCCAGCCGTGTTTGTGTCCACAAAAGCAGGTATTTCAAAATAAAAACCCAAGCTTAAAATGGTTTCCTAACTGTAACCCAGTGGTTTTTGTGCCTAAACCTGACCAGAGCAGATGCAGCAAGTTGCAGCATAAATAAATGTCAAGTTTCAACATATCCATAGTTTACAGAAACATTGCCAACATTTATTTTGGCGATCGGGTTGTCAGTATGCTCTCTTTTAGCTGGTATGAAGAAGGTAAACTGGTATTTAACGGTTGAGAACAGAGTTTGATCTGAAGTATTCGTCTGACTCGGACTAATAACGTTTAAGAAAAATGCAGAATAAATGCTTAAAGTATAAAAGAGCATTTCATGGCAGCAGCTAATGGTTAGAGAAATAGAGAATCAACAGTCTCTGACAGTTTGTCCGACAGGTCAGTAACCAAATATGACCATGTGGTTGTGATACACAAATAGCATTCAGACCATGGCAACACATAGTTCAATCACCTATTTCACAATGTCGTTAAGGGCGAGATACTTTCAAATGAAATGCTGAAGAGAAGCCTCTCGTGAACTTTAGCTTTGACTAATACTGTACTGTAAAGAATTCAGAAATCAGCTAATAAGAAATAATTGTATATTCCTGAAATTGAACTTGTCCAAGGTCCTGTGAGAATTAGCAAAACAGTAACACTCTATGATAATCATCATTAATAAATGGATAGTTAGTTAAACATTAGTTAATAGTTAGTTGACTGTTAACAATCAATGAAATGCTCTATACAGGTGTGGGTGGTCAAACATTAATGATCATCAAACAGCAATCATTTTTATATATACAACAGTATATCAGCACAGCGCTGAGTAACACACTCCAATAACTGCTAGTGCACGTATTTAACTGGGCGTGTTGTAAGCTGTGGTTTTTACGGAGTCGTAAACTTGCAGTTGCCGGGCAGCGCACGTACTCTCCCTGTTTGCTCCTGCTCCAGTCTTTGTGCTAAGCTAAGTTAAGTGTCTGCTGGGTGTATATTCACATTTATATGACAGACGTGAGAGACATCTATCTCTCAGCAAGACAGAGAAGAAGTGTATTTTTTTTCCAATATGTGGAACTATTCCTTTACGTGCTGTTTTGGAGGCTGCAAATAACAAGAACATAGCTGGGCAAACACCAGTGACAATGTCAAACTTGAATTTATGAAGAATATCACTGCAAAATATCAGCTACAGCAAATTCAGATTCCAAACTCTGCTTTTTGCCCTCAGAGGGGAAATGTTTCAATCACACGAACTGTGAAGATTCATTCTATTTTCCAATAACCTGTCGATTCCTTGTTTGGTCTATAAAATGTCAGAAAATGGTGAAAAAATGTCGACCAGTGTTCCCAAAGCCCAAGATGACGTCCTCAAATGTCTTGTTTTGTCCACAACTCAAAGATATTGAGTTTACTGTCACAGAGGAGGAGAGAAACCAGAAAGTATTCATGTCTAGGAAGCTGGAATCTGAGCCTTTTTTTCTTAAAACGTCGCTCAAACTGATTGATCCATTATCAAAATAGTTGGCAATTCATACACTAGCTGACAGCTAATCAATGAATGGGATAAACGCAGCGGCTCTGATAAGCTGTCCAGCAGAGAGCTGCTGCAGCTCTGCTCTCTCTCAGGCAGCGTCACCTCTGGCCACACCCAAATCAGTGATGTCACAGCAGGTACTCTGCCCCAGACGCCGGACGTAAAACATCAGCAAGAGTTTTCTTCCTTTTCTCACTTATCCTGTAATTATTTGAAAGAAAACCCTCATCAGACAAACCTGAACTACTTCAACGGTGCAGCAACAGTTGTGTGTCGGCATCGTGACACGCTGCCTGTGGCATCAGGAAGACATTTGGCACTAACACGTCCGCCCGCCAATGAGGGATTCATTTGCCTTCCCAGAATTCCCTGCCGCCTAAGGTGATCTTAGCAGAGCCCCCTGTCCTTCACTGATCTGACCTGGAAGGTGATTTAGAGACAACTGTTGCAGACGTGGGCGACATCTGATAAACTGATCTGAACTCGACTCAGCACGCCGGATTCAAACATCTCCAAAACTTCTGATGAATAATCTGAGCGTTCTGCGTTGTCAGCTAAGATTTCTAATCCCAGCATGCATCCTGATGAAACTTAAAACATGTCTCAAACTTGTTACAGTCGCACACTTCCATTGTGTCTGAGTGCGCAAAAGCCTAATGATGATCAAAAAACAGGAACAACAAAGATGCCACATGTGGCCTGTAAGTCGACATCTACTCCCAGCACGAGGCGCTGCACTAATTGTGGAGCAGATAAAAGCCCCGCACAGTTTCTGCTGTGTTGATCAGAAGTCGGTGCAGAAAGGAGCTCTGACTGAGATCTTTAACGGGCAGCACGCACGCTGGGAGCGTTGGAGGGACATTTCTGAAAGCTGCAACCCGATAAACAACACAACAAGAGCACAGAGCAGCGCGGATATAGGACAACCAGCATCAGAGTGCAACAAATGTAGGCTATAGCCTCTGTTTGGCACAGGCCTACACACCTACAATACACTGCTGCTAAGAATATCCACCCTGACAGAGAGTTAACACCTTGTTTGCTCATGAGGAGAGGAAGAAATCTGCTGCCTTCGACGTGATAATTGCACCTGTTACCAAATCAGTGCCACCACCTTGAAATGAGGCAGATCAGAGTCAGTGGAGAAATGAAAACATGTCAGGTTCATTCACACACAATGAGGTTGGAAGGGAAAATGATCTGACGCCACTTTTCAGAGACAAAAAGGGAAGTTTGTGAGACTTTATCCCAACTTCTAAATGACTTTCTTTAATCTTTCAGGGCGGTGTTGTGGTGGAGATCACTTGTTTAAATGTGTGTTTCTGTGAGGGAAAAGAAGGGTGTGAAGAGGGAGGTCAGTGTGCGTGTGTGTGTGTGTGCGTGTGTGTGTGTTTGGAGAGCTCCAGACGCAGCGGTGCGCCCTTACCCTCGCCGCCCGTGAGGAGTAGGGATCCTCGAATAGATTCCAGATCACCGGCTGCCACTTCCTCCACAGGCTGACGTTCCCGTCGGCGGCCACGTCCTCAATCCCGAGCCTCTTCCCTATCTCGTCGTCCTCGTCCCCGTTGTCCACGTTGAGCTCGAACACGTCCAGAGCCTCCTCCGCGTCCCGGTGCTGCCGGTATGTCATCCAGCAGCAGGGCTCCACGTCCGTCTCATCGATGCCCCAGAAGGAGAGCTCCTCCTCGAACAGCGGTCCGCACACATCCGCCGGGCAGTGGAGTTTCCCGGTGCGGTAGTAGTTGAGCACGTAGGCGAAGACGCCCGGGTGGCGGTCGAAAAAGTACTCGTTGGTCCGCGCGTTGTACTCGATGAAGCCGGGGACTTGTTGCAGCTGATCCAGCACGGAGTCGATGTCCGAGTCGGAGGCGAGCAGGGCCAGTCGCGTCCCCGGCAGGGTCTTCAGGGTGGTCTTGTAGGTTTCGTGCCTGGTGCCCCCGACGTTGAGGATTATCCTCTCGTTGTCGTCAAACTTGCCCATCGCTCTGTATCAGACATGACTTGATGGAAAGCGGGGGAAGTTGGCGAGTGCAGTCCGGAGGTAACGGCGAGCCCCGACGCGCACACACCCACAGCCCTGTTCAGAGGAGCTCCGGGATTTTGGTGCGCAGCATCTCCGATTTCACTCATCCGACGCTTTCGTGGCTATTTAAGGGGGCGATGAGGATGTCCATCGTTTGCTTAGGGGGGGGGATTCGGTCGAGGCGGAGGTCGTCGATTTGTATCCCACAGTCCGCTCAGACAGTCGGCGCTCGGAGTGTTGAATGATCTCAACCGGTGGCTCCAAACAGACTGCGCTGATGCTGATGCCGTTTGCGCGTCTCCGGCGTCCCTGCCCTCTCCAAGACGCACAGCCCGCTCGTCAGCGTCGGGCTCGTTACTCCAAAATATGTAACGTTCCTTTCGAAGAAAAAGTGCCGGCGGTTGTTAACCTCGTCTTTGCACGAGGGAAGTAACAGATTACACGTCTTTTTAGTTACACTCCTTTGTCTTTGCTTCAGAAAATGAGGAGAAGTTGGACCGAGGATGAATCAGCGCTCATCTCCGGTCACGGTTTCAGCTCGACAAAAGGAGAGCGATTCTGAGGGATGAGAAATAATAAGAGTGGAAACAATGTTCATTTTCACAACACACCCAGCTGACATAGAGATATTTGAAAGCAGGAACACCAAGGATAAATCATTTTTGTTGTGATTTAAGCTTTTCATCCATCAAGAGGTCACGTTGACACAAGCAGCTTCCAGCCTCAGAGCCTTTGTCTGCTCCCATCATTGAATTGTTCCAGTGGGTTATGATTATTACCTGGTGTTACAGGTTTAATTGGATTAATTTATTCTTATCAGCTGTGGGATTTCACACTAAGATGAGAGTTTTCCTCTGAGCACCACAGAATGAGAGAACAGCACCGCATGTGTGTATAACTGCAGATTAATGTGTGTTTTAACTGTGCCGAACAAATCCAGTCCAGGTGCATGCGTCATATGACCCCCTGACTTTATTGGGCAACAGTGGTGGTGGCATGGAGCTGAAACTGGTCGGTGTAATGATTTATCAGTATATTGACAGAAAATTAACTGACACTTATTCCAACAATCAATTCATTTTTAGGTAAAAATCTGACGGGATCGACAATAATCAAGGGAAAAAAATAGTTATTCAGTCCGTGTATAAAGCTGTGAGCATACAAGTAGTATAAGTTGGCGGAGGTACAAAAAAGAGAAGCAGAAGTAACAAGACTATTAATGTTGATATCAATAATCATTACATGTAGTGGGAAAGGCAGTCATGGTTTGAGAAGGTCTCTCAAAAAGGACCAATGCATAAAATTGTTGTTGAAAAAGAAAAGAAAAAAAAAACAAAGAAAAAAAAAATAAAGTTTCTTCATACATTCTCTGGAAGCCCAGAGGTGTGCACTGTCACTTTACGGGAAGATTTGAGCTTTAAAAAGGGTGAAAATAACTTTTCAAGTCAATCTGGATTCTCTGTAATCTCTGTAATATAAGTAAAAAACAAGTCCCCATCTACTTCAGCTATTTAGTAGAATGCTGCAACGCAGTTTTGCTGTGAAGCTCCAGAAATGTTTTGTGGAGTACGCAAATTCACCTGACTTTCCATCAGCGTGGAGGTGAGTAGATAGAGACTGAATTTAAACTTTTGGCTGAACTTTTCCTTTAATCACACAACATACAGTATGAGGCGAACCTCCTGTCAAATTGTGTTTGCGTGAAGGTATCAGCAGAGTAAAAGCGAAAAGTGTTATGAAGGCCATGTTGTGTACCTGATCTAATAACACAAGTCATTTGGTAGCTGAGCAGGTGAAGAATGAGTCACTATGGTGACGTCTGAAGGAAGCTGCTGTTGCAAGTGAGGTCTCTGTGTTTCGGAGTTTGGGTTTTTCAGGTGGAAAAACGTTTTCAACAATATGCACAATGTAGGCATAATATTTACTGAAATGATAGTATGAAATTACAAGCCTCGATACAAGGTCGGAGAGAGATGCACTGCCAAACCTCTGCACTCTGCAAACTGAAAGGCTCTGTGTATAAGAGCAGACGCACAGATGTCTGCCATAAGGCCACTCCGCACAGCGTACGAGGAGGAAAGAGTGACATCTTCGGGGAATCTAAGCACAGCTCAATCAACGAGGAGACGCGGCAGGAAGCTCGCCTATAATTACATGCATCATTATTCCCTGATGTAAGGCTGCTTTGTAGAACTGCAACCTCTGAGTAACCTAATTACTCATTACTTGTGTTGATCAGATCTGCTGAGGAAGAGACATCTGTCTGGTTTTCAAATCTGCCTTGAAAAATGGAAATAAACATTGAATAAAGTTTGTTTTAAACGTTATTTTTCATAATTTTTTCTAAATAATGATTTTATTTCAGTGTGAGCTACACTGACATCTTTTGGTGAAAATTGAAATGGCTCTTATTTATTTATTATACACTGAATGAACTGGACCTAAACTGGCAGAAGGAACTGGTCACAACTGGAATTAAGGTAATTCATTTGTCCACCTATTTCCTTACAGTCTAGTAACAGATACAGAGGAGATTTCATTTAGAGACAGAGAATTTATCAACAGTGTTAATGATCTGAGTCCTTGTGATTAGTGATGACACACAACACACATTAAAGGTCCCATATAATGCTCATTTTCAATATTCATACTTTTATTTAAGGTTTCTACTAGAACATTTCTAAATGTTATGTTTATGCCTGTGTCTTTAATGCCCCCACCCAAACAGCCCAGTCTGCTCTGATTGGTCAGCTCTCACAGGCCTGAAACCATGTTTCCACCTCAGCTTTTAATACTTTAACAGTATTTCTATAGAACCTAGACCTGCTTTATAATAAATACATTTAAAAAAAACATGGGAATCCCACTTTCTGCAATGCGGGACCATTAATATGTCCCTTAATCTGGGAGATTGTTATTGTCTTGTTACTTATATTTCATGGCAACATTCAACAGGAAACATAAGATATAAAGATCAGAAGGAACACTACGATTTAGTCAGATTTATCAGACTTTTCTGTGTATGTAATATTAGCTGCAGTTTTTCTCCTCTGTGGTGAAAATGTGTCAGGCTACTGTCATTAACAATGAGGGCAGGGGAGTGGTAAGAGGGTAAGTTGCCGTTGAATCAAATGTTAGTATTGAAGCAGAGTGGACAGCTAGAGAGCAAGAGTGACGGTTTCAGTAAGGGTTAGGATTTATTCACCCAGCTTCCATTGAACTACAGTGAAATGGAAGCAAGCAAACTGCTGCAGCTCCATCGACCAAATATATGTTTGTTCATATGATCAGCGTCGGTCTTGAGTCGAGCTTTAAGGCGTTGATGTAGCAGCTGACTGCAGTCCAGTGCATACAGTCTAACAAGCTTTATTTCTGCTGGCACAGAGAAGTTTATAATATTGTAAATACTAAAAACAGAGTTTAGATTTCTTCTCCCGAAATACACAGTGCCCCTTTAAAACCACTAGCAGGTGAACAAACAGCTGAGGAACCCACTCAAGATGTCCACGTGGTCTCCAAGTTACCCTGATCCCAGTTCAATTAGGCGTCAGTGAAACGCACCGGGACTAGTCAGATCCATGGAGGCACCGAATGGATCGGACTTGGCTTTGACCAGTCGTAGCATGGACGCAGGACCTCTGGGGGTTTCCTGTGGTGCCTGGCACCAGGGTGTTGGTGGTGAATCCATTGAGTCCTGTGTGTTTCAATGAGGGGCATCATGGATCGAACTTGTTCCGGCAGGTATATTACTTTACACTACACTATGTATTTATACTTATACCTATACTGCCTACTTTAATTGCTGCAAGTTCATGCTGTTTTACTGTTTACTGAGGTATTAAATCAAGTGTGAAGTAGGGTCATTTTCTCATAAGCTCACATACAATCAGACTTCTTTTTGCAACCAGAGTCCCCCCCTGCTGGCCATTAAAAAGAGTGCAGGTTTAAGGCACTTCCAAGTTGTCTATTTTTGTACAGTCAGTGGGTTCGATGCTGAAATGCTTTATGTAGCCTCAGTATTTGTTGTCTGTGCGATGACAATGAAGTCTCATCTAATCAAATCTATGCCACCAGTATGTATGATATACAATACTGAAAGTTGCCGTACTGTGTGTATAATTTTGACCCACAAAAAAATGTATGAAATACATTAAACTAAGTAACTGTCCAAAGTAACAAACAGTTTCAGGAATCTTTGAAATGTCCTTTATAAGTGTATGTAAACAATTGACCTCAACTGGGATCCCTTCAGCAGCTACCCTGGTGTTCCACATCAGAATAACAATTTGTTCAGCACTCTATTAAACCTGCAGTTATTGTAAAATGGATTTGGCTTTAGCTGGAGTGCACCGAGGAGTGAAGTAGTGTGGTTTCCAATGCACCTGATGGTCCTGCTGTAGAGTCCCTAAAAGAAAATAAACCATTTTTACATCAATTACCTTTAGTATATAGTGTAACACAGGGTCAGCCTCCCTGGAGTTTCTACTGATCACCGACAGAGGTCAATTTAGGTCACACGGTACATGAACACTTTGAAAAACCTCTACTGTGGTCACATTACTCATTTTCCACGACCTGCTGCTTCCCATTTCAATTTAAAATGAACCAGCTGGTGAGTTTTGAAATTGGGGTGTTGAGGCCTTTTAATGTTTCACTAATGAGGCCATTCATCACAGAAGATGAAGTATTTGGGACTGTAGTGGGTCAAGACGGTCCTTGCCTATAAACAGCCATCCTTGCAACTGACCGATACAGGAAGCAAATAGCATTCGGAGTCTCTTTGCTCCCCCTTCTCCCTCCCTGTAATATCTTCACTAAAAATAGAGCAGCCAGATTGCTGATCTTTATCGGGAACTGGAGAGTAAAAAAAAAAGAGAAGAGTCTATTGGAAAGCCAAGGTCCTTGGCCAGTCCATTTTCCCCAAGTAGAGCCACGGGATGAGTCCCCGAGGGGGCTGAAGGCTAGACAGGCAGCCTTGGCTGGTTTCAATTCAGGTTCCCAGTAACATCAATCAGAAATGCAAGCATAAGGTAAGATGTAATTATGTTCGATGTTTTCTAAGTAGAGGATTTTGTGAAAAGAAAAGCAAGTTCTGATGTTTTGTTTCAACCAGTGTTACATGTGAGAAATGATGCTTAGTAAAAGAAAAACATGATCCAGGCCACAGCAGAGGACAGAATCCTCCACAAAAAGCTGGATTCAATATAGAAAATGCTAAGGCAACGGGACAAAAGACATTTCGGTCAATAGAATAAAGACAACGAGTAAATGATTGTATCGTAGTTTGAGCTTCAGAGAAATTAATTGGATGATGATACCATTGAAATGTATTCCTTTCACTGAGCTACGGAGCAGCGACCTTGTCAGACGGAGGCGGGGAGAGTTTTCTGCCCTTTCGGTCTGAACTTTCTGTTGCCAGCCTGAGCAGACTGTCTCCTGGCTTCATATCTGATGAAGCCACAATACCTCTGCCTCCCTCCCAGAGGTCTGACAACACAATCCTGCTGACTTTGAAGACATCCAGGGGCCGAAAGGACAGGTCTTTGTCTGAAACCTAAAATAAAAACGCTGCTATTTTCAAATGTCTCTTCCAACAATGACACAAAATGAAATGCTCACATTTTATTTTCATCACAGAAAGAGGGCAGCAAGGAACCACACGATGGCCTCTGTACAGTCTCAATTCCTCTTGGGACGATCTGAGGGAATACTGACATTTTCTGACAAGCAAACAGACTGATCACTTCCAGTGCGACCGCTTTCTCATCACATAAAGCTACAAATTTGTTTAAAGGGGGAATCCTGTGTTTTAGTATTGCACCACCATGAAGTTGTGAGAATCACAAGAAAGGTAAACCAAACAACGGTCAAGATTTAAAGCAGCAGAGATTGAGATCATGTCCCATATGGTCTAGCGGTTAGGATTCCTGGTTTTCACCCAGGTGGCCCGGGTTCAACTCCCGGTATGGGAACAATGTCATTACTTTGACTCAACATCTGACACTGTGCTGCCTTACCTTACAATCGTGGGCGGTAGAGCCAGCTTCTTGTTATCGGAAGGTCACTGGTTTGATTCCCCTGGTCTGCATGTCGAATTGTCCTTGGGCAAGATACTGGACCCCAAACTGCTCCTGATGTGCTGGTCGGCACCTTGCATGGCAGTCGCCACCATCAGTCCGCTAAATAAATACGTTAGTTTTGGTCTGTATGGTACAAGGTCCAAAAGTTGCTCTATCCTACATTTCCCACAATGCTCCTCAGTGGCACCTTTTCTTTAGAGTTTCCTTTGCATGTAAAAGTCCACATCTTTCAAACTAAAAAACTAAACCTAATCCAGATCTGAAACTGCTGCAGGAGAGTGAACAGTAAGCAGTGAGGTTGATATCGAGATTAAATAACACTGGATTACATGCACTCATCGTTTCCTGCAAAGCCCTCGTGCAACATAGCCAAATTTGAAATAAGCACAGGACTGGCGGACCCCGCCACTTACAATGGAAACTAGATTCAGATGGACAGAATTAAGGATCATAATACAAACAAAAAACACAAATACAAGATCTTCATTTACTGTTTTTTTGTCTGCCTAAACAAACTAAATAAACAAACTGACCATAAAGGACAACACACTTTCATACGGTTTTACTTTGTTTGTATTTGGCGGACCCTGCCACCTTTCTAGCTTGTTCTGGGGACTACTCTAACAGTGTCCTGGGGACCTTATTTTGCTCTGAGAACAGCTTGTTTATACAGTTATACCCCTTTAAATGGCTCCTGCTGAGGAAATGTCCAAACACCATCAGACAGGGTTCGATCTCATTCAAATCTTCAGAAATATAATTTTAATATCTCTTATGTTAGTTAGCGGTCTTTTTCTGTGTCTTTTTTGTGGGCATTTTGACATTTCTTGGCATGCATTACTGCCACTGAGTGGAATAGTGTGAGCTCAGTGAATGGAGTACTAATGCATGTACCAGAGATACAAGGAAAATCTGTCAAAATTAAACAATCAGAACAACTTTCCTCCAGTTCACCCTGCTTTATCCCACCAACGCTTACATTCACACTGCCCTGGTTAAGGCAAGATAACTGAGAGTGTTTGGGGAATAAAGCATGGTCTAAGTCAGGGGTCTACAACCTGCAGCTCTGGAGCTGCATGAGGCTCTTTTGCCTGTCTGCAGTGGCTCCCTGTAGCTTTGACATTTAACATGGAAATGGATAATATATATCTTTTTTATCATCATCTCTGTTTTAGGTCTACAGTGATTCTTACATTCTCCGACAGTAAAAATGTGCAGCCTACACACAGAACTGTATCTGCTCTATCAAGTTGTGATTAATTGAATGGTCCTGAGTTAATATCATTGTGTTTTATGCTCAACCCCGAGGGCTGATCGCTGCATGTGGCTGAGGATAAAAAAAAAGAAGGATTAACTCACACTGAAATGGACTCAAATAAAATCTAAACTGTACTGTGTTTTTAAACCTAGCCTGCTGCTATATGTTTTATTTATTAACAAATGAGGCTACTTTTTATTTTGTGCATTTTCAAAAAGGAGGACTTAAGTAGGTCTGCATATATAGCTCTGTATTGCTCCTCTATTTCTATTTATTGTAGGCTACTTCTTTTGTTTCATAAATGCACCAAAACATGGCGTCATTGAAATGGAAATGGGAAGTTCAAGTACCTTACACTGTAGGCATAAGTAGCCCACTGCAGAGCTGCCACATGATGTGAAGATATAAGTGAATGCTCATTTAGGCCTATCAATAATCTTGATAGGCTGATTTAGACTTTCTAGGCTTCATTATAAGACACAAATATGTTCTGCGGCTCCAGACAGATTTCTTTGGTGAGGGATGGGGCAAAACTGGCTCTTTTGATAGTACAGGTTGCTTTAGTCCATCACAGAGGCAATCACTGCAGTTAACAGTTACAGTCTTGTCACCATGTAAACTGCTTCAATGAGCATGTAAAGTAATCCTGAGCACCGTAAACATTTCAGCTCGTCCACATAAAAACACTTGAACGCCCCTCAGAATGTTTTTTGGTGGTTAGAAGTCCAATGCAGCCCTGAGGGGAGTGGTGGAGGGAATTTTTTTTTTTTTTTTTCAGCCCGTGCAGACTCTGCTTCAGCTCCGTTCACACCCATGGAGTACAATAAAAAACACATTATCCTGCTAACCACGGGCCCTTGGATGGAATTAGGCAGAAATCCCAGTGGAGGAAAAAATTGAGCTGATTAAATGTTGCTTTCCTAATTGAGGGAGCCAAACTAATTTGCGATGAATCCCAGATCTTTTTCCTCCACTGCATGAGAGGAGGCCATTAATAAACTCTGTGCGTCTAATTATAAGTTATGACAAGAGGGGGTGGGTTTACTTCACCAGGATACTTTGGAGAAGTTCTTGAAAGTACTTAAATGTTGCTGGAATTAATGAGGAGAGGAGCTTTTACTTCAATATGTTAATTGCGCACCATTTAATGATCAGACAATCCTTCAATTAATCGGTTCTGATCTTTTTTATGTCTGAAATACATGAAAACTAGTATGTAATTAATAAGTTGATCCAGTCTAACAATATCCTCCAGCCTCCCAGTGCAGACCTGTTTCACCTGATGTCTCTGAGGTAACTGTGTTCCTGTGGCGCCATCTGCAGGATACAAAGGGAGCATCAACACTGTCCTCAGTATTAGTATCCAAAAAGTGAGCTCGATATTCAAAATATATCCGCTAGAAAGCTGTGATTGATTTGAAATTTGAAGTCTGAATTGTATTGCCCTATAGCCGCTCTCTTCACTTCTAATACTGCATGTTGCCATATGTCAACTCTTCAAAAGTCATACAGACCAACAGCATCCCTTTGTTTTAGTCATTTTATTTTCTGTTTCCTCACTCAACCCCCTCCCCACATAAAACACACAACATTCAACACAGAAATGAAACTAATCAGAAAAATTCAGGAAGAAGAACTGATACAAAACAATTTTAATCAATAAATTAAGGCAAGGATCTGTGGTTTTCAAGACGTGGCAATAAATTCCATGTTATAAACTTTGTGTCAGAACTCAGGAAAACAGTGGAAACAGGAAACCGACCCAAACGTACTGCAGCGTCTACGGACCAAATATTTAAGGCAATGGCTGGTGGGCTTCATGATAAGAAGAACTGACACAATGAATGCTTCACTACTGGGGCATCTCATTTAGGAAAAAGTTAGAAATTACTACTGTTTAATGTCTTATTGACCAAACCTTTAGCACATTTTATTACATCAACATTTGGGCTTCTTTTATACACAGCAAAGGAAATGACTGTGACCTCAACTGTGCAATGCTAATCTGTATGTAAAATGATGTAAAAATGATCATACACACTAAGATTAAAGACTCATGTAACTCTGGTGCTGTTGCAGCCTCAAGAGCACGGATACACTGTTGGCTATTAATCAACATCAGCACAATTTAAAAGCTATTTTTTCTTTTTTACATTTTTAAAAAATCAGGACCTCAATCCTCTATATTTGGAAATTTTGAGTTCTAGCACCCCGATTAGTGGCCTGATGTGTGTTACCCAACAACAGACATCATGGAAACAACCTGGAAACCAGCGCACAGTGACCTCTCAATCGCACAAATCAGTATTTCAAAATGAAAAAAAGACTGAAATATAAAGGCAAAGTTGTCACCGATTCCTTTTCTACAATATTGGCGTCCGACAAACATAAAAACATGCAAAATAATGCAGTAATCTCGGAAAGTAAAGGTACAAAAGTTGAATGGGAGTTAATGTGTTTCTGTCTGATCGTATGATTGTCATTTTCCTACTGAATAAATAAATGAAAACATCATGCAGTCATATTGTGCAGAAGAACGTGAAAAACATGCAGAGTTATGCTTTGATGTACAAACACCATGCCGCAAGTGCCCGAGTTCACGTGTACAACGTACATACAGTATTAACATTCTGCAGTCTGAGGAGGCTCGTCACGTCCAGCAGCGTTAGTGTCAATCCCTTTATGATAAAAAAACATTAGTATATATTAATAAAATAGGAAAAAAAACATTGCTTATGGTAAGACCTGGATTTTTATCACAAGATCGTCCGTCTCGCGGTTTTCTCATGCCGACCAGTGGAAGAGGGTGGCAGTACAGGACGGTGCGGGGTGAGGATGCAACAATGAACGCACTTTTTTCTAGACTAACAGACGGAGAGGCCGAGTCATCAGAAACACCCGACGTCCTGTGACATTTATCAAAGTGGAAAATTGACATCAAAAGACCTTTTTCATTGCAGACGTTGTTACACCGGCGGAACTGATCATCTTAACTTAAGTGTCCCAGGGAGTCGTGTCAGTGAGCAAGCACGCACGATACCAAGAGCCATGAGCTGCAACACTTGGAATACGGTTCTGACCATCAGTTCCAGTTGTGTTTAACAAGTTGTCCACCGTGAGAAAGGAACGATAAAGCCACAGGTGATGACGACAGCCGCCTCCTCTAATGTAGATCAGACTCCGTTCAGGCAGGTGCAAACCTCAGCCGATGACGAGCTAGCGAAACAAAAATATGTATATCAATTTCATTTCAATGGTGATGTTAAAAAAAATGATGGCAACAGGAAAGAAAAGGACATCAGGGCTCTATTTTCAAGTCAGCTCAAAGACTAAAACTCTTGGCTCTATGGTGGGACTACTACCCTGACTACCTGTGTGTTTTTGTGCAACAGTGAAAGGAGCAACAACATGAGTCCCATGCAGATGAGGCATTCCAGGGCAAAGCCTGCATTCCAAATCAAATACGTTTGAATTCTTTTTACGTTAGGGAGGCGCTGCAGCTGTCCGTCCTGCTGAAAACATCCTCCTCAGTTCTTAGAACTCATTTTGAAGTTAAAAAGACAGTATGTGATTGGGAACACAGCCAGTGAGCTGTTATTCGTCTGTGCTCTCTGAAGCTCAGTTCATGAGATGGATCTTTCGCTGCGCAGAGGATTGTGGGTCAGAATAACCAGAAAGGCATGCTGGCTTGCATAATGCGATGGCATACAGTAGGACATGCTGGTATATCTGACATACTATGTATTAGTGTTTTTCTAGCATAATAAACAGTTTGGTAGTACAGCTACTGGAATGCAGCAAAAGTGTTGTTTTCTGGGTGAGGTTGGGGGGAAGACGGCACTGAAAGTTGATGTCTATGGAACTGAGTTCGCACAAAAACATTTCCAACGCATAAAAACACAATGTGTGGTAAGAACGCAAAATCCTGCATCCTCCAGATTATGTGCACACGATTCTGTGGGTATACATAAACAAGTGGAGAGACACCCTCGCTGACCTCGAGCACATGACGAACAGTTTGTCTCGTCTTTGAGAGAGCGACAGGAAAATAGAGCCCCATGTGTTCACCGTCTCTTTCCTTATGTGGTTATAGGTTCTTATGAATGCAATATATGTATTTGATAAATATGTAGACAGCCTTTTGGAATGAAAGCCTTTCACACAATAAATATTCAGAGTAATCCGTCACATTTCTGTACAGCACAGAAGTCCTGCAGAGTTTATTCAGGCCTGTTGCGTCGTCTGAGGCCTGACGCAGGCTGCTCCGCTCCAACCTCCTCAATGTTTGTCTCGTATGACTCCTCTGATGAAGGCATGAGCTCAGAGTCCTCCAATCCTTCCTCCTCCTCCTCCTCCTCCTCCTCCTCTTTGTCATCGTCGTCATCCTCCTCCTCCTCCACGTTCTCTTCCTCCTCTGCTTCCCCGTCAGACTCCTCTGGTTGGAGCTCCTTCATCTCTTCACCTTCTGTTGCAGCTTCATCTTTAGCTTCCGAACGCTTTTGATAGACTCTTTCAGAAGCCTCTGCCTCTGTTCCTGCTGAGCTCCGTTGTTCCAACAAAGCAGCTTCCAGTGCAGACGTGTCATTGGCTCCAAGTGACTCGATGAGGTCGTCCAGATTTCGCCCGCAGGATGCCTCTGAAAGTCACAAAACAAGGTATACTGACTGTTACACAATAGTAAAACTATATGTTTAAATTCTCGACTTCAAATATCTACATACAGTGACTGGTCCCACGCTCAAAGAATAACTGGACACAAAGGCCAGTTGCTAAAATAACCAGATAAAAACTCCGAGTAAGTAATAAGTAATTACCTACTGTATGATTCAACAGCTCATATAATACATTGAGTAACACATACATCTCCACAACACTAATTCCATCAGCACAACAGTCAAAAGATATCATACTCATAAGCAACACTGTTCTTGTTTACAGTCACGTCTATTCTGCCCTTTTCTCAAGTTAAGTTGCGTCAATAAAACCAAACACTTCCTGCAGATTCCAGGAACTGAAGGAGTTTTACCCTTTGAACCGCTCGACGGCTTTTAATGTGATACATCAAATGTGCAGGAAGTGTTCGGTTCATTTGAGTGAACAGTTCACCCAAAAAATGAAAATTCAGTCATTAAGTCGGGGGAGGTTTTTTTAGAGTCGAAACATTTCTGGAGCTTCACAGCAAAAATAGCATTGCAGCATTCTCCAGAATAACTGAAGCAGATGGTGACTGACAGGAAACCAAACACTCATCACTGCTGTCACTGCCTGAGAAATTTAAATCATTTACTGAGCCGGGAAGATCTTATCAAATGTACAGATGCTTGTCTGGTGTAAAACTTTCAGTCAGCTTTTTCACACATGGAACAGTCTACCAACACTTATTGTATCAGAAACTGTGAAACATATTGTTCATTTTAAATTGAATTATTAATTAAAAGACAATCAAGTGTGTGACCAAACTTTGTAACGTTCCAAATACCGTGGAGTGTCTTTTGTTTGACAGTATGTTTAATGCATTGTCCTCGTTTTTAAGTGTTTAACATGTGCTAAATGTGCAGTATTGTTGTTTTGTATTAATGTATGTTATGTGTTTATTGTAGCCGTTGTTACACCCGCTTAGCTGGCACATTTACAGAAATGTTATTAATGTGCAATATCCCGGTAATTCTAGACTGTATAAATAAAAAAAATGTTAAAACAAACATTAGGGCATAATGACTGAATTTTCCTTTTTGGGTGAACTTCTCCTTTCATAGCTGTCGAAAATAGCAAAAGTTAAGTCACAGGGAATGTATTTTTGTTAGATAGGAGAAATTCATGGGAGTATGACCGTACCGTTACTGCACTGATAAAATGAGTTCAGTGGAACACTGACTTCATCAAATCAACAGATAAACATGGGAGAAATGTGGAGTTTGAATAAAACAGAATCAACAAAAATCAAGAGTAAAAGCCTGTCTCAAATACAACCATGTTTAAAACAAAGCTCTGCCCCTCTCCCACCTCAGATCAATAAAGGCCACTATTTGAAAAAAAGACAGGTGAACTGAACTGTGACAGTAAAATCAGTAGCTGTGGTGTTTGGTTGCAATGAAAACCTGCAGACTCTGAAAGGCAGACACAGAGAGGCACTGCAGCATATATAGTATCACAGGAACTAACTCAAGCTGGCTTGTATAATGGAGTAAAAAAGTATCTACACTTGAAACGGATCAGCTGATAGTAACTTATTAACAAATATACTGGGGTGTCACCTGGTAAGCAACAAGAAATAGCTGCACAGAAATGCCGTGTAAGGGTATTCATTTAGAAACAACAGGAACAATCAGAACTATCAATCAGAGCTACATGCAGGAAAGAAAGCAAAGTTCATGGGACCTTGCGTGGGTTCAACCACATTCCTACGTGCAAATCAGATGCAAAACACTTTTCTAGCGATGTATGTGGGAATCAGTGGCTGAATGATTACTATCTGACTTGACACTGCCATTTTGTTTTTTTATTGGAAACATCTGTTAGCACATGCTCGCGCGGTTACTACAGATTTGTGATGCCTAAGCCGACTGAGTCCGACCAGATCACTGACAAGTAACAGTGTGAACAGTAATCCCTAAAATCAGATTTGAGAAAGTCGATCGGCCCACCGTTGATGTTGAGAGGCGGACAGTCCATCCCTCTTTTCTTCATCAGGTACCGGATGGTCTGCAGTTGAGACATGATCTCGTTCTTCTGCTCCTGGGCCACCGACTTCACACTGAAGAGAAATGACAAGTAAAAACTACATGAGGATGAAAACAGATTCATCTCAGAGGAGCTACTGTGAGTATGTAGTAAGAACACTGCCTTTAGCTGGAGGAGGAAGAAATTGTAATTCCTAGCTGGTAGCTGGAACAGCAGCCAGTTATCTCAGCACACCTTTGTTGCTCGTCAAGATGAGGTCGCTGAGGGGAATCATTTGGTTGTTGCTCGGTGGGTTAAGCAGCACGCTGGTGATATTGTAGTCTGCTGAGAGGGTGCCCACCTGATGACCCTCTCAGGCCTAGTCCACATGTAGACGGGTATTTTTAAAATGGGATTTTAAAAACATACAGTAAAACCATCTCCGTCCCCACAGGTGTTCTAATTCTGTTTCATAAATAATCTTGTTCATGCTAACACATCTGAAAATGCATTTTCCATGACAATTCACGTACTGGGCAGAGGGGCTGATGTACACAGGATTGTATACTCAGTGTTTGGTTGCTTATTTACAGAAAATCTTATGAACTACTTATATAAACGTATTTTCTAGAGCAGTTTTGTCCCTGTTTTCCATCATTTCATTTTCAATGTCCACTTGTGTTTATTGTCTAAATATAGACAATCTCCAAGAAATCAGGTTAGGAGTTTCTGCCCATCCAGACAAAACGTTTCCTCACCTACTTCTACAAAATAGTAAATTTTCAGTCATCTAAAACACTGTTTACATGTGTGAAAAGCCGCATTTTATAAGAAGAGAAGATAGAAATACCTGTGTCGGTGTGGACAGGTTCTTACACTCACACACAAATTCAGTTTGTAACCATGTTCCTGTATTTAGTGAGACGGATCAAGGGGCTGAATTCATAACGTTTCTCATACTAGAGGGGATGTTAATTAGTGGCTATTGGTGAGATTACCATGAGGGTTCAACTTTAAACATTATTTTATTAACCGGTAATTTAGAGATTAGACATGTTAGACATGTTTAGAGAAGACATGTCATAACTAATGTCTAAACCTTAACAATTACTCACAAAAGGAAAGGGCTGACATTTGGAGAATGCACTTAATTGCTTTCTTGCTGAGAGTTATGAGTCAAAAAAACAAACACTCAAAGTACACACTGAAATACAAACAGTCATTTTCTTAGTAACACTTTATAATCAGCGTCATTATAAATGGTACATTTAAAAGTGAATTCAACTTTAGTTAATAGTTTTATTTTTAACTGTTAACAAACATTAATATAAAACATTAATTAACCATTAACAAAGTATTACAAACAGCAGTTGCAACTTTACAATAAACAACTGCTTAATAAATGATTTAGAGACATTTCATTGTTTGTTAAAACTGAAATATCAACTAAAGTTTAATTAACTATACATCTTGATTTATTAATGATGGTTATAATTAGAGATGTTCCGATACCATTTTTTCCCTCCCGATGCCGATTCCGATACTGAGGGTTTCGGCCGATACCAAGCACCGATAACGATACCAATGTGTTATAAAAAAAAAGAAATCATCGTACTACGCCTGCATGACTGTGATATGATTATCATTGTGTTGGACAGACAGATCCGCAAGGCCAGTGACGTTGTGGGAGCTGGACTCTCTGACGGTGGTGTCAGAGAGGAGGATGCTGTCCAAGTTACGTGTCATCTTGGACAATGGCTCTCATCCACTCCGTGACGTGGTGGTCAGCCACAGGAGTACATTCTGCACTTAACTGATCCACCAAGATGCACCACAGAGCGCCACAGGGAATCATTCCTGCCTGTGGCTATCAAACTGTTCAACTCCTCGCTCTGAGTGTGGCATTATTGCTCTGTATATATGTACATTTCTTGTATTTTTGTTTTGTTTTTGTTGATATTGATATTATTATTATTATTACTATTACTATTATTAATGCTTCAGCATATTCTGAACTTTGAATGGGAGCAGCTGTAACACAAACAATTTCCCCTAGGGGATAATAAAGTATTTCTGATTCTGCTTCTCTCTATCTAAAACATTGAAATCACTGCAAGATTTCTGAAATTAAAAGAAACCAAAGATAATCTGCCATGATCTTATTTATACTGCAGGCCTGCTAAAAGGAAAGCGACAGAGACAGTAGGGAGCAGTGAAGAGAGGATCATGTTTCAGAACCACAGCTGTAGGAACAAGGCGTGGTGCAATCGCCTGGAGACCAAGCTGCGTGTAAACGGCATCGAAGATAACTCACCAGTTAGTGAGCGGGTCCAGCTGGGTGAGGATGGAATTGAGCATCCTCTCTGTCTGCGCGAGTCTTTGTTCCAGCTCGTTCAGCTGGTTCTCTGTGCAAATATGTACACACAAGAGGAATAAAAACATTACATGTGAATAACTCACGGTAACCAAATATATTTGTTTAGCATGAGTACATGTGGTACCGTATGTTTGAACAACGAAAACACACATATGCAAACAGGAAGCCAATCACACGCGACACACACCTGCCTCCACTGATTTTTTGGCTCCTTTTGTAAATTTCTCCTTTTGTGCCTGATCATCTGCAGACTTGATCTGTGAGTCAAAAAGAACAAAATCCATTCAGATTGTGCCCAAACTGGTCAATTCAAAGTTGCAACTGTAATCTGGTGTAGCAGATTTATTTACTTACCTTCAGGAACTTATACGCTGCAAACACTCCGACCCCGATAGCGTAGAGAGGCATCAGCGTGAACACGTAGCCCTTGTTGTTGCTGGATTTGTACTTGTCGCTCTTCAGCTCTTGCTCCATCAGCTTCTTCATCTGCTGCATGTTCTCGGGGGTCTGAGGTGCACCGGGGGAGTTCGCGTTGATGGGCTGACCTCTCACTGCGCCCGGGCCGGTACCTGCTGCTACAAACACAACATCATGAGCACCATTGAAATCAGTTGGGTTTCTTTTAGCGTGTTTGACTTTTCGCGGCGACTTTTCCTAATTAATTTTGGTGATTTTATTTCATATATAAGTTGCCAGGGACAGCAAATACAACAACACAATAGTGAAAGGCATCAAATACATACGATTTTATGTTTTTTGCTTGAAATCACGTCACACAATCAACACCTGTAAACAACGGGAGCTGCCTGGTTCTCGCTGCCAAGGTCAGAAGCTGACTTTTCAACATATAAATTCAGCATTCTTTTCCTCGGATAAGTTGCCAAAGACACTACCTGCGACCACACTACTGTTCTTTGGTCCTGTAACGTTTCTTTGTGGGACACTTCTCTTTGATTTGACGAGTGAAGGATCTGTTTAGTTGTCAGGCTGTGAACGGCATCCGACCGTCTCACACCTGTCCCGCACTGCCAGCTTACCGGCTTACCTCTGTGGTACACACAGAGGTCGTCTCGCCTCTGCTGCAGCTCTGTTACCACCTCCGCTGGCGAATCAGAGTGTAGAGCATAATATCCCCACCTTGAAAAGGCAGTGTGAATGGGGCCATAAATACAAATCCAAGGTCTGTAACAATTTGTCAGATGTAATGTAGGTGCTAACTACAAACAAAACTCATCATGAAGTAAGCATGTATGTAACGCTGTGACCGTACCCTCTCACTGAAGTTAAATAGAGCAGAAACAAGTGATGGGGGATGGATGCACCTTGTTGGAGGCTTTCTGGCCGATTCAACATAGAATCGGCGACGGTTTGCTGGTGAGAGAAATCACTCTAAACTCACATCAAAACAATCTAGATGTATAAGTAGCACTACAGGCAGGAGGAAAAATATGCATGTTGATTTTAGGGTGAGCTGTCCCTTTAAAAGTGAGCGAACCACAATGGTTTCCTGCTGACCCAAACAGCTGCAGCCCTTCTGACATGTATGTTTGACACCGGGCAGCAGATGAGCCACAGCTGTTCGACAGCAGACCCACGTCCACACCTGCTGTCTTCAGATGTGAATGCCTGTGTTCATTTACTGTCCACCATCATTTCACTGCATACATACAGTAGCTCGTGTTAAACAGCGGACTGCACCTTTAATAGATTGACTTTTTTTCGACTTCAATGGCGCCGAACATTAGTGCACAATCAAACGTTGAGTTCCGGTTGCTGTGCCGCAAAATCTTTTCTGTCCAGACCATAAAATGAGTAGTCTTCTAGCAGTAGGAATCCTTGTTTACATGCTAGCTACATGTAAAGGTGTAATGAAGCGCGCAGTAGCCATATTAGCCTCCCGTGGTACATCTTCCCCCTGCGACAACAGCGAATGTCCTACCTTTCCTGGTGTAGCGAGAGTCAAATCTACTTTCCTTCGCTCCGGTGCCGCCGCCGACGCCGAACAACCTGGGCAGGACGACGAACGTGAAAAGCACGGCCGTGAAAGCCAGGGCGACCTGTTGTGATGTTGACAGAACCATCCTCGTCGTGGACACACAAGCGGTCCCGACACACCCGCTGAGAGGAGCAACGGCAGCCGCTGAGGGACGTGGCTGAAGAGACGGTCAGACAGCGAGGAGACGACACGCTGCCACACTCATTTACAGTGAAATACTGAGGTTTGAAACCCTAAACCAGGCCGGTACCCTCCGAGCAGCTGTGCTCTGCTCCGCTGCAATAACATGACAGGACTTCCGGGAACGAGATTTTCAGAATAAAAGCATCGACTGAAACTCTCCAAGCGTTCAATTAAAATTAAAATGGAAACCACCACTGCATGTTTCTTTGGATTCTAAAGAAACATCCAGTGGGGGTTTGCAAATGGAAAATAATACAGAAAATTATTTTTTTATATAAAGAACATCAAATATAAATGAACAAATTAATATAAACCAAGTTGAATGAATGTAAAAGCAAATCAAAGCAGAAATATCCATTTTAAATTAACATTAGTTAGAGATGCACTAAATAAAGCAAACTCTCTTCATTTTCATGACTGAATAAACAGAGTAAACAATCTGACCTTAACCCTTGTATGGTGTTCTGGTCTGTGGGACCCCTTTTTTAATTTTTTATCAAAAGAAAAATTATACGATTAATTATTTTTTCAAACTCAGACTCATTGGCCTTGGCTCTTTTTCTGTGAGGAACATATATCAGAACACACTTTCAATGACCACACACTGTACACCCCCCCTACACATTTACATTACATACAGGATGTTCGGGTCCACTGGACCCAGGGCCTGTGCGTGTGTGTGTGTGTGTGTGTGTGTGTGTGTGTGTGTGCAGGCTCGTGCAGAGACCTTTGGAGGGGCAGGTGCTCAAGAAAAAAAAGGGATAAAAACTATATATATATATATACATATATAGCAGTGATCATAATGATGATGAGAAAAGAAAACACATTAATTAAAGGTACTACCAATGCTGAGATTTGAATCCATACTAGAGGATGGTTCTGCTTACTGAGAGAGCTGCTCTACCAGGTGAGCTATACATCAGCCATAATGCAGTAATGTGTATACCGTCTTTAAGAGTTGACGGCGATAAAACAGCTGGCCCCAACCAACTTTTATCTTGATCACATCAGCAGGACTGCATCTTCACGCAGCAGTCGCAGTCACCTCGGTCTGACTGTTGTGGCATTTGCCCACATCCCCCTATGGCCAGACCGTCACTACTCCCGTTTCATAGCGTAAATGCAATATTGTTGCTGTAACGTGTGATCTGTCGGATTTTGGGCCGAGCCCGTCTCTCGCTGCGGCGGGGGCACGTCGGGGAACGTCTTGGTGGATGATGTTACCAAGGGGAGCCAGGTCATTTCATTTAGGCTACATAAATTATTATTATTATTTGTTAAATGTTATTCTTTAAGGGCTACTGACAGGCCTTCACACAAACACACACACGCAAAAAAAAAATAATTCAGCACCGACAAAAGGGCACTTTGGGCATCAAGGGAAGCATACCCGTCTGCAGCCTGCAGAAATGGGTGGGGCTAAAGGTCGATTTGTGATTGGCTGAAATTTGACTGTGGGCGTGACTAAAGGTCGCTTGTGATTCGTCACGCCAGCTGTCAATCAAACTCAAAAGAAGAAGAAGAAGAAGGAGGTTATGGCCGGCCAGCCCTGCCCTCCGGAGTGAGAGGGACCCATATGCAGGGACAAGAGCGCCGCCATAGCCTCAACAGAATACTGGAGTTTTATTCTGTGCAAAGTGCCAGTCAAGTATGTTTAATGGTCCCATGAAAAACAATGAAACCCTTCCCGGAAATTTTCATGAATTTATAAAACCCGCCCGGATGCCCCGGACAGGATGTAAAAAGTGGACTTGTCCAGGGGGCAAAAGAGGACGTTGGTCACCTAGATGTTAGCACATTAGCATCCACCAGCTTGTTTACATTTAGGGACTGACCGTGATATAGCCTGCACGGCCAACCGCCGTCATTTAACTAAGATAAAATATATGAACAAAACATAATGTGACACTTATGTTTCACATATCGTCTTAGTACACTTCAACAGCAGCAAATCTCTCCTATTTCTTCTTCTTCTTTTTTTTTAGCCACGCCCATATTCGAATTTCAGCCAATCACTGGCGATCTTTAGCCACGCCCCTTTCTGCAGGCTGCAGAAGGGTACACCTGCATCAAGGAGCAAAGGGGCAGGTGCTTCAGCACCCTCCGCCCCCCCCCCCCACCGCACGTGTCTGTGTGTGTGTGAGTGAGTGGGTGAGTGAGTGTGTGTGTGTTGTGTTTCTGCCCCTGCCGTTCCCGCACAAGGTTGCAACATTGTTGCAAAATTCAAGCACCAACACCGTCTGCTCTTACATTACCGCACCATATTATGATGGATGTAGCCTATTAGAATTAAATCAAATAATAGGTAATAGGTAACAAAGAGCATGAGAAAGTGTCTCTGAGAGGGCAGAGGGACTTAAACTGCTGAGGCGTTAAAGACCTAAACTAAATCCGTCACCCTCCACATCCTGTGTGGTTGGGTGGTTCCCTGCTATTATCAGTATCATACGGTTTAGACATATTCGAGCATTTGAAGGCTGTTGGTGGAGCCATGCCTAATGTCTTTACTGCAAGAGATGGTGAGTTAATATCCCATGCGTTCTTGAATACACCATGTTAAATTCAAACTAATAGGAACACTGAGGAACAGTATTTCTATGGATGAGAGAACATGGTGCTTGTGTGGTTTTGTGCATTAAGTCATTAAAGGGTCAGATTGTATGGTGTTGGGGTCAGTTTTCGAGCAGAGCACTTTGTTTCAGATCCGTCTCTCTGTGGGCTGATTCACAGTCGATAGAAATCTATGCTGTTAGTGTTTGCTGCAAACGTTTTTGTGCAATACACTTAATTGCTTTCTCGCTGAGAGAGCGATGAGAAGATCTGCAGCACCCTCAAAATGATCTGTTAAATATGAAGCTGCAGTACAGCCATTAGATGGTAGCATAACGTAGAGAATGGAGGTCAGGGGGGACTCAGCTTGTCAGGCTGCAGTATGTCCAGGGGTAAAGAAAAAAACGGCTATCAGCTCAAATCTGGATAATAAGATTTAGGCTATACAAAATCCCGAGTGAGAGTGACTAGCCCCATTCACACTGCCCTTTGAGTGTGGGAATCATGCACCGATTCTCTGCATCGTCCTCTGTGTGAACGTTTCAGATGCAGAGAGGACAGTTTCGCCTCCGGAGGTAGTATCAGAGCCGCAGCAGAGGCGAGCCGGCGCGTGTGAGTGAGGTGCAGAGAGGGGGCGTGTCGGTCTGAGGGTGTTCACTGTGTGATAACTAAACAGAAAAAGATAAATGACTCACAAAGCAACGTAACAGGACCAAACAATAGTGATGTGGTAACTGGAAGTGTCTTTGGCAACTTACATGAGGAAAGAAAATCTGCAGTGTGGAGAAGTGTCTGTCAGCCTGTCTGTCTGACTCTTTCTCACATTTCTGCCCTAAAACAGTGTCCGTCCCAGGCAAAAACTGTATCTCACCGTGTGTTTGTCTCCTTCCACTATTGTGTTGCTGTGGTTACTGTCTTGAAAAAAATCACCGCAACGGTCAGCCCTCCCAACCGAAACTTCAGTGAACTTTTCCCCAGGAAACAGCCTCCCTCCCCACCAGTGAGAGTCAGACAGCGTCCTGTTTACCGATGGTGATTATCTAATTATGTAGTTTAGAGCAAAAAAACGTAACTATGTCACTTTCCAGGATGTATGGTGGGTCAGGATCTCAACCACAACACATTTTAACAGTATCCATATGATTATAAACAGACGGCCGATACATGTTTAGATTAATAGGTGGATAACGGGAAACACTTTGAAAAAAACACACAGATCTTGTCAGTGAGTTGTGGTTGTGCTACTGCTTGGCCAGGAGCTGTGACTCCTGGGAGTCTTGTCGCACTGTGAGGTTGCTTGAGACTCCATATCAACGTCGCCTGGCTACAGGCATAATCCATGTCTCCAGAGGCTGGATTAGGTGGGTTGAGCTGTATGGATTTCATGTTTACTTTCAGTTTTGGTTTTTTTTTTACGTCTTAAAACAAGTCCCCATCTACTTCAATGGTTTAGGAGAATGCTCCAACGCTGTTTTGCTGTGAAGCTCTAGAAATGTTTCATGGACCACAAAACCTCATTCAAATTACCATTGAGCAGATATTCACTGGCTTTTCCTTTTTGGGTGAACTGTTCCATTAATGGCTGGGATAAAATGTAAAATGCGAGTGTCCTTCAAAAAACAATCCAAAGCACACTGTAGAATATGTGCAAAACTAAAATCCCTTTATTTAACATAGCAATATATATTCAAATGTGCCTTGGATTGCTCGCATTTAAAACATTTTTCTCAAGACTGTATGTCACCTGTGCAAAGAGCCCTGCACAAGATGGAATAAGCAGAGTACACCTGAGGTCTCCAAAGAACTTCCACTCCACTGTCTTAACACACATAACGGTTTTCTTGATTTCACTGTATCAGTGATTAATTTGTGCATTCGGCTGGCGTGATGATTAAAATGAGAAAAAATAAATGTATAACTTTATTTAGTAGAGAATATACAAAAAACAAGATCGGGAGTAATTATACAAACATATACAAGTCAATCAACAGTGATGGAGATGATGTTACAGCTGAACACATGCAGCAGACAATATAGATGTGTATATATATGTGTTAAAGGTCCTATTTGTAAGAAAAGAAACACAGCCAGGAAGAAGCGTTGCCTGCTGTTTGGAGGTATACTCCTACTTGTTTCATTCTTGACCGTTTTTCTTGCCAAAGGGCAGAGGAAGCTCCACCCGGGGTCAGCACATTCTTCAGCACAAGTGTGAGACCGTTAAAAGTGAAAGCAACTGCAGATAACTTTCTGCTGAAAACACAGAGGCTACAACAACTTCAATGCTCTGACAACTAGATGACAGAATGCCGAGTTTAAAAAAACAACTAAAAGGTTGGATGCTTTTGTAAAACACATTATTGGATTATTACACAGCAATTGTTAAACATTACATAAATATCAAATCAAGTATTTGATTTGCTACAGACCGTCAGTGCAAAAGGAAGAGCTCTTCAGACGACTGCTGAGACACGGGACCGGTGCTTAAACACAGGGTAAGTTTCTCTTTACATGCCATAACAATGGCATGTATGGGCTCCTTCCTCTGTCCAGCATGGCTCAGCAGTCTGTATGCCTGCGGCTCACATCCTGTAGCCTAGTCCTTATTTGTTTGTTCATAACCGACTGCGGTGCAATTATTAACGAGAAGTCTGTTGAAATTGTGACAACATGTTCTCCTGTGCTCTCCATCAACATAAATTCACCAGGAAAGACTGTCAGATAGCAATAAAATGTTAATAGGACATGACAAACAGAATTAAAGAAATATATTATTTAGTCCTGTAAGAAATGCAGCAGTTTGAGCCATATTTTGCTTTCAAACCAAGTTCACCATTCTCACCAGCTTTTGTATATTATGAAACAAAGTACATTTTGATTAACAAAAAAAGCACTTATGTCCTAAGGTCATTTTATTTTATATTTGCATAGATACACGCAGCTGAATCCTTGCTAATGGAAAAAAAGACCAACATGAAAAACGTATCGCCTAAATGGATTTATGACACATTGGAAATATACTCAGCTGTTTTCACTCAAACACTCAAATATGTAAATGGCCACCAAAATAGAAAACTGCAGGATACAATGTGCTGGAACGGAAATGAATAAGACATTTTAATAGGAGATATCCGTCTGCCCAATACACACGCACATTTACACACACTTCAACTCCAGCACCGCACTAACTTCTTTATCAGCTTATCAGTATGTTTTACCCGCAGCCTCAGACTTACGGTTTAACCGCTCCTCTTTGGTCAGTTATATGAAACCACTGGGTTACCACAGCCACAGGAAGTGTATGTGTGCATCCAGCTCACAGTTCAGTACTCTGCACAACAGTGTCTCCTGTGGGGCTAGTGACAGGCCGTCAGAACAGGGCCGGTGCTACACATTTTGGGGCTCTGGGCCAGATTAGGATTTGGTGCCCCTAAATTGCAGTTTCTCTTATCTGTTAAACACTATTGTGTGGTCACCTGGGTTTTTTTTTTTGCTAATGCTGCAGCTAATATAAAAGTATATTTATGGTTCCCATTATGTATAATTCCTCATTGACATGTGCACTTTTTTAAGCCCCTATGTTTAATCCTGTTTTTGTAATGCACTCAGATATGGAATTTATTTTTTATTTTTTTATTTCATTTTCAGATAAATTTTCATCAAGCATATAACCATGATTATAACCATATAACAATATAACAACATCACTGCTTCCTCAAACTTTCTGATTATGCGCAGGTTTATGTGACAATATTTGAGATATTCAGTGTTGTATTTGACTGTATAATTCCCTGTTTGTGAGCACTTCTGCTTTGCAAAGAGAATCCATCCAATCCAAAGATTGTTAATCCAGAGTTGATCACATTGTTAATTGTGGCTTGTGGAGGTGTTGGTTCACTCTTCTTCAATGGCGACGGATAGGTCCATTATCAGGTCCGCTATTCAGCATTTTTCCGATTATCAGCATCAGTGTTTTTTTGTCTGATTACTGATAACATAAATTAATTTAAAAATGTAATTTTTTGGCTCTGATGCAGCATCCTCTCTCTGTCTGTAGTCACCACTCTGTGGTCTCCTAAATGTCCAGCTCACAACACTTTCTGATTGGTTACACTTCACAAGTTAAAACTTATTAAGACTGAATAATCAAAATGGGCAAAGTAAAACGTTACTAGAGCCATCAAATAAATGTAGTGGAATGAAAGTATAAAAGCAGCAGAAAAAAGGAAATACATGAATAAAATACCTCAAAATTGTACTTAAGTACAGTACTTTGACTATGACGTAGTGAGGATCTCAGGCTTTCTGTAATACCTTCAATATTTATTCTCATTCCCTGCTGAGTGAACACATGTAGACATGAATTCTTACAGCCTCTTTTGTGGCTTTTGTTCGGGGAAGTGACCTCTTTAAATGTGCATTTGGCACATATAAACCCCAAGCACTAACTTTATTTTCTGCTCATGTTCAAAACATTCTGCATATTCAGAATATCTCACACGTATCCTCATAAAGCTGTTTCACTGACACGGTAAGTGTGGGGAAGTTTCCATTTCGGAAGTTCTGTTCGACAGTTAGGAAAAGAAGAAAATGCTTTGTCCGTTGAACACAACAAAAGACAATGTACAGACCATGTACTAAGCTTTGAAATACGTGTTATTCCATCCAAAAAAAACATTCCTCTTCCTCTCTGTTGTTCGGGGACAAAATGCACCATGATACCATTGCAAGAGGCTTCAAACTCTTAGTCAAGACTTAGCCACCTCTTGAATTCATACTTCCAAAAGATAGGGGGCAATATATCAACAGAGTAATATGCTGCTAACTGTAGCTGCCATTAGCTAGTTAGCTCAGTTAGCCCTGCTGTAAGCAGTCTTGACTGGAGTCTTGGAGTGGTTATTCGAGAAAGGACAGGCTGGGGCTAGCTGGTTAGCATAATAACTTCAGTAGATATCTTTGCAACACAATACGTACGTCTTTGACATAACATCAAACCTCTTATTTCTTAACATTCTGATGATACGTTTTTGTTAATTACCAAATTTCTTGACCTAAAATCCTTACACATTGCGCCTTTAATCAAATGATCCTCTTTGCATCTGTCATTGAAAGAAATGAACTCTTCACAGATGTTTTTGCGATCCACACGGGTGGATCTGGCCTCATGAACATGACATAAACTCACATGCTTCAGTTGAACCTGGACAAAAGCCAGGTCTTGAGCTTCTCACTATCTTCAACTGGCACATGTTGTAGAATGTTGGTAGCCTCCTCACAGGACTTGTACTGTATATATGTTTTGGCTCTGGGTGATTGTCCAACATGTTGCAGCACTCCACTGCAGTACTCTATTGTTGTGTAGACGTGCACTGTGTGCTTTGGTGTTTTATCTAGAAATTAGTAGTTGGAATTTCCTGGATAACAAGGGAAGTCCCCATTTCCTCTGCTTTTCCAAGGCAGCTACTGTGACGCAGTCATTTGGAAAGCTAGTGACCCCACATGACTGTATGTGGCACAGAGCCCTGCGACCTCACTCAGTCACAGCAGAACCAGGGAGGGGAGAATAGAGTGAACAGCCAGGGACAGCTTTGAACGTGGACGTTGCCGTAAGTTGATGATACTAAGTACTGTTATTGTACTGTTATATTATACAAATGTTCAGGTTCATACTTTTATTTGGGGGTCCTAGTAGAATAGGTTTACATGCCTAAATTGTCAAAAAACACATTATTTTTCTCAAATGATGTGTTGCTGCAGCACCCATTTTCCCGTAAAAAATGTAGGTTCCTTGTAGCTGCTTTAGCTAATGGTCACACATACAATGGCTGTGTCCAAATTCAGGAGCTGCAGCCTTCAATGACCTAGCCTTTGCGGTCCACGAGGGCCGGGTCCTTTGGACAGGTCTTTGAAGGCCTCGTCCACCATTGTTAAATGGGATGGTCTAGCCTTCGGGGTATTTCCTGGTTGCCTCACCAGATGTTCCTGCCCCTTACCCTTACGTCACGATTGTGAATGAAGAGATGCATTAAAGTCTGTTTTGGTTCAAATCTATCAAATGTGTACATTTATTTGTGTGTGAACAAAAATTAACGACAAAATGTGTCAAATCTAAATTGAATCATTAACATTACAAAATAAACATTAACCCATTAGTGAATAACAACTATATTTACCATAGCATTACCAGCGTCACGTATTTTAACTGAAAGATGAAATTTGGAGGTTTTGAAGTTTAACATATCTGCCGTTGGATGTTCAAATGACTAAAAACCGAGTATAAACCCATTACTTAAATTTGAATGTCATGTCTGCGCCACTTGATGTCTCCATTTTCTCTTGCTTCCTCTACTGTTTCGGGACTGAGCAGCGGTGCGCAAAGAATCTTGGGATATGGGAGGCCGCGAAGGATAGTAGCGGTGCGTCCTCCGAAAAGAGGGAAGGCCAGGCTGAATTTGTGGGCTGCGTTTGGAGGAGCCTCTGAATTTGGACAGCCTTCGTGCAGCGTTGTGACATAATTGGCCTTCAAATGCGCACTTCGTGGGCTGCAGCCCCTGAATTTGGACACAGCCAGTATGTCTGTCTATACATAGAACACAAACACACACACACACACACACACACACACACACACACTATACCTACCAGCTGGACATGGGTTGAAATAAATAATTTGAAAAATAACCCAACAGCCTTATACTTTTAACTGAATCGATGTCCCATTGGTTGCCTCAACCAGCAGAATATGGAGCGAAGGGTTACATCTTGTGGTTCCATTTCTCTCTGATTAAGCTGTAGGCTCTGTTGGATCTTCATTTAAGGTTCTAACCCTGTTTGTGCGCTCAGTCTTTTCAAACAAACAAACAAACAAACAAACACACAAACAAAAAGATGTTACCTTAACAAATTAAAAATACTGTAAATAGGGCTGACAAAATAAAAAAGAAACACTCTTCAAAATGTCCTAAAACTTTACAGAATGTAAATTACAATTACAAAAAAAATGCATCTTCATGGCTAATTAGTGCCAATTAGCAGCATGTTGAAAGAGGTCTAACCTGCAGCCAGTGTTAGCTGTTTAAAATATTATCCAGTTTCAGCAAAAATGGAAAAGTTAGAAATCTGTGTTTCAGTACCGGATATCAGATGACTTTCCACTACAACAGCAACAACAACCTCCGAGCTAACAATGGCAAGTGACCCCAACCAAATGGTACAAAATTTAACAAGCTAGCAACTGTTAACTTTTCTTGCACGGGGATTTAGCCACGTTAATACCAGGGCTCGCATCCCCACATTCAAATGTGTAGCAGTCCCATTGTGTAAGACTTTCTGTTTTTTTGTTTTGGTCTGAATCGTCTGGACTGATTGCAGTGGATTCAGCTCACCTGTGTCCACGTTGGGAGACTGACTCCTAATTTATGATTGGAAGCAGCCTGGGGCATTCCCCTCCCAGCCAATCAGGGTGTGACGATGCCATTTTGTGAAGGCTAAAGAGGGGTGGTGAATGGCATCCAGGTTGGACTGGCTCTCATTCTGAATCCATCCATGACACACTGCAGACCTCGTCCCTATAGATTGCCAGCCAGAAACTCTGGTCTGTTTGGGCCCATGTTGAGATTTCTTTGCTGCCCCATTTTGGTCAAGGGAAATTGTGTTTATTCTTCAGCCGAGTTCAGTGACCGCAAAAGTCACCAGCCAACTAGGCTACCTGCATCAGGGCCTTCCTTATCTGTGCTTGCCTTACAAATAGCCGGACGCCTTCAGGTTTTATCTTGTTTGTTTATCTTAACTGAAGCCTGTGAAACCCAAGCCCCTATACACCTTCTGTGTGTCATACTTTATTTCATCTGGGACCTGAGAGCTTGTAAAAGTTGTTTCATATTTCAGTTTGATGATCCCCTGAAGAGGCATTTGTTATCCAAGTTTGACATTTAGGTTGGGACTGGTTTGTCAGCATTTTACAGCCAGTACCGCCCCAAATGTTGGCACTGCCTAAGATGAATGTGCTTGGATTAAAGATACAATAACAAACCGGGTTGTTTTCTCACCTATAGCAGAATGATAATGGGTGCAGCCAGACCTTTCTACTAGCTCTGGTACACTACACAGCTACACTAGACCAGGCAAAAAGCTGCCCCGTGACTCACTTTGAATGACCGCCCCCTCTGTTGCATAAGAAGCAGACGTGCATAAATGAACAAGAAACTATAGAAATAATTAAGCTTGTGGAAATAAATATGTAAATGGAAAATAATACAGGAATACATACAGGAAAAAATGAAATATTTGAAACTGAAAAAAAGGATATCAAAATAGAAAATGTAATGGGGGAAATAAGTGAATTAATACAAAGACAAATAAATACAGAAGCAAATTAAAACAGATATATCAATTTATGTCACTTTTTTGTTTATAACTGAATTAATGCCTACATTTATTTTCAATGTTTTTAGTGCTTTTAAAGGTGCATTATTTAGTTTTTTGGGGAATAAATTCTAATCAGAATATAAAAATCCTCACTGATTGATTTTCATGCTTAAATAATCAAACTGTCTTCATTCTCATGTCTGAATATACAATAAACAAACCAAAGCACAACACAATTTCATACTGTTTTACTGTGTTTATATGTGGCGGACCCTGCCACCTCTCTAGCCTTAAACAGTGTTCTGTACGGGGACCTTATTTTCCTCTGAAGAAGGCTTATTTATTCAGCTGTGGAAATAATAAATGCTTCTCTTTGTATTTTAACCTTGTCAATATTTTAAATATTAGCTTTCTGAATAATTTTTTTCAAAAACTAACCTACATAGTGCACCTTTAATTTATTGAGACATGTAGCGCCACATTATGTAATAACGTCCCATTATGTAATAATGTAATACATTTTCACTTCATTATGTAATAACGCCGCATTTTGTAATAATCTGCCACATTTTGTAATAAAATTCTTGAACGCAATATGTAATAAACTTTGCCGCATTTTGTAATAAGTTCTTACATATTGCATCAGTAATTACAAAATACAGGTGTTGCACTTTTTTACCAAGAAAATGTAAGAATTTGGTGCATTATATAAAAAGCATTATACCATCAGAACGACATTGACTTCAAGCATGAATCGTAAATATGAATTCATTTTAAAAACTAGTTGGATGTTTCATTGGTCAAGTCTAAATCAAATATAACTGAGTTCATAGAGAATGTGTTTGAAAGCTCATAGAGACAAAAACTGCACTAAATGTGTGTTACTGGCACGAACATTATCGTTGCACTGAAATGTTGGAATACACGCATGCAATCTGGATTATGTTATGCAAATATTATAGGCTACGCGACAGAAAGCAGACAAAACACGAAAACGAATATGGAACAGAAAAAAACTTTATTCCAGCTCCATTTCTTTAATGCAACATTGATGTCCTTTCCTATAGTGGACTTTTCACTCTGACACTCCACTTGTTGTGTTCCGGCTTTGGTCGGAACACAATTTAATTTGATTTGTGTCTGATGGTTTGAGAGACAGACAGACAGAGAGAGAGAGAGAGAGAGAGAGAGAGAGAGAGAGAGAGAGAGAGAGAGAGAGAGCTTTGGTCGAGAGACATAGATAGTGAGCAAGCGCCGGCCTCGATAAAGCCGGTTGATCACATGAATAAAAAGTTATATTCCGATGGTTACATTCAGCACATATAGACACACACCGCAAAGAAACTACCATCGTCATCTTTGTAGCCTACAGTTAAAGTTTTATGAAGCAAACAATGAGCGAGAGATGAGGAGGTCTAGCTGGAATGCGTGCTGAATTATTAATTGTTTTGTTTTAGTTGACAGGTTGACACTTGTTCGCGGCGATGAGTCCCTCCTTCCATCAGGTGTTTCACAATTGGCGGTCGAGCAGATAGAGGTGTGTTCGCCCCAGGCTAAGTGTTCGGGGTCGGGTGTTGAGTTCAGGCGCAGGGCGTGTGCTCTCCTCATCTGGCAGACCTGCACACGGCGCGACTGCTCACACTGCGCTGAGGTGCGGGACGTTTTGTCGCAGGCAGCCTGCAAGCTATCACTTCTGTGGCTTTCTGAAGGAAACCTCGCTGCATCTGACAGCTCTGCTCAGTGACACCGGCTCCCGACATCTCTCTCGGGATAACACAGCATCTTTTGGAGGTGAGTCATCCTGTTGAGATGCTCTTAAAGTACGCGGGCAGGTGTGAGAGGGGAATTATATTATTAATATTTCCAACAGAGAAAATGTTTGAAAATGGATGATGTTGCTGTTATATCGGCACTGGACAGGAAACTGTGCTAAAAAAATAAGCGTGGCCCGCGATGAGAGACACACACACGGTGTGTATCAGGTGGATTCTCTAACCTGCAGCTCTCTCCAGCTCACTGTTTTAGACAGAAAGTCGGTTTCTGAAAACTGCATTTCAAGTTGGGTCCTCTGAAATAAAAGAAAAAATGAAGTGTGAATATGTTGTGTTGCTGTGTAAGTTACATTATTAATATTACAACAGTAATAACGTTATGTTATCAGTGTTAATACTGCGGCTAATTAAGCTTTTTTAGAAGCAGCTGAGCTAAAGCAAAACTAGCTCATTTTCTTTAGGCTACTCAAAAGTTAGCTAACTGGTAACATAGCTTAAAACTGGAGCAATTTCTTTTAAACTGTTATAATGAAGACGCTTATTATTAGCCGATTTTCTGCTGTCACACACAAAGAAGGCTAAATGGACCTGTTCAGAAGCTAACTTCACTGTTTAATTAAATCAAATAGTAGGCCTAAATCATTCTTCATTTGTAGTGTTCATTCCTCCGCTCTCTGTCGACCCTTCATCACATTAAAACGACAGTCTCGTTAACGGCTCTTTATTAAAGTGGCAGTGTTTGAGGGAGTGTGGAGCTCTAGTAGTTTTAGTACATCATGGAGCACAGAGCGGTCCGGTGAGGTGACAGGTGGGGGAACGAGCCCGCAGAGAGAGCGGTCTGCCCCGCGGCGGGCACCCACAGCCGGAGCGTCAACTAACGTCGTCACACAGTATATGATGAGCCTACTGTTCCGAGACGGTAATCTTATTTGTCTATCAGTGATGATGATAAATGATTTGAGGTTTGTGGAAGGTTAGAGTCACTATAGGCTCAGTAACAGCTGAGTGTCTTTGATATGATTTGCTTGAAATCTGCAGTTTTTTTCCTTAATTTATCCTTAATTCATCTTTTGAAGGTGAACAATGGAGTCTTAAATTCACTCTGTCAAGTCAAAGTCGATCGAAATGACCCAGATTATGATCTGTTTACACCATTCGATTCATAGATCACCAGATAAAATGTATAATAAAGTGTGAATGCATTTTTTGGCAGAGATGTTTTAATAATAATAATAATAATAATAATACTAATAATGATGATAATAATGATAATAATGGTGATGATGATAATAATTTTTACTTGCTATATATAGCACCTTTCATACATAGAAAGCAGCTCAAAGTTCTTAATAAAAAATAAGTAATTATAAAAACACAACATACATAAAAGTTTAAAAGCAGAAATTACCCGATCCCTCCCTTTCTCAGACCAGGTGAGTGTTAGGCCTACGCGTATGAAATTCACACTGTCAAGATAAATGGCCAGAAATACATATCGATAAAGGTAGTACAATGTTTTGTTTTGGTTTGAATGAATGCTGGCTTAATATTTTCTATTCCCTGAAACTGAGAAAAACTAAACTAACATCACCTCCATGAGTGTTTCGGGTTTTAGATAGTAGGAAACTCAAAATAGATTTAATTTCCTTATGGAAAACATGATCATATTATTTGATATAGATATAAATAGAAAAGAAAATAATCAAATCAAATTTAAAATTATTGAATTTATAGTCATAGTTATCAATGAAGAAGAAGAAATGAACCAGCTTCCTGACATTACTTAATCCAAGGCCTGACTTCACAGTCCGCAGAGAACTCATCTACAACCATAAAATACGAGAAACACATAATAAACCCTGCTTCAGTCATGATAGCTTACATTTAGGACTGATTAGTAATCTTATACAGGTCTTTCCTGTTAAACGAGGTAAACGGCTGCACTGCACAGTTTTCTTGAAAGTATTATCACCCATCTAGTTTGCAAAAGTGCATTACCCATGACACTTTTTGTCTGAATGAAATACATATGTTATGCACTGGACCATAATGTACAGTAATAGAATAGAAGTCTTCCCATCCATTCCACTATTTGTCATCAGGGGATTTTTCCAAGATATTTATTAATTAGGAATCCTAGATTTTGAAAAAGAGTGATTCATCTTACAATATTTAAAAAAATAATGTCAACCTTATGGTGGGTCAACCCTGGCCTGCAGGTCCCACTTTGAATGGCAAAGTGGGACCTGCAAACGTCTGTTTTGCATGAACAGGCTCATAAACAGGCTCAGTTCAGGTGAACTGCAAGAGGAAGCATGCACAGATACACTGGCCATATTTTGAATGGTAGCATAGACCTTTTCCACCAGCTATTGTTTTATTTTGGTGTTTCCTGTCAAAGCAGGCCCTTTTGTTCAGCTCCCTGACTCTCATCCTGCTGCACCCACCCTTGTGTTTTCACTCATCCATGCATTTAATCCAAGAAACTTACATCCAGAAAACATACCCCCCTAACATTGTGTTCTGGGATCCCAACATAGTTCATTAGTTTCTGGTTAGTTAGTGAGGTCATCTTTGTTTAGCCACATCAGGTCGTTGGTTGAACTGGCCCAGCCGAGTAAGCTGGTGCTTGCTGGAGAGGCCTATACTACTTAATTTTTTATGTGATGACCCTGGGTTGTCCATGCCGTGCCCGGCTGCATCACTGAAGATTAAAGGGTCTAGAGTGAGAGGTGTGGCTGCTCTTGACCTGTGTGAGGTTTGCTTTGTGTGTGTGATTTGTCATTAAGATATGGGGGGTTTGGTGGTGAGCTAAAGTAAAGCTTGTTTAACCCTTGTACCTTTTTGAGTGAGGCTAGTCATTTAGAAGCCATTGCTTGATCCTGCAGTATTTTGTATTGAGAGGATTTAAGTGTGGGTGACAGTGAATGCTTGTTTGTGCTTGTTAGCTGTAATTTGCCTTTGGCTCATAGTGAGGTTGCTCTGGACAGGAATTTCTGGCAAATGTATCATTGATTACTGAAAGCAGAGTTGGCAGATGCTGATCAGCGGTCCAAATGTTGTGTCTTTACTTTATCTTCTTCTATAGTTGTTAGTTAATAGTGGCATAACAATGAAAACAAAATTAAAATGTTGAGGAAATAAATGATTGTATTTATTTGGATCATGTTAAACTACAGCTAACTTGTAAATGCTTCAGGTTCCTCTAAACAGAGACTCTCAGTCCTGCTGGGTTTAGCCGCACTGTAATCTATGAGCTTCATGAGCTGTAGCTGCAGTTGAGGAGATTGCAACTACAGATTGAGGCAAAAGAACAAGATGCACAGCGTTAGCAGGAGCGTGAAAAAATGTGACTTGTACACAAGAGAGAACTCAAGCAGGTATTTAAAGGGTCAGGCAGGAAGTCAGTGGATGCTGATTCCAAATTTGATGGGAGATTAAATGTAAATTTAGTGATAAAGTCAAGCTGGTAAATCTTAAGAGTTGTACTTGTCACAAACTTTGGATAAAAGCACTGACTATGACAGTGTTAAAGCTTCTATTTGCGTGTCTATGAGCTTGTGCCAAACAGCTTATAAACAGCATTGGCTAGCAAACTAATTGATGTTGCAAGGTGTGCTGTAGGGGGATTTTGAATTTAACTGTTTATTAGTTAAAATGCTGTGATTGTACGGATAATTACCCACCTTCTATTGTACTGTATAGCCATACTGTATTGTGTAGAACTGCAGGAAATGCAATGAAAAATTCCTCACTTGTCTGGAGGAGATCCCCAAGTGGAGGCTACACCCTTGGTTGAAGTCCTATGCTGGAGGGACAAAGCCCCTCAAATGAAGTGGGTTATGTTGCTGCAGTTTAGCTTGTTTCCACTATCCCTTTTAATGATAGCCAAGGTTTTTAAAGACATTTTAGGGAAGTGTTGTAGCTGATGCCCTGTACAGGTCTGTACTGGATGAACAAGGTTAACAGATTTGTGATGCTTGGTGATTAATATCACGAAACCCACATGTAGTGGACTTCCTCATATTTTGTCCATTGTCATGTTTGGCCAATGCCAATGCTTAGTTACATCGGCTTCTTATTTCCTCTTGGAATTGATCCATTTGGAGGTGAGTCAGGTCTATTATGTTGTTGAATGTGAAGTACAGACAGGTGTGAGAGGGGAATCATTTACCACAAATAAAACATGCAGATGGATAATGTTGCTATCACATAGACGTTGTGTAGGAGTATGTAATAAAAATAAATGTATGACAATATATAATGGTGTCAGTTGGATCGCATCCACTTCTCTGGCTTTTGAAGTTGGGTCCTGTTGAAATATTTAAGTGTGTGTATACTGTGTTGGCAGTTTCTTGTCTACCACTCACTTTAAGTTACTGAATGAATATTACAGCAGTCGATGTACTGTTACGATTGATTTGAAGTAGTTAAACCCCTCCTTGAAGCCAAAGCTTAGCTAACTTCACTTGTTAAAAGTAGAAAGTAGCTTTAATTTGTTGGTTAATTAAACTTTAGTCAATAGTTATTTGATTAACAAACAGACATAAGGGCTTTATAAACCATTTATTAAGCATTTGTAAAGGTTTATAAACAACAGTTGGGAGTTAAGAATGGCCAGTATTCATTTAACTGTCTACAAAGTATTATAAACATCAGTTGCAACTTTACATGAAACAATTTCAATCTTTGTTTGTTAACAGTGGAAAAAAGTTAAAGGTGTTCTTGATTGAACATTCAGTCACTTAACATGGCATTCCATCTGCCCCTTCCATTGCATTCACGTCACAACACTGCTGTTGTTCAGATCACCTGCCCTGATAGTTTTTGCTAAGAGTAACACAAAAGACAGCTAATAAGACGGGCGCTGTGCTCTTGTTTTGATTCAACCATGAATCGATTTTTTTTTTGTATTGAAATGAAAAATGTCTTCAAACAAATCTTAGGACAAGCCACTACATTCTTTGTGTCATATTAAAAAAGAAGTGTGTTCAGTTTCCTTATTTTGTGAGAATTTATTTTGCCTAGAAAATGCAGAGCTTTAAGAACAAGAACAAGTCAACCTAAAGGAAACCATTAGTATAACCAAGAAACTTCATTGTCTGTATACCTCCGTTCTCAACTCTTTCTTAACAGAGTTACTACAAGCAAACCTGAAAGAAAATATAATTCCCTAAAACCTCAGAATATATGTAAGTCAGTACGAAACTATCCAAACTATCCACAACTGAGTTATATATAGAGGAACTGGAGAGCAGAAAAAACAACTGAAACAGGAGGAAACTTTATTCAGTGGCTAAATATTAACTACACCCCTGGTATTGTAGCCAGTCCAAATGTGTTAATTTTTACACACCTCCCAAAGGACTCAACGCCTCACACCAAACATTTACAGTAAGATTATAACTGTTGTCAAGTCATCACTAATACGACTGATCATAGAAATATTACAGTAATACTACAGGCAGCAGTGTGTCTCATCCTCTGGCTGCTTGGTACTTTGATCATGATGTGACACTACTCTATAGAGTATATAGGCGACAATATAATCTAGAATTAAATTATTTTAGTACAGCAGGGCGGGCTTGATAGAAAAAGGTGCAATTACAAATCTGTCTTCAGCACCACGGACAGCGGCATGGATTTATCGATACACAGCTAGGTTACTGATATTTCAGAGTCATGGTCAGGGCCATAGCATCTAACTTGGACAGATCTCAGTTAGATAAAGGATGGATGTGTCAGGCAGACTAGACTGACATATTCGATGAAACGTACTCTTTTCCCCTGCACTCTGTGAAAAATCGTATGTCAGTCTGAGTATCCATGATTTAACCCGTTAAGTGTGGTTTCTTCTTATTTTTTGCTCATGCCTCTTCATCATCTCCATTTGCAACTTTGTATCAGACACGTTTTCGATTAGAAGTGGCTATATTATCAAGAGTGGTATGAAAAACGTTGCTTTATTTGAAATTTTGTCGTGATGTGACACGACGTGATGTGACACGACATTGACGTGACACGGCGCAACGTGGCGTGACGCAACGCTTAGTCCTGTTGCTTCTATTTTATAATGTATTTTATCTCTGTTGCTGTTTGATTTCTGTGCGTCTTGTAATTGTTGCAACTTTTCTATGCTGCTGTCTTGGCCAGGCTTCCCTTGAAAAAGAGACCATTGTGTCTCAACGGGACCGACCTGGTTAAATAAAGGCAAATAAAAAATAAAAAAATAATAATGCAACGTGAAACGCCAGCCTTTATTGCCGCTAGGTCTTTAATATCAGTTTGGTGTGTCTGGTCATTTAGAGAGTCACAGGAGACTGGAGCCAATCCCAGCAGACATCCATTCACACCCACATCACACCTACGGGCATTTTAGAGTCATGTAACACTTGACTGTGGATAGAAATTGGAGATGCCAGTTAAGACAACGGGAGGAAACCAGAGCACCCAGAGACGGCAAATGCAGGCACAGAAATAACGTGCAAACTTCATACAGAAAGGCCAACAGGTTCGAACCTGGAAAGTGCCACTACAAGCTGTAAAATTAGATAGATAAGATTAGATAAATATATGAGAGGCAACTCAATCTCCTTTTTAGGTGGCTCATCTTCTCCTGGCCTTACAGACAAGTCCAAGAGTCCAATTATGTCTATCCTCTTATCTCATTTTAATGCATCTTACTGTAAACTGTTTGTATTATTCTATCTCTCCACACAGTTGATCTCTATGCCCTTTCTGGATGTGTGTGTTCACTTTGGGAGTGTTTGATAAAACTTTAACTTTGCATTTAATCCAGCATTCGTTTTCTACGCAGAGATATGATAACTCTAACCCTGAGTTAACTATTATTCCAGAACAGAGTCATTTTATGTTTTATTGTATGGCTGCACAAAAAGTGCTTTTCACAGCCATAGAGTAGTGATGGGAGCCCACTGGAGGCCCCTGTGCAGCAGCAGGATGTTTCATTTTTATTCAGTGGATCATCATTGATCATGATTTATTGGCCTTAGAAGTCTGTTTTGATTTTTCTATATGAGAATAGTGTTTTCTTGTGAGTATGGTGATAACGACACAATAGTAAATAAGTAATAACAGCAAAACCAAATTTTGATTTTCTTCATGTTTTATGGGCCATTTACATTCTTTGCAGAAAGGAGTGTGCACGATATTTAGGCTAGATGTATTATGTCAGATTCAGTGAAGGAAAACTGAAGATTATTGTGTCTCTAACAGGTTTTCATCAGGCAAATAGCCAAAATGACAAAGCACAAGGTGAAATAATATTATAAAACTGATTACATTTTGTTGATGTCACAATCAAACATAAGGACTATACAACAACACTTATAATATGACAGGCACTCATATCACTTCTGAAAAGGGATAGAACTGGTTAAATACTGAAAAACACATTCAAGTATGAGAAAGGACCTCTTACTTCCTTAACGTTAAGACCACTGGGGCTTTTGTACTGGTACTTTGGTCAGGCTGGGTCAAACCGCTGTGCTAATTTATGTTGAGCTGAGTTGCGTCTGAGATGGACCCTCTCTGGAGTGGGGCCAAAGTACGCCTGTCCGCCTGTTTTCTTGTTTCATCATTTTCACTTTCAGCTGGTGAAAAAGTTACTGCTGGGGAAAACCCAACATTTCCTGATTTTGCTGCTTCATAAAAAAGCTTTTAAGTAACGGGTGACTTTTACCACGAAGAATTTATCGAATGCATTTTTTAGCAGCTATTCTTTGATAATACTGTTGGAGGAAGAGTGTTTAAAGCCACTCCTTTGACCACTACTCAGGTTCCCAATCGACACTTTCAACTGGAACAACCCCTGGAGTCAGATTTCTGACTCTGGAAGTTGGACGCACTTCACCAACCATCGACACACCATATTGTTAACAACAGCTACTGTCTCTAACATGGCTAAAACTGGTTTTCCAACTTGTTGTACTGGACCGGAGTCAACTTGCGTTCCAACATCCGTGATAAATGACACAGACCGTTAAATACACACCCTCAACCACAAGCCCTGTTGTAATGAAGATGACACACTGGGCTGACGTGCTGAGCCCTGATCTTAACAAATGTGTTTTTGTTGACTAAAGAAAGACAAACATTTATCAAATTTCAAGACTATGTTGGAATTGGGGTGTTCACAGATGTGCAGAAATATAACCGACAGTAACATTTTATTATATCTCTAAAGCAGTGGTTTCCAGCCAGGGTGGTTACAACTTCTCTGTGCTAACGTTCTAGCTCCGTTTAATTTTTTAAATTTGATCTGGTGTCTAATTTCAGGTAAGATGACCTCTCAAACAGCACACGTGGTGCTGTCACTGGATGCTGAAGCAGTCGGCTTACTCAAAGACGGAATCAATTTCAAGAAAAATCCTGGGGAAGGTAAATGTTACATAATATACAAGAGCAGCGAAGGCTTTAAAGCATGCAAGAACCAATGCAAACACCAAGGAGGGTTATTCATCACAGACATCGAAGACCTGGATGGCAGGTGAGATCAATCTGACAGAAGCACACAAGTCATTACACTGTGTCAAACAAACTTTTCATTACAGCTGATCGGCTCTCTGTTCTCACAGGACAGTTAAATGCACCAAACACAACTGGAAGTTAAATGTATCAACAATGAGTTATGTGAATCCACCAGACAGCTTCTTGCAGGATGAGCTCGGTAAGTTCTGTCACTATTTATATTTTAATTGAAGATTTATAACAACTGGAGTGGAGTCGTTTTTATGTAGTCAAGCTTGTAAATAAGGTCAACTGTCCTCTGGGATTGCAGCAGCTGGCAGGTGTATTTCGACAGAATTATACAGTTCACACAGACGACACCTAAACAAATATTCACCACAGCGCCACTTTTTTTTTGGTCTGTCCTGCTGGCTGCAGTGCTGCGCCAGTGACTGCTGTGTCCCAAGCAAAGCCATCTTTTTTGTGACATCACAAGGAGTTTTGAGGAACACTGTCAAATCATGCTGGGATAACATAAGTCATCAGGTTTTACACAAACTTGTGGAGTCCATGCCAGCTCGAGTGCATGTGGTCATTAACACAAAAGAGGGTCAAACTAAATACCAGGATATTCTGAAAATTCTTTCAAAGATTCAATTTTAAAATCATATGATGTTATTATTTTAGGTAAAAAAGAAAAAACAGTGCAGTGTTTTGACTGGTGGTCTGTGACTTTAGTACTCTACTGCATCCACCCACTGCACCTTAAAGAAATAAAAAAAAATACATCTGCACACTGAATTCTGTGCGTCATTGTTCAACCAAGGTCATACCGTGTTAAGTTAATCCACCATAAAACATGGAACAGGGCAAGGCAAGGCAAGTTTATTTATATAGCACAGACACAGACACAAGGCAACTCAAAGTGCTTTACAGGCGCATAAAAGTTACATTAAAAGCATTTAAAATACATTAAAACAAAACATTAAAACAAGTTAAGAAATCTTTCCTACGCCAGCTTCCTGGTTTTTGCTGGATTTACCTCCCATTGTTCTACTTGTCACTTGTCCCAGTGCACTTTATATTTATAAATAAAAAACCTTCCTAATGCAATTATAAACATATTGAGTGTTGCTTCTATATATAGCATGTACTGTATATGGACGTCCATTAACCTCACAGGGAGATGACTGATGCTCTTATCATCATGACTGATCGGTCTACGTAGAGCATGCACACAATCACCTCTTAGTGAGTTTGGTCTGAGCCATTAGCCAGCACTCAATTATTTCATTCTGTTGTTGTTCTGTGCACTGTTGATGGCCAGAGGCTGCCTGTGGATACAGAGGCAAACAAGCACGACAAGGATCAAAGGCAAATCAGATTTCCAGCTTATGATAATGAACGCTAAACAGGCCAAATTGTACAGATTAGAAATGGCTGACAAAATGGTCTCTACAATTGAATTATACTGTAAGTATGCAGTCTCCTCTCTTTTTCTTTCCCATCTGTCACTCTCTGCTGCTCGCTCGCCCCTTTTCATCTTCACTTTAAGCTACAAAAGGTTAGTGGATATAGAGTGGCCACCCACTTTGTGGCTAAAGTAATGCATGTTTGTTGCCTTGTTTCAACATCTGGATCATTAGAAATAATAACTAACGATAGTGATAGCAATCAAACACAATGACTTAATGCCCCTGAAAACTTCTATATTTAACATCTATGTATTACAACATGTATGAATAAATAAGCAACAATCAAATGTAAAGTTCTGAAAAAAAAATCATCCTTAAGAGATATCTATTCAGAGTTTAACACTCCGAAACTCAGCTAATCTGCTTCATCAGGACTGATCGGGCAGGTCGGATAAGATTCCAGTGACGGTGACCTGAGATAAATTAAGACGAGAAGTTGTATTCAGTTTATTGTTTTACAGCCCAGAAACATAAATGTAGCTTTTTATGATAACCCTTTACACGCTTCCTGCTCAATAACAAAGACAACAATAACAATAAAAAGACTGTTAAGGTTTGGCAAAAGGACCTAAATGCAAGACTCCAGGCAGGTAGAAAAGGCAAGCTTCCAGATAACAAAAACAGGCAGTCAATGAAGGCTGAAGAAGCAGGCTGAAAGCTGAAATCCTCTTTCTAATGTTTGACTACCGATGCCATTGCTGCACATGCTTACTGCAGCATTTTAATAAAAAGGTAAACATGTCAATACAGAAATAGATGACTAAATAGACAGAAACACTAATCATGACAGAAAAAATACAGTATAAAAAAATATATATATATTTTCCTTTTGGATGAAAGCCTGTAGGGCTAACACGGGCAAACCTGTTTCGGTGTTGCACCTGTCAACTGCAGACAGTAACTGCTGCTGATATGTAGATACCATGCGGAGATAAGAAGGAGATAAGACATTACTTAATGTTTGTCAAAGAGCTCACAGCTCTAAATGTAATATTTTAAAATGAAACCCCTGTCATGATGTGTAATTTTTGTTTGTGAGAGAGCTGGGATAAAAACCTGGACTAACTCATGCTGTGGTTGATTTATGCTGAGAAGTCTGTTCAGCTCAATGTGAGTGGAGCAGTGAGTCAAAATAATTTGACCATGTTGTTTTCTCTATTCAGAACAATGTAACTGACTTAATCAAATCCTGATGAGAATGGATGTTATGTGTCACACAGAGGTAGAGATTTTGGAAGATGGGGGGCTTCAGTTGGTCGAGTTGAACCCCATCGACCCCTGGTTGGCTGACCCACGAGAGCCTCTGGATCTCCAGGATGGAGAAGTCAAGGTTTGTATCCTGCTGTTCACATACTTTTTACACCATAACACACAATAATTCCAGAGTTTTTAGAGTTTAGTAAAAGTTAAAGTTTATATTTTGACACTTTTTAGTTTAGTTGTGTGGAGACTGTAGCAGAAAACTCACTTGTACATTTAATGATATTGTACACGATTTTTGTTAAATAAAGGTTTATTCATCTGTAATGCAGAGTGACAACACTGAATCATCATGGTAATAATGTGAGAGCTACCACAAATTATGAACTTCCCTCCCAGGTGACATACTTGACCCACGCCTGCATGGAGCTGCAGCTGGGACAGAGGCGGTTCATGTTCGACCCGTGGTTGAAGGGTCCTGCGTTTGCCAGAGGCTGGTGGCTTTTACACGAGCCTCCAGAAGACTCCCTGGACAGACTGTGTGCTGCAGATCTCATTTACATCAGCCATATGCACTCTGACCACCTCAGGTAAACTCTGTCAATGTCTTTAAATAGATACTTTTGCCCCATTTTATACAAAACATGCACAGAAAGAGATTTAACGCATGTAATGTTCACTTTATTTCTCACCTAATGTATCACTCACTCATTATAATCGTATCTCCTAAAGCAAAAAAGAAATTAAACAATAAAACTCAGTTTTGAGTTTCTGGTTGTTGTCTTCAGATCAGTCTATGAAAAACATTCTTTTAGTGGTCATTAAATAAGGTTTCAATGGCAAAAACAACCTTTAAATAAATAATACACAATTCATAGAAAATAATAGTTTCTATCTTCATGTAAATTGTTATTGGAATTGTAACACTGAGAGGAACTTAAAACTAGAATTAAATTATTCGTACAGTATGTGTTCACATACTGTAAGAGGCTCATTCTGAGGCAATTTTACAGATTCCATGTCTCCAAAGTTTTAAGCCTCAGGACCGAGCTGCTGATCGCATTATGGGTTATGTGGGTTATGCTCCAAAAGAACTAAGTTTGTACTACATGTGGACGGGCAGGAGTGTTTATAGCTGGGAGTAAAGGTGGATGATACTCCAGCACCCTGAATCCTTTCTCACCTCCACACAGTTGACCAATCCCAGCATGAAGTGGATGTGAATGTCAGCTCTTTAGTTTTTTTGAAAGTTACAGAAATGGTGGGACACAGACCCTCACCCGACTCGAGTGCGCCTTCTGGCACCTTTAGGCCCTTTGCATTATTCTCACACATGGTTTCACATAAGCAACTTCAATTATATAATTGCCCCTTGCATGCATCTTGAAATTTGAAACATAATAAGACAATGGCTATGGAGTACAAACTTGTACAAAATATACATCATAAGAACAGGTGTGCAAAAACTGCAGTGAATAATACATGAAATGTATGTTTGAAGACAGTATGAACAGATAGTGGTTCAGTATTGTGTTCACCTGTCACACAGAGGAGAGCAAAGAATGATTCCCTACTAAAGTATTCATTGTAATTCTAATAAATTGAATAATATCAGAATGAAGATAAACAAATACATATTCCCGAGTTTTGTTTTTCTTTTGTGTCAGTCAAAACATGGTATGGGTATGCTGATGTACTTATTTGTATGTGCGTACAACATGTCAGGGCTATGTGGTGAATCAAGCTGGTGCAACAGATGCAAATGAAATGCAAATAGAAAGGTTTCATGAAGGGAGACCAGTTTATCAGCTGTGAAGGCACAAATACTGAAAGGCAAACAGCTCAGCTGTACATACTGATAACTGAAGCACTGTACTTATGTACTATATTGAGGTTCTTGTACTTTACTTGAGTATTTCCAATATCTGCTACTCTATACTTCCACTACATTTTGGAGGCAAATATAGGCCTTTTGGTCTACAATGTTCATTTGATAACTTTACTAAATTTGCAATTGCATGCTCAATCAGAACCGAAGTAGCCATTTTTAAATCAATTTATTTTATCTGCAATCTGACTGAGTAATTACACTTACTACGATCATCAAATATATGCTGCTATCGGATCTGATAATCATTCGATGGGATAATATACAACATAAACATACATGTATGATGTATACATTTCTTTAACTTGTACTCTTGATACATAGTACATTTATTGCCAGAAATTGACATTTAATACTTAAGTACAGTTAATATCATACACTTTTACTTAAGTACTATTTATTTATTTATTCATTTATTTATGTTAAACATAAAAACAAGAAAAGGGGAAAAAAATTAGGGAAAAGTTTAAGTGGATGTCAAGGGTTGTATGTGTCTTCACACTCATTCATTTTTCTCAAATGCAAATGCTGCATAACATTGTTCATAAGGGCAGAATAAGCTGGAGACTGTGTTTGCTTTCAGTTTATTAATATCCATCTATGTGCTAGAAGGGTTACAAATGTTATCAGGTTACATTGATATCTGGTGAACATGAGATCAGACACTTTTGACTCCAAAGACTGCCATCAGTGGATTAGGATCAACAGGTTTGTCCAGGATGTCTGATAGCGACCATCCTTAAAGCAGTGCCAGAACATATTGGCTAGTAAAATTGGTAACTGTCCACATTGGTCACATGCTGGATTGATATTTGGATACATTCTGCAAAGCTTTTCTATAAAAAGTGTATTCTGTGCAGTATTTTGACCTGCAGAAGTCCATGTCGAGCACGGACCGAGGAGGAATGCCTCACCTGTCATGTATTTTTTCTAGTTACCCCACACTGAAGGTCTTGTCAGAGAGGAGGCCAGACATGCCCATCTATGTTGGCGACACATCGAGACCGGTCTTTTGGTTAGTAGAGTGATGGAGCTGAAAACGTCCATTTTTATTGTGTGTTAAGTTACTGTTAATCTATCATTCAAATGCAAATCTCTCTGTCTTGATGCAAAAGGTATTTGGAGCAAAGCCAAATCAAGCTGACCAACATCAAAATTGTTCCTTTTGGTGTCTGGCAAAAAGTAAGTCACTGCCGCTCACATCTGGGCAGGCCTTAAAGGATAAGTACCGTTTTTTACAACCTGGACCTTATTTCTGGCAAAACATATGGTCATTTACTCACCCAGATAACTTTGGTGTCATTCGGCGTCGTTCAGACGAAATTAGATCCAGTGTAGCGGCGATATATCCATATAATGGGAGAGACGGGGCAGCGACACACAGCCTCTATATAACGCATTATCTGCCACGAAACTAGTTCATTTCATCAATATTTTGTTATGAAATGCTAGCGCTATTAGCCTCTGAGTCCGGGCTCGTCTATTGTCAACATCCGGGGTCTGTAGGTTGATCTACTACCTCTGACCTGGAAGATGTCGTCTCTGAGCTGCGCGCGCACCCGCGACAGCGCGGCTTGTTTACCTGTAGCTGCTACTGCTAGTTTGACCCCGGATGTTGATAACGGACGAGCCCGGACTCAGAGGGGAATAGCGCTAGCATATCGTGACAAAATATTGATGAAATTAACTAGTTTCGTGGCAGATAATGCGTTATATAGAGGCTGTGTATCGCTGCCCCGTCTCTCCCATTATATGGATATATCGCCGCTACACTGGATCTAATTTCGTCCGAACGACGCCGAATGACACCAAAGTTATCTGGGTGAGTAAATGACCATATGTTTTGCCAGAAATAAGGTCCAGGTTGTAAAAAACGGTACTTATCCTTTAATTTTGACATTATAAAGTATTAGGAATTATGCCATTGTGAAATGAGAATACTTTGAAAAGGATATTTTGAAATATAAACTGCTATAAATAAATCAAAATGAGAAAATCCTGCTAAAGTGAGAATAACAACACTGTAACTAGTCACTACACTGTCCCTTTGTCTCTATCAGATTGATGAACACCTGAGATTCATGATCCTGATGGATGGTGTACATCCCGAAATGGACACCTGCATCATTGTTGAATATAAAGGTGCATGCTTTTCAATGACTTTCAAATTTTAAATACCATCACTGGAGTTGCAGAGTAACAACATACATATTTCCAGGTCACATGATCCTGAACACTGTGGACTGCACCAGGCCAAACGGGGGCAGACTACCACAGAATGTGGACTTAATGATGAGTGACTTTGCCGGGGGGGCATCAGGATTCCCCATGACCTTCTGTGGAGGGAAGTACACTGGTGAGGCTCACTTCAGTGGTCAGGGATTTCATCTCTCTTCAACCCAGAGAATAATGAGAGTAATTTTAGTCAAGGTAACAGTGTACTTCATTTGGTTGCCTGCAGCTATAACTTCCAGGAGGGAGTCAGACTGAGGAAGGTAGTCGGCGACCGTGACTAAATATAACGTGAATAAAATTAAAACATAACCTCGATCGGGATCATTTGTGTCTGAGTCACCTAGATAGATTTTGGTGGTTGTTTAGCAGTTAAGACAACAACTCCCATGATCCCACGCCACTTACATCTTCTGTTGTGATTGACCCCTGTTGGCAGAAATTACATACTGTGTATTTAAATGTTGCTGATGTCATCTGTCTGTACCCAGATTCCTGGAAGGCAGGCTTTATCAAGACTGAAAGGAAGAAGCTGCTGAATTACAAAGCTCAGCATGTGAAGTCCCTGCAGCCTAGGATCTTCTGTCCGTTCGCTGGCTATTTTGTGGAGGCTCATCCATCAGACAGGTAGAGTTTGTATACACAGTATATACAGATAAACATTTTATCTTGGAAAATAATCTACCATAAAAATGTAAAAAAAACCTGGCTGAGTGCTACTCTTGGGTCCTTCTAAACGTGTGTCTGTCTCTCTACTGTGTATGTGTACAGATACATTAAGGATACAAATACTAAAAACAGTCCACAGGACCTCAATGCACAAATCACTAAGCTTGCACCAGAAATCATGACATGGACGCCCAAACCAGGCAGTGTGCTGGACCTCGGCCTCGCACTGAGAGACCCCACTAACAGGTTAAAAAAACACCTCAAACTGTGTGTGTGTGTGTGTGTTTTGTCCCATGTCTGACAATGGGAAAGGAAACAGGCTGTTTTCTCAATCAGGACAATACAAGACATCACAAGATTTTAAACACAACAGGGTAGTGTTCAAACAGGATGATGGGCTTGGCACATCATTTCTGTCGGTTATAATAACATTGTATCATCACCACGATGAAGAAACACAAGTAGTCAGATCAGACAGCTTTGTTAGCCATCCATTTTCCTCCATTCTTGTGCCACTAGCTCACTAATAGCTTTAGCAATTTATCTGCCTCAACCTGTGGAAGACTCCAGTCATGCACAGCAGACAGGTAGAGGTAGACAGACAGGTAGCCTGTGCAGTCTTGTCCTGAATGAGACAATTGGATGGGATCATTAGAGGCCACTGATACTAGATTTTCTTCTTCTGTCCCAGCATTATTGATTGCTGTTGGGATGTTCAGAAATTTTCTACAAATATAACAACAAAATATTTTAAAAATAACCTACCAACCCTAGCTTTAACTGCATGATAGGTGCTGCAGAATTAGTTTAGTCTAGGACAGCTTCAACTAGCAACAGCAGGTCAAACTTGCATGAGACAGTTTTCATTTTAGACAAGAAAATCAACATTTGCTGGCTCAAAATGTGAAACTGCTTTTGTCTTGCTCTGTCTAAGCTCAATGCATTGTTTCAAAAATTACTTTTCAAAAATACAGTATTTAAATTATGAATGGCCATTGTATCACTGTAAACTGCAAAAAAAATGCTATGTGAGAATGCAAAAGCTTGACAGCAACAGTAAGTAAAGCATGCTGGGCTTAGTCAAAGGTCACTTAACTTGGTGAGTGCAATGTTATTAATACCAACCACGAATGATGGACAAACTACATTAAAAAGAGACCCAAATTATAATAAACCGGATTCATCATTTAAAGTGCAAATGTGAATCGTTGTAAGATCTAAATGTAATGTTATTTGTGTGAATATTTCCTTTATTACATTACCAAACATAGTGAGGCCATCACAAATCCTCCAGCCACTGCAAAAATCTACAAGGACAGTTGGGATTTCGCCTTCTATGTGGACGAACAGAACCGCGCCATCAGCTCTGAGATATTTAAACACCAAAGCTGGATCCAGTTTTATTACACCTGGGCAGGCTTTCAAAACTACAACCTTGTTGTGCGGGTAAATATACTTGACAAGAAAGAGCCTCTCTTCTTCTGTGGCAGACCCTTTTGGCTCCTCCTTTGCTTCAACCTTCTGATCGCTGTAGCATATAAATTACCTTTCCAAGTCCGTTTCCAGTCGGTGACCTGGCACTCTCATCTCTCGTCTACCCTCTACATCCATCTACTTTAAAGGCTGTAAAGATTGAAAGAAAGGCTGTCATATTGTACAGTCACTTAGCTTTTAAGGTCTTGGGTTGGGTTCTCAAGCGCTTCGACTTCTCAACTTTTTAGGAAGGCGTTGGTGATGTCACTCTTCTTCTTTTTCTCGAAAGAAGTGATGATGACATTAACCATCATTTTCGCCTCCCAAGGATTGTCATGCACCCACATCGTCCTTGCTCTAGTGCTGATAGCTGGAGCCGAGACAGCAGGGACAGCAGCCTTTCTGAGCTCATCGTCCATGCAAAGTAGCTTAGCTTAGCTTAGTGTATTAGCATGTCAGTCACTGACAGTCACTAGTTAACACTAAGCATAAAGTACAGCTGAGACTGGTAGGAATGTCATTATTTCGGCAGTTATTTGGTCACAAAAGTTTTGGACCAATTGAAATGTTGACCTTATTGTGGGGCTACAGGAAAAGTCTGCAGGTCACCACAGTTCTGACCCAGATAGTGAGATTCACCTGCCATAAGCAGGCCATAGCATGGCCAGATGTAAGCCAAGACCAAACCAAATGAACCAGAACTGGCCCAATTCTGTGCCACAGCTCGTTCTATTCTGATACTAGAATGGCATGGCCAGGGACGGACCTGCCCAAGTGCCATCATTCCACATGGTATGTGGGCCAAACAAAATTGCGATCTCTATCATGTCTCCATAAACAAAACAATTTAAGATAGCTCATTTTGACAATAAATCTACATTCAGATTTGTGCTCTGCTTTGTTTCCTCAGCACCTCTTTGCTTTGCTTCCACCTTTGAGTGATCTTCCCCGGCTGCTCTCTGTTCTCCTGGGTATTCAATTTATTATGATGTGAAAACTTTCTGCACTCTTCCTTTCTTTCTGGTGGTAACTTACAAGCGGATATTTAATGAAGTATAAATGTCCTAATGTGTGTACTCAAGGTCATTGAGACAGATGACAACTTTGAAACACATCCTGATGGCTACAACTACTTGGTGGACTTTCTAGATCTGTCGTTCCCCACCAAGAGGCCTGACAGAGAGCACTCCTACATAGAGGTGAGACATTGTCAGCAACAACAACACACAGACGTATAACAGGGCTGTTGGAAATACTCGAATGCAACTACTACTCAGTTGTTTTTTTCCACAAAACAAACGGTTTCACTGTACACGTGTCATATGGTGGCCAGATGGTAGTGGTATAACAATGACCTTTACACTGGGTTCTGTAACTATTGGACCGTAAGTTTTAAAAAACAGAATTATTTTATTTTATTTAGATTCTGTGGGTACAAATAAGTCTGTCCATATAAGCCACAGTAATGTGCACCAACATAGATTTCAAGCCATTTTGAATTTTGTCCAAATCAGTTTTTTTTTCGACACTAGCAGTTAGAACTAAACAGAGAACACTAATAACCACTGCTTGACAGGCTGGTTCTTAAAAAAAAAAATCTCTCTACAGGTTGCGTGCCAGCTTGCATCAAAAATGTGTGTCACTCAATTTTGAAAACTTTCCAAAGTAGCAACATGCCTTGAGGAAGCTATGCAAAGAATCTAAGCCATGACTGAGCATGTTTCTTGGTTTGTTTCCTAAAGATAAAAAACAGGATTGGGGTGATGAGATACGTGGTGCTGAACGGCCTACTCTGGGATGACCTGTACATCGGCTTCCAGAACCGCATAAGCAGAGACCCGGATATCTACCACCACAAGTACACACACTTTATATCATATATCAAAGTCTCATATATATAAAAATAGGGTGGCAACCTTAGTGACAACACAATGCTGAGAGATTGAACACATTGTTTACTGTTACTTTGATTCATGGTGATACCCACTTATTGTAAATGTACAATAATCTGTCCTGTTGGTGTCCAGGTTCTGGAACCACTTCCAGATAGAGCTCCCTGTTCGCAGGCCAGACTGGGATCAGTTCCTGCAGCAGGAGGGTCCCATCCAGGAGCCTGGCACACCAGAAGAGGAGCCAGGCCAATGGAGCTACTGTGTAATGTTATGAATATGGATGATTCCTGTGTGAAGATCAAGTAACTGTTTAACTGAAACAGTGATGGTTACTGAATGGATGTTTAATTTATAACTTTCATTCCAGTCCCTTTTGGTCTGGTCTGACCAATAGTTGGTGGTGGGTACCCAATTTAGCAAGATATGTGTGTGTAACTGCGAATCAGTTTGCAGCCTTCATGACTGCTCATGTCACAGAAAAAAACATTACAAACAAACAATTCTTTTTCACAACATAAATACAGCATTGTGAATTTACAGGGGCAACAAATAGCACAAGAAATGTCAGGACGCCATTTCTGCCATTTCCATTTCTGTCTCTAACACACTCACACAAACAGTGCTGTTCACACTACATAAGTTTATGTAACTACATTATGTTAAGTTACTGCTGATTTATGGCAGTATAGGCAATGCAAGTTGGCTGCATTGGCCGGTACCTCATTCAAAAAGCTCTGACTGTTATTGAAGAAAGGAACCCACCACCACCCCTAGCAAATACTGTGAGATGGCAGAAAATGTTGCAGCTTCTACAGTTGAGAAATGGAAAGTGGACGGGCTTGGTGTTGAAGAGGTGAATCCCAGGTGTTACAACCCAGCTCGTTAAGGGAAGGCAGCAACATAAAACCAGGTGTTAAGGTTGTGATTTAAATAATTTATTCGCCACAATTTATCAAAGGAGAAACAATACAACAACTGAGGACGCCCGAACGGGGTAAAAGGCCGGTGGATGCTGCTCAAACCGACAAAATAAATATAACCAAAAGAGACTCTGACTCCAGAGTTATGTCTAGATAAAACAGACCAACAGAGAAAAAAATGAAACCCACACTGACTTAGTCAGGCAATGGCGATAAAACAGAAAATACAAAGCGAACGGCACTCCTGAATCCTAGTGAAACTAACAAAAGTAAGCGTCTAACGTATGGTCTCGATAGCGAGAGTCTAGCCCTGGCCCAGTACCCCGACACAAGCCACAGTCCACAGCACACAGAACACAATTGTTCAACAAAGCGAGGCGAGCTGGCCACCGGGATCAGTCGCCACGACTGACAAGCCGACGGACCATTTGAAAACTCCAGTCCCTGTTTGTCGCCCCCGGATTGGCGCACCGGCACCCGGCGGAGCCGCACCAATCAGGGCCGGCACCGGCAGCAGAGACGAGGGAGGTGTCTGATCCGGGGCCGGAGAATGACTGAGGAGGAGAGGGAGAACAAGACGAGAGACAAGGCACACACACACACACACACATACACATGCAGGGCCGTAACACCAGGTCAACGTTTTCTGTTTACACATGATTGGTCTAACCAGCGTGTCTGTCTTTACTCACCTTGCAAATGAAATAAGGGATGAGATTACCAAGCAAACCCAAGCATCCAGATACATCATTATTCTTGTGGATGGAAGGACTGACCGCGCAACTCTGGAGAGAGAAAAGAAAAATGTGCCCGTCATGAAATTGTCAGGAGTAGGGAGCACCACAACTTAAGGGATCCAAGAGCATGTCCAGTCAGCTTGGACTTAGATGAGTATGCCTGAATGAAGAGGACATCTTGTTGAATGAGTGTGGTGTGCCAGTGTCGACTTAGATTGCTGGCAGGGGATCCATTTGAAGCTACAGAGTGATACAACACCTACAGCACTGGATAGGGTTTGATGATTGATCATAACAGAATAGAACTAAACTCATCGGAGGCCAATTTACCAGCTGTGCGTTGAATGAATTAGAAGTGACCAGGATGTAAAAACCTGCAATGCTGCAAAAGTGAGAGGCTGGATTAATGAAGTTTAGTCTCAGAAGTAACCTTTCTTACATAGGCCTCAACAATGATGTAAGACCTAGCTGCCACAGCTCACACTTACCTTCCAGATGGATGGTATTATGTGTAGACAGACAGGAGAAATAACCTCAAAACAGACACATCTGTTGTGCATGGTATGCATGAAAAGCTCATGTGCACCACAAAAACAAGATGGTGTTGGAATAGCAGAGGTTGCAGTAAAGAACTGGTTAAAAAGTGGACAAAGACAAAGGCACCCAACAACAAAACAGTATTGGACAAGAGCAAATCGCTTTAAATAAGCTGCACCAACGGCAACAGGGGGCTCAGAGTATGACTGACCGTTAAACCCATTTATGAGCTCCACTCAAGTAGCAATCTAATGTGTTGTTACTTCAATTAAATGATGATGTAGGCTTCAAAATCAAGGCTAGCTAGCTAAAATGTATTGCCAACTTGCTGACACCGTTCCCTAATGAGCCAAGACATTTTAGAGTCTGCCCTGTTAGCATTAATGTTTCTTATGATAAGCAAATTAATGATACTTGTTTGGTGACGGTGAGCTAAATATCTGTTTGCGTCCTCTAACAAAGCCCTTATTAGCTTTTTGCAGTCCAAGGCTAAGTTTGGGTGGGTAAGCCCTGCATGCTTTATAGAAGAGGAGCGTCGTCTTATTCACCTGGTCAACACCAAGCCAGTCTTTTTTCTATTTTTCACCTGTAGAAGCTGCAACTTTCTTTTCCGTCTCATTTGCTGGGAGTGGTGTTGGTGATGGATTAAGGTAGCTTTCTTTGCCACACATGGAACTTTTTTAATGAGGAACTGGTCCATCGCAGAAAAAAAATCATTCACAGCCTTTTTAGCCGAAATCTTCACATCACAATCCAACATGGCTGCACAAGCTCAGCTGCACTTCAAGGCTGTAAATCACATAATTTCAAATCAATCTTATACTTTGATACAAGAAATGCTCTGTTGATTGCTTCTCTTAATGAACTTACACACTAATAGACACACAGCTGTAGACCACCAGAGTCTCGTTGGTTTTGATGAAACTGATCTTCCGGTGATTGTTGTTGCACTATGTGATGAAGCTCTCCATCAGTCCTCTGTGCTCCAGTGGAGACTGGACAGATTCACTGTGATCCTACATGTCCATATAGTGATAACTTCTGTTTGTTACACTTTTATTTAATTCTTCATAGCTTTCACTACATAGTGTAAACTGGAAAAAGTTTACACTGTACCTGCTGCTTTCAGTAAGAAAAGTTGTAGAAGTCACATAGAACAATTGCATAAGCTTGCTTTATGTTCTAATTGATTGTAAAAGTCAATAAGTAAGTGGTGAGAACCAATGACGGCTTGGAGCTGTTCAGTCTGCATTATTTACAGTAAATCAGCTGACACTTGAAAGAACACTAGAATGGTTCTTTCAAACAGAATGTGAAAGAAGCTTTAACGTTATGACTTATATGTATTGTGTTGAAAAGCATGCTCAGCATGTCCAGACTGCTAGCTGCACGAGCTAACGGCAGCTACAGTTGGACAGTAGCAGTTACTCTGGTGATATGCTGCCACCCATTTGTTTTGAGTATGAATACAGGAGGTGGCCAATTCTGACATGTTGCACCTTTAAGTTTAACAGTGAACAGAAGAACCTCAAAACTTCTCCATGTACAGTTATGTACTATTCAGTTATCCTAAATAAGTCCAATGTTCACCTTGTACACTCCGTTGCCAGTTTATCAGGTAAGAAGAGCTCAAACTAGTCCAGTTAAATGTATCACTACTACAGGAAATTCTGTATTCAAGATGCAGTATAGAAACAGCTGTCAGTATGATGTAATACAATTCAACAGCATCACAAACTACATCCTCCAAAATAAATAGCTATTCTTTGGTGGGATTTATTGAAAGTTTGTTGTATTATACTACATTAGTTTTAGCTAGGTGTACCTATACCAGCTGGCAGCTGGGGGCAACATTAAAATGAATGTGTCTGTCTTATTTTTAATTTGTAACCCTGTTTGTGGCTCTGCTGTATTTGGATTTTGTATCAGTATGCATACATGTCCATATTTCAGAATTTTATTTGAGCATACAGCAGGGGTGACCTCAGAAGTGTTCCCTGGAAATGATACTAAACTAAACTGAAACGCTTCTCTGGGACAATACTGCAATGCATGTTGGAATTCCTGGTGCAAAGCCCTCGTGAATCAGATGAAGGAGCTTTACTTTATGCTGCATGTAGAACATTATTAAAAAAATCTAAACATTTCTATATGTATTTGATGTCATCTAAGAAGTGCACTTAATACAGTCACCCCTCATAAAGTATGAGGGCGACAATAGTGAAGGATCACAGTATATGATTGTTCAATACTGTATCAGTTGTGTGTTAATCTTTACTCATTTATTTCTCAATTATCATTAACAATCAATAGATAGACTGTCAAGTGATAAAACGCAGACCGTGGAATTTTTGTGTTGGTCTAGTGTTTATCTTTCTAAATGAATGTAATGTAATTAAATGTATTATAATGCTTTGGTGTGTGGATTTACTCAGTAATACACGTTTCGTTAAAGCTGCATCAATTGTTTGAGGTTTTTTGGCCACTTGGGGGCCAGGTTGTACGTTGACTGGGTGAACAACTTAGCTAACAGTTGCTTATATACAATCCATTAGACAGAGGACAACATTAGCACTTATTTAGAGTCATGTTTAAGAGAACTGACACCTTACGGCACATTCTAGCACCTTTTTTAAAGCTGGAGTGAATATACCAGCATCATATGAAACTTGACGATCCTAGGCATCTATCGATACCAACCACACCATGCTAGCTTGTCAGGGAGGGCGCTAAACAGCATTCCAAATTGAAGCTGAATATTGTCGAGGGAAAATATGAATCTTTTCTTGTTCTGTGTTTTATATTTGCACGAGCTGTTGAGGACTTTGTTGAAAACTACCGACACTTATAAATGAATGAATAAAAAAATTTAACACTTTTACATTTAATGTCTCAATTATTTAATGGTGTATTTATTTATGGTGAGAATTGAATTTTCTTCATGTTAACAACGCACGTCCCATTTTACGTTGACTGCCATTTTATTCTCAAAAATGGGATTGTCCCATATTATAAGGGCCAGGTGGCTCTAACCCTACTGGTGTGTCTGTCTTCCCAAACACCTCTAGATGGACTCTGGGACCTCTCATCATCCATATGCTTCCAAACACACCAGACAGCAGCAATAGATATTACAGGTGTAAGACAATAAACTTGCTTCAGATTTAGACCTGTGAGCTAAATTATGTTAATTTCTCTTGAAATTGTTGTTGTTTCAGAAAGATGTGAAGTCCATCACTGTTCCAGCGTCTGTTTTGGAAAAAATGTGTACAGTATTCAATAGATTTTAGAGCCCATTTGAATTGTGCCATGAATTACATGTTTGTAGATTCAAAAGATAATTTTGCAAGAAAGGGTTAGGGTTAGTCAAGAAAGTTGCAGTTATACATAGTTTAGTGTGAAATCTGTTAAGGGGCAATTAACAAGTGAACCCAAATTCAAATAACACCAGGGCGCCAGAAAATCAGTTTAAGGTCATTCATTGCAGGAAAATTGAGAGAAGATGGGGCAGAGGTCCAGGGTGGTGGGTTCTCGACTGATGGTTGGGTCCAAAGCAGTGTGGCAGGTAGGTGAATAAGGAGCAAGTTAATTGATGACTTAGCAGCACTAATCTGTACGTCCATATTGAGCGTTTTGTGCTTGAGGACCATAGTAGTGTCTAGTGAGTGCCTCTTCAAATCAAATCAATTTTAATTATATTTTATTTGGCATGCGCATTAACATGCAAATGCCAAATTTCAACTCCCATTTATAAATGGACATAGAAACTCCATAAAACAACTCCACTGGTCTTTGAACCTCTCACTGATATAAAACCAAGAGTCATTAGCTCGTCACACGTGCTCATCAGCAGCGGAAGCTCAAAAATCATCAAAGTTCAGAGCAGAAATTAGATTTAGTTTATATCTCATCAGAGTTTAAAATGTGCTTTTCTTTTACAGCAGACATTTTGACTTTTCATTGCAAGAAAAGCACATGCGCATGTAACTCATCACACGATGGCTAAGACGTCCATGTTGGACATGTGGACGTCTTAGCCATCGTGTGATGTAACCACGAGTCTGGAATCAAACAGTCTTTTGTAACAACCTGTAGGACAAACAATTATGATTTCAACATGTTAAGCATGTTCACCAGTGGTAAACTAGATCAGTGTATCACCATTTGCTAATTAGCACAACACAAAATAGAGAATGTCATTAGGTTTAAGGGTACAGGCCAAAGTACAGGACTAATTAAAACCTTGACCTGATGATGGAGCGAGGAAAACAGTCAGAGAATGGCAGTCCATCAAATAGTTGTGAAATCTTACCCAAATGCACAAATGTCGACCTCTAGAGGAAAAGTCATGCAATCAAGAAAGTCACTGGGATAAATTGTCTGGGCTTCATGCATAATTTTACCAACATTTCATGGACATCCAGCCAGTAGTTGTTGAGATAGATGTCAGACTGGCGTTGCCTTCCGATGCTGCTAGAATGGCTAAAAACAAACACTGGGAGCTGGAAAGAAAATGATGAAGACACTAAATATAAATAATAAAACTGAGCCTCAAAAAGGTTGGAGTTGACATGCAATCACGTCAAACAACCTGAAAGAATAATGTTCACATGTAATGCACATTCTCACAAATATTTAACCCTTTTTTTACACTCTGCTCACTTTAGCATCTTCACAGTGCTCACTCTGCTTTCTGTTTCGAGAAGGGACGCCTTATTATTCACTCTGAATAGCTAACTTCTCAAAAACACAGCACTTACATCCTGTTCCTCTTCAGGGCGTAGTTTCCTGTCAGTTTGACCCGGTGTAAAATTACTTCACACACCACAGCTTCTGTGGATTCGTTTGCGGCTTAGAGAGCATGGGGAGCGCGGTGTGGATGTCACTGTGGGCCTGGATTATCCTGGACTCAGGGGTGTGTTCAGTCTCCCTGCCAGAAATCACTGATGGGAAGTTCATTGACGAGTGTGTTAGTGAACACAACAGGGCGCGGTCATCTGTCAGCCCAGCTGCAAGTGATATGCTGTACATGGTAGGCATGGCACATACATTTTTCACTGTCTTGCTCACTTTCATAAACAAATGATACGTGCAGTGGTGAAAATAACCTTGCCAACGCCATTCTGTGGTGAAAATAATGTGAACGTCTCATCGGTACAGGCGTACAGCACTTAAGTAACACCATGGCATTGTTACGTAATTATCAGCATGTAAAAAAATCCTTTCTAATGATGATTTTGTCAGCTCTCAAATGTCCATTCAACACATACTTACATACATGAGTGAATATTTTGCTTGCCAATAGCTTTCCTGCTGATGAAGTAGATATTTTAAGGGTCCCAACACATTTCAAAACAAATTCTCACGTATCTTTTATGAAGTCTGGCCAGTCAGAAAGTTTTGGTTGCATTTGTGAAGTGTATTTGTTCTCATTTTGAGATACTGTCTCTGAGATTTCCGCTCAGCAATTGAAATTGCTAATTATCACGGTGAAATTTAATTAAACAGAATCGACATTGTCAGTTACGGAAGCCTGATGCTGCCACACCAGAGTAGATACATGGATCAGCCTCACGTCATAATGTTCTCACTTTTTCACCAAATACAAACTTTCCACATGAAAATTCACAAAAAAACATTTTTTGTTGTAACAATACAAAACATTGATGTTGTTATAATGTGAAACATTGTGTGTTAGGTGATAAAATGTTTCACATTATAAAGTACTACTTTGTTTTGTTATACCAAAGAACCATTTCTTGTAATTACAATATAATATTTCTCTTGTGATGAACAAACATTTAAGTTTTTCACACAATATTTTAACGATATATTCATCCTGTTAAACTTTTCATGTAATAACAAGATGAACGCTGTACGTTTATTGTTTAAACAAGAGAAGTTTCTTGTTTAGTATGATGTAATAATAATAATATCTTCTTCTTATATCAGAAAACACAAAATATTTCAGATTATGACAAAATGTTCTCACAAAATATTTTTTATATTATATTATAATTATATATATATATGGTATTTTTAATGCTATTTATCTTGTTATAACATGAAGAGTTTCACGTTACAACAAGATAAATAGTACTTTGTTATAACATGATTCTCGTTACAACGTGAAAAGCATCTCGTTATAACAATAAACTTTCATGTTAGAACATGACCCCGATACATTTTTCTTTTTCTGGCATGGCAACAATACAGAGTCATCGTCAGTGGATTTTGCTCGCAGGGAAAAAGTAAATCCACGCAAATGTTTTGAGTTAGGTTCAACTAGTAAACATCTTGAAAATGCTAAAATAAAGATAGCTATAGCTTACTAGCTGCATTGCAACATTTTACAATTTCATTTGTTGAGTATATGCTGCTCAAGCCCCCTGTGGCTGAGCTAACAGTGAACAACCGAGCTTTGTCCCTCTTGTTCACAAACTCTGTTTTGAATGAAATATTGTCCTATCATGAGAACAAAAATCTCAGAGGAAATAAATGGCACTGTATGGAGAAAATACGCAAAAGCTCTGACAGCGACTAGGACAGTTTTGAAAAACCCCATGTGCACACTGCTGTCCAGCGTTCTTATATGTTTTACTGTTGTAAGCATCCCAAACTAAATCCATTCACCTCCATTGTATCAGAGAATTTTCAAAACCTGGACAAATATCACAAGAACGAGATGATCCAACTCTTTAAACACTTTGTTTAAAAGGAGGGGTCATTATAAAGCTTTATATTCCTTATTATAATTCTTTTTTTCTTTATCTCTGCTCGATCAGACCTGGGATGCAGGCTTGGCCATTACTGCAAGAGCGTGGGCAAGACACTGTTTGTTTGAACACAACACCTACCTCAAAGATGCCCGCCGCGTGCACCCTACCTTCCCCTCTGTGGGAGAAAACCTATGGACAGGCTACCCACCGTCTCTTTTCAATGTGGCGGATGCTGTAAAAAAATGGGTGGATGAAAAACAAGACTATAACTACAACAGCAATCGCTGCACAAAAGTCTGCGGCCACTACACGCAGGTGTGTGCACTTTTCTTTGGAAACATGCTTCTGTTTATACTATAAGGCAAATAATAAAGAGGAACAACTCACAGTTTTTTATATCCAGTCTGTGTCGCCTATTTGATTCTCTGTTTCTAGGTCGTGTGGGCAAGCAGCTACAAGGTTGGCTGTGCCGCCCAGCTGTGCCCCAGCGGTGTCAAAAGCACTAATTTTGACAAAAAGGAGGGCGTCATTTTTGTTTGCAACTATGCTCTAGCGTAAGTCGACTTCATCTACAAGTACACTGCAAGTTTATGATTTTATATAATTATTATTATTATTATTATCTAATATTATTATTTTCATTTTTTTTTTTTTGGTAAAACAAATGCCTTATCATAATTGTACAACAAAAATATATCCAAACAGGCATGAAGAATGATATCAACTTGAAATATATTTATTTTTAATAACACTAGAATTCAATACTGTAGATCAGCAGATGGACACGTCATGAACCGTCATACCACAGTACAGACCATATTGACATGGTGGCCATTTTCCTCTGACTTCCCACTCACAGTGGGAGGCTTGAACGTTTCGATTCTGTCATGCAGCTGTGGTTGCAAGTCGTATAAACACTGGGAATCTGAAAAGTTATAATCATGTCACCGCTTACCGATTGATCCGCAACTGAAAAGTGGAAATCCAGGAGATGTTGGGCCATATTTTAAAGTTAAACAACATTTGACAACATTAGCTAACGTTTGCATTCAACCACTTCCTAGCTAACATTTCTGTTTGATCGCAACCAGCTTGTTTCATTACCAAGCTGTACACATCATATTGTGTTGCACTATCAAAAAGTAACATAAGTTAGGAAGTGATCGAATGTTAATGCTAGCTGTTGTCTGCTAGTAGCTAACAGGTTGTTAAATGTTGTTTAACCCTAAACTTTGGTCCCTCAGTAGAGTCTTTTCAGTAGCTGATCAGTCGGTAAGCAGTGAAAAGGTGAGCAATGTGAGGATTTGTCAGATTACATACATTTATGATGTTTGCAACACAGCCTGCACCTGCAACCTGAGATGTGGGTTTAAAGTTGGGCAGGTTTCAGCCCTGTTTCCGTGGGAAGTGGCCTACAACGCTGCCACCAGCGTGTTCACCACAACCACTTAACAGGGTTCAGTTCAATGAAGAACAAGGCTGGAAGTGTTCTATGTGTTTCTACATAATAACAGATAGCAGATAGAATGATCAAACCCAATAACAAGTAGCCTACTGTGTGTATGTATAAAGCCTGATACTCTTCTGTGCATATAACGCCATCGTCCTCCAAAACAAATAAGAACACATCAATGAGCCACAGTGTTGAACTGGGTGACATGTTCCGTCATTACCACACTGTGGTTTTGACTCAATGCCACGTTCACCAGTAGAATATAATCCCCAACATAGCACCTCCTGTTCCTTACATTTGATTAAAACTAGGGGACCTGCTGTTACAGCAAATTAACAAGGATTTCTTAAGGACGAAATACATATTTGTAAGTTGTTTTTCAAGATTTATATCTCCGGTAGGGCTTGGTAGTGCCATAAACACAGTAACAAAGACAGTTTCATGAGGCGGACTACCACATTGTTGGTTTGGGTCTTTGTTGGCAGTAAGAAACACAGAATAATGGCAGCCGTATCCCTGAAGTAAACAATGTGACAGATAGAGGCTACAAGCAATTTCTACATTTGCAAATTAATGGGGGGGAAATAAGGGGATTAGGAGGCAGGTTCTGAGAAAAGATGACCACAGAACGAGCAAACCTTCGAGCAAATCAAATCAAATGAATTTTATTCATATCGCCAAAAATCACAACCACATTGCCTCAGTGGGCTTTACAATCTGTACAGTGAACGACATCCTCTGTCAAGTGACGAAGAACTTGCCATATTGAGAGAAAAAAAACCTTTTAATGGGGGGAAAAGATGGAGGAAACCTCAGGAGGAGCCCCGGAGGAGGATCTCTCTCCCAGGACAGACAGACATGCAATAGATGTCACATCTACAGAACAGAAGAACAAAATCACAGTTTACAGATTGCATCGACAGAATATCTGATACAAAGTAAAATAACCTTTGCTACCTATAATATGATAAACTGATTTAACTTCCTTGTTGTCATGCAGGGGTAACGTGATCGGAAGGAAACCATATCAATATGGATCATGCTCTGAATGTGACGGCAGCTGTGAGGAGAATCTCTGCCGTGAGTACCGAGTCTCATTTTTAAAGATGCAATAATCCTCCAGCTCCCGATTTTGAATTAAGATTTAGTCTCAGACTTCACACAAACTACATTGTATTGCTCGGCTTTTTGTGGCATCTGAGAATGTCATGACTTCATGACTGAACGCAAACCACAGATTTAAAGAAAAAAAAAACTGAGACCGTGGCCACGTGTGGTCATTGTCCATGACACAAATTCTAACAAGGCGGATTACAAAAACATGAGGAATAAATAAAAATACACTCGGACTACTTCATCATGTGTTAATGTCAGCAGTTCTTATGCGCTGTGGTGGAAAGTACCTAAATAGATTTACATGAATGTATTGTACTTAAGTACACTTTTTGAGAATTATATTAATAATACAAACTATAACTTATATTTCATGTTTTATTATAGATTAAGATAAAATATTATTGATCTCAGAGGAAACTCAGCAGCTGCAACATAAAACGTACCGAGATCATTTTTAACTGGTTATGAAACAGCCTCAGTTTAATGCTGATGTGTCTTTATGAGCTACATGAGCTACATAAGATGACAAGACCACCACTGAGACCATTGGCTATTTCTATATAATTATTAGTTATTCTTAATGCCTGTCACCGGGTCACATTCACACTTATCCAGACGGGATGAATCACAGAATCTGAATTATTTCTTTATGGCGGAGTGCTGAGGATGAGTTGAGGATGAGCTGAGGATGAGTCGAGGATGAGCTGAGGATGAGTTGAGGATGAGCTGAGGATGAGCTGAGGATGAGTTGAGGATGAGTTGAGGATGAGCTGAGGATGAGCTGAGGATGATTTGAGGATGAGTTGAGGATGAGCTGAGGATGAGTTGAGGATGAGCTGAGGATGAGTTGAGGATGAGTTGAGGATGAGTTGAGGATGAGTTAAGGATGAGCTGAGGATGAGTTGAGGATGAGTTGAGGATGAGCTGAGGATGAGTTGAGGATGAGTTGAGGATGAGTTAAGGATGAGTTGAGGATGAGTTGAGGATGAGTCGAGGAGTCTCACAGCCTGAGGAGATGAGCTGTTCTGTAAGTCTGGTGGTACGGCACTTTGTCTCAACGTCATTGTTCGTCCAATGATTCGCCAGGTTCAACAAAAACTAAAAGCTCCTCGAGGTGGCTTTAATGTTACGATTAATGCATCAATAATTGTAATCCAATAACATCATATAGATCATATTTATTATCTGAAATGGGACATTTCTCCTTAATTTACTTTTTGTACTTTCAGTAAAATTTAATGCAAGGTGTAAATATTTTGACTGAAGGATGTGAGTACTCTAATGTGTCTCAATGTCTTTGCAGGTAACCCAAAACGAGATTCACGGAAAAGTAAGTGACGTCACATGACCTGGAAAATACAGTTTGAAGTGGCAGTGATGTACTGCACATGACTTCTCGTCATGTGAAACTACTAATAGGCAACTCAGTCTAACTTTATTCATGTTTACAGGCTACAACTGGACCCCTGACTGGGATCCTGCCAAGGTTAACAGTGACAATGCGGCCGAAGGCTCCAGCTACGTGGCTGTTCTGGTTGTCCGGCCCAACGCCCTTATCGCCACCTTCATCGCTGCGTATGCAGTCCGCCACTTTTACCCCAATGTCTTCTGCTACGAATAGACCAGAGTGATTACCTTATGGACATGGACTTACTCAGCCGAACATGAAGATTCCAGTTAAATCAAACGTTTTATTTCTTGTCTATACACAGCTTAGGTCTTATTCTCAAATAGTACACAAATCTTTAACCCTTTTTTTACACTCTGCTCACTTTAGCATCTTCACAGTGCTCACTCTGCTTTCTGTTTCGAGAAGGGACGCCTTATTATTCACTCTGAATAGCTAACTTCTCATCTTCTTTGCAGATACACAAGTAACGGGTTGAAGCCATCAGACGAAAAACAGGTTGCGAGGACAGTGGTATGCAACCACTGTAACTAAATTAGGTTAAAGCCGCACTCAGCACTATTTTTTACAGAAATTAATTTGCCAAATGACTATGTGAAAAGTGAAAGTATTTTCACATAGTGAAGATCCTACAGACAATAATCTCAAACGTTCCTCTCACTTTACACCGCATTTTAGCGTTTTTCAGCTCACTGTTTTGGTCAGCAACTAGCTTGTGAACGTACAGTAGTCTGGCAGCTAAAGAGGCAGATACTTTGAGTTGTTGGTATGCAAACAAAAGAAAAAAATCAGACTGTTATGTACTGACAAGAACCCAACTTAAGCCAAATCAATTATTTGATGTCAACAGCAACTGTTTAACATGTTCACCATATTAACTTGGATTGGTGATAATATGTCAGCACTTTAACAAAAGTGGATTGCAAATCCATAAGGGAAGCATAGCTTGGTGTGCTGTAAACCTGTGTCAAAACTGTACCTTCACAATAAAGCTGCTGGGAAAATGTTTTCATGACCACCAGGAGTTAGTAAGACAAACATACAAAAATAAGATCCAGGTTGTTAAAAATCTTCCTTTAATCTCTAGACATGTCCATCTGATTGATTCTGCCTCCTCCTGTACACACATCAGTCTTAAAGAAGGAGATCATATATTTTGGAACGTATAAATACTGACCGGACAAAATCTGGACAATAGTTAGAGGAAGACAAATGAGGCAGATGAGACGATCACTCAGTGGTGGTCTGTTCATCTTTCACTGAGAGCTGCTGTCCAGAAAGACGGAGAGTATATATGGTGACACGAAGGGGAAATCCTCACAACAAGTGTTTCAATAAAAAGGTCCATGACAGTCTGTGATCCGAACACACACACACACTGTATGTCTGATGTTCTGTGTCCTTACAGAGTCCTTACTCTGTCCAGTGGGACAGCTCAACAAACACCACATTACATGATGCACATTACATCAGTGCTGATGTAACTGTGTGCTTAGCCTTTGCTTTTTGCTTTGTTCTTTTTCTTCTTGTCTGTGCTGTTGGCTGGAGGAGCTGGGTTTACTGGTGGAGCCCCCAGTTTCTTGGTTTTGGCTTTTTTCACTTTCTCCTTAATGGCCTCGATGTCCAGCTTGCCTTCTGTGGGAGCTGTGACAGAAACAGGGTCAATAAAGATGGGACAGAGGTTAGCTGCAGTGTTACAGTGCACAGTGTCAGATTGATCTGTTTCGCTCTCAGGTCGAGGCTGGTTCCTTTTTTCCTACCTTTAGTGGATTTCTTCATTAAAGGCTTCTCTTTAGGAGGAATGAAAGCTCTGTTCCGCTCTTCCTGCTTCTTCGTCAGCGCTTCTGCTTGTTTCACCTGAGAAAGAGGAACAATGACGGTCACAGTTTTTAAGAATACAACACAGCTGTTCTAACTGGGTGCATCACTGCAGTATTTTACAGAAACTTTGCAGCTACTGGAATTAAATTGTTGTAATCTAGCCATTCTTGAATGAAACTGTAACCAAGCAATAGAAGAAAAGAAGTAAAAACATGTCTCCTGCTGGCCTGAAGGCACCTGGACTTCATTACTGTACGATCACTCATGAACAGACACCTGCAGGAGGTGGATCCACTCTGTGCTCACCTTGATCTCCTCCATCTTCTTCCTCTTTTTCACACTTTCACGCAAGAAGAATTCTCCAGTAGCCAGCTCCACGTCAACCTGAAAAGATGATCCACATCAATGTTAAAATGCTTCTAAGTGCTGAGAAAAAAAAAGATTGCTGGGGTCAGTGGTGAGGACATTTCCTTCTGGCACAGAACTGGCTCTATTTGGATGCTCAGAGACTGTTTTGTACATCTGAGGGACAAAAAGAGGATTTTGACCAGCTGGAAACCCCCCTTCTTAAAATGATCATAATCATAAACATGAAGAAAATACATTTTACACATCTGTGTCCCACTGATTGTTTCCTGTGTGGGGTCCTGTCATTGAACATCTAAATGATAAAGAATAATTATTATAACTATGTCTGTCTACCATTTACTTGTATAATTAGAATACCCGGCTATGTAACGTATTGAAAATAGCTTACAAATACGTGATATGCGGTTGTGTACATGTCTGGCGGCTTTTCTCTTTTTTAATTTGTAAATAAATACATATAAAAAGAAATCGATGTTAAAATAAAAAGCTGCAATCTGAAATGTGTCTCAATGAAAAGGTTCAAACATTTGGAAGCCATTTCTTGACTTTTTTGTTGTTGTTATTTAAATTCGGGTCAGACTGATGTCCCTGTGGTCTCCACAGACATAATAAAGGAAGTTATTTAACTCGGACTTTGTTCTCCAGCAGACTGACCTTGCTCTCCGGCTGTGCTGGAGGGAACGGTGTGTACTCCCTCTTCACGGTCTTCTTCTTGGGCTCGCGGCGCTTGGCCAGGTTCTTGTGGCGGAACTTGGGCAGGAAGCGTTCCCAGCTCTGCATCCGCAGGTCAGGGTCTTTGGACAGCTCCCGTTTGATCATCAGTGTCTGATGGTGCCAGCAGTCAGAATATGGGATGGGGGGGTGGAGGAGTGTAATTTACAAAAATGTGACTCTTTGTAGTCCTGCCATATAACCTGCATGCGCTAAAATATAGTTTCATTACCACCGGCTATCAATACTGAATCACATTGATGTTTTATTATTAGCTGGGACATTTTAAACCTTTAAAATGATCAACTTAAACTGAATCCCTGCTTTGTAAACTGACACAATGAAAGAATTTTTCACGGTTGACTATTCATGGTTTACCAGATTGACAGCAGTTACAGCCCTCCTTTAAACACAGTGAGTGCTGTGGAGTATCTGGGACTCTTTCATGCCCTCAGCTCCAGGTCGAGCCAGCCTTGGCTCACAAACCCAGAGAGATTTAACTCAATCAGGAGGTCAAGAACAAGGATGGAATATATCTTCATTGGGCATGAACAGAGCTTGACCAAACATCTCAACCTATGCAGTTGTGTAGATTTGAGCAGATGTGGAACCAAGCAGCCGAACCAGCCGTCTTTCTGTCAGCAGTTCAAACGTACCTTGATGTTGTAGATGGGGTGAATGTTCTTCATCGTGTCCATCACCACTTTGCGTACCTGAACAACAGAGAAAGAGACATGAGATTTGATCATTTGAGTAATCAGGCTTATTTAGATATTTGAAAGAGGGTTAAAAAAGTACAGTATCAGCTAGCTAGATAGTTCAATTTGACATTGTTATTGCATTTGCTAACAGGAGCTAACTACCTAAATCTGGTAGCAGTTGTTGAGTTTACTTTAAGAGGCAGGAGGCATGGGGATGGCTGAGAGGTGCGAGGACGGTAACAAGACATCAGGCTACAAATCTGACGTGGAATAAAACTCACTTATTATAACATGAAAGTAAAGAGTCTATTCAAAAAGGGTCATTTAGAAACAAACCTATCATGAACAAGTCCAACAAAACTAAGAAAAGACATTTTATAATATTGAGTTAAACTTATGTGTTATCATTTACTTAATAACTACTTGTTTATTTTTTTAATATTGAGCATGTTGGAGCTCCGGACCCACTGGTCTACTCTTAATACTATCCTTCTTTGCTGGATCCTGCTATTTGCAGCTGCAACCTCCCAGATTTCCCAACAAGGATCATTAGAGTTTCACCAGAGCTCAACAGAGCCTGATTAAACATGAGGCGAGTGCTGCACCTTGGCACAATAAGCACACAGCATACACACACTGTACAAACAACATGGGCTTAGCTTACAGACATGACGCAATCTTCGTGTTGAGTTGTTGCGGAGGGTGAGGTTTTTTTTGTCACGCCATGAATTGTGTTTACACTGGTGGCTTCTGCCTCATGATCACCTGCACGTATGAACATGCGGCAGCTCTGTGACGATCTTACCTCCTTCAGGCCGCTGAAGGGTCCCACGGCCGACACCGTGTTGCCCTGCACCATCACATAGCAGTTGGTCAGCAACTCCAACGCCTGGAAGAAGGGACAGGAGGAAAAATTAAAGCATTTAATTCATGACTTAAAAACAGTGATGCTCTACTTTTCCCAATGACACAAACACTCAGATACTGTGGCAGATTAGAGGCAATGCTGCCACCTAGTGACAATTATCCCAAATTGCACCATAGCAACCACAGACAGACAGCCCAGTGAACACGCTTGTGAGGCTTTGTACACACTGTAGCTCAATGTAATTCAATTCAGACACTGCCCTTACAACTGCATTAAAATGTGTGGTCACTGCCATCTTGTCAGCCTTGTATTGGAAGTAATTAGCCAGAGATAACAGTCAAACATTTTATCAGTAGATAACAATGAACATAAAACAGTTTCTGAGACAACTGCTGCTTCCAGGCCGGTCTGAGATGTGTTGGATGAAAGCTGGATGTTGGTGTGTGACTCACTTTTAGGGTGGAGCCCTTTGGGCCAATCAGCCGCTGTCTTCTTTTCACAAACCGCTCTCTGTTCCTCACCAGGGTGCCGATTTTGATAATGTCACACGCCATGTCATCCTGTAATATCCGCACAGCCTGGAAGCAAAAAACAGTACGAACAGCAAAGTAAAACAACAGCATCACTCTTGTGTTTGGCACTGCACACATGACAGCAGTGTCCTGAATGTGAGCACAGGGATCATTACCTGTTCGAATGGGACACTCCTGGCCAGCAGCTTGATCAGATCTCTGGCTCTCACAATGGCGTAAGGGTCAAATGTTTTCTTCGTGGTGCAAACTGTGATGCTTCCCTCGATCAGGTCCAGAGAGGTTTTGATGTGCTGAGGAGAACAAAAAAAAAAAAAAACAGGTTACACAAGACGGGAACTCAAACAGGCGTGTAATCTAAAATAACCTGCACAGCACAGGTCTGTGATCGTGCCTGAAGGTGGGGACACAATCGAGCCAAGTTTAATATGCACACTGAGGTTTTTGGTCAAAAACAGGCTTTTAAATATATATTAGTTTAAAGTTGTCATAGTTTCAATATGAGACCTTCAATGATACTCAATGAAACAGAAAAATACTGTGAAAGACATAAGAATGAACAAATTAACTAGGTTTCACTCAGTAACCTGCATGCATCTGTAGAATTACATCACATTGTTTACTTCTGACAGGTCAAATGTATCCCTCACCACCAAACAAATATCTCTTTAAAAGTTAATTAACGTGCTTGTTCTGTTTTACTGATCAGCAGCATGCATTTCAGTGGTGTTATGTCTTTCATGACCGGTAGCTGAAAAGAAATGTCTAAACGTGTCCACAGTCCAACTGAAAGTTAGACAAGCAGCAACAACAAAAATCACACCTTTAACTATGTTAATTATAACACAGTGACACCTGTAGCCTAAGAATGCTTACATAAGCATACAATTTTACGGTGATGAAAAGTAGACTATAATGTCTTTACATTGACGTTATGCCCTTGTCCTGAAAATAAATGATCACACGACTCAAACTAATAACATTTATGGAAAATTATGTTGCCAAAATTAAAATCTTGGGTTCTCTGTTGATAAAACATAATCAGATATTTAATGACTTCACCCAGGCTGTGGTAAACGCTAAAAAGCCTAATGTGTTTTTTTTGTTTTCTTCATGTCTGTATAAATTCTATGATCCAAATGGGAAAAAAAATATTTCAAACAGCGTGAGCCACATAGTCCTACTCTTCAAAGCTTAACTATTGCAGTGAGAGACCAAGTCAAATTTCTGCCATTATGTACTAACTTATTAACAGTTCTTGTTACCGGTCACACAGTCACAACTCTGACAGACCTCTCTTGTATCCAAACATTTAAATTTAGAACTTTTGAGAAGAGCATGCGTAACAATCCAATAAAATGGCAAATAAAAAAAATGTGTATGCAAGAGTCTGATTTCATATATTATAGTTTTTCTACATTTTTTCTTTCTCCTGCACGTAGATCTATGCAGCAGACCCCTGAATATGCTAGAGTCTTGTTGCCAATTAAACTGATTTGAATTCAGAAATGTAACGTCTGTTTTGAGCATCAGGAAAAAGCTTCTTCTGGTAAATCGGTGGACTTACTGCCTCTCCCAAGGCCTTCTCCACTAGCGGCCAGCACTCTTTCAGATAGGCCTCTCTGTATTTGGGGAAGAGGGTGGCGAAGCTGCTCTCCTCCATCAGGCCGCGGGGGTTGTCGTCTTTGCTGAACGTGGGCTCTTTCCATCCATCAGGAACAGTCAGGAGTTCAGATTCATCCACTGTATTAAACAGACATTAGAAGTTTAAGTCCCCATACAACTCCTCTGAAACAATGACAGGGACACACATGTCCATGTGTCCAAAACACCATTGTACAGGTCCTGGAAATCCAGCACCCTGTTGTATTATGGTTTGGTTTTCATTTAGGAGACAACCTGTCTTAACATCAGGACACTAGTTTTTGTTAATGTGGCACTATTACCCGAGAGGCTACTTTTGGGTACACTGATCTACAACTGAACTTCTTTACCAGCTTCAGAATGAGGAAGGAGGCAGGACAAGCAGATAATATGCGACCACCTGTATGTTTGCAATGTCTGAACACAGCAAAGCGACGACCCCTGACAGTTCCACCGTGCAGACACAGAGCATCTGGATAACGTCGCTTCAACGACGAGTTCACAACAGTGGTACAATAACATTAATACAAACAACATCATGCACATTTTTATTTCCCTGATTTTATTTCTGAATGTAAACTCGAAACAAAGCAAACTTTTTGAATTGAACACTCCACAGACGTTTCCTCCCACCACAGCTCACATGCTAGCTTCAAGAAAATACATGCGTGGCTTCCAACTCTCATGTAAACACGTCTATTCCCCCGCCAAAGTTAACCTCTACTTCACAGAGAAATGTTAACGGGCTGTCAATTAACAGTATTAAACTCGGTAGCCTCCCTCACTTACCTTGGTTTTTCGTCTTTTTCGATTTTTTCCCAGTTTGTGCTTCACTCACGCCGTCTCCCGTCGTGGAGGACGCCATTGTTGTTGAGCAGAAGCGGAAGTGACGCAGAGGCGCTTCCTCTTCTTCTTTTCTAATTTAATGGCGGATCGCAAACCAGCGTGTAAAGGTGCACACCGCCACCTACTGTACCGGAGTGTGTAGCCCCAGGTTTCATGTACTTCAGGTTACATTCTACAAGTAAATGACTGATAACTACTACAACTAAAGAGATGCTTAAGATTTGTTATATTTATTATTATTCAATAAACCATCGATTATATTATCTGTTAACTTATTTCTCTATTAAGGTCTGAATATGACCCCAAAGCCTTCTGCACACTGCCAAGTAGATAATTAAGAGAGTAGATTTTTATTTTCTCTTAATGCCAAAGTGAACCATTTTTTAAAAATATATTGATGCTACAAAATACAGGCAACCATCCTATAAAGTTTTTAAATCGTAGAACAAACTCCCCCTAGATTCCTAAAATTCCTGGATAAAATACACGTCCTCACAGGGCCTCTGTCCTGCTGTGAAGCCAGCTACAGAGCTCAGGATGTAGTTTACTGGTCACACACCAGCTTTAAGAGGACAGTTAAGCACAAAAGTACATTCAATGACAGTATGCATTTCAGTCCTTTACAGCACTTCAACATGCTTCACAGTCCTGCTAAGTCTAAGAAATCTTCCTTGTGCACTGCTTATACGTACAGTATCACATTATTACCACTAGGATTACTGAGGATTATATTAATTACGTAAAAAGGAAAGCTCAACAATAAAAAAAAATGCTTCAAAAACATTATTCATTATGTTTGTATGTGTACATTTCAGTTCTGTATATTTCAGATTGATCTCATCATACCACTGGTTTGACATTTTTCACACTGAAGGTGACACAAGTTTCACTTTCACTGTTTCATGGGTAGTCCTCGGGATGCATCCATGTTCAAAGTGTAAAGTTTAGTAAGAGTGAGTTTCAGTTATTGTTTTTTGAATATTGTTCAGTCATTTGCAGTGAACTGTGTCCAAACACACACACAGATGGTGTCACAAACACTTTATTTGAGCCGCAGTCTTTCATAGTAGGTCATGATCGCTTTGGTTGAACTCACTGAGAGTATAGTCAGACCTAAAAAGCCTATTGTTCCAGCCACAATGGAGATCATGTGTTCTGCCCCTGTAAAGAGATGGACACAAGTCATTTTACTTTTTATCAGTATACAGCAGTTTGATAATTTGATCTAATGGAAGGAATCTAACTTGGGAAAACAATCTTAAGAAATGATGTCCTTCACTTGAAATGATAACTAATTACATTATTTGAAGCATACAGATTGTAACATACGTGAAAACAATCAGTCGCAGTCAGGGCTCTTTTTCTCTTTAAAGTACCATTTTAACCCAACCCCCGACAACATCATGTGCACTGATCATGTAACAGTCTGTGTGTATATTCTGGACTGAGCGGCAACTCACAGTAAGACACTGGGACTCCTGACTTCACTCCCTCGTTGACCACCAGAGGTCCAGCAGACACGACAGCGGCTCGTTTCCCAGTTCTGTCCGTCTGGCTCATTGACCTCTTGGTGCGCTGCTGGCTGGTGCAGTTCTATCACACAGTTAGGGTCAGTTAGGGATTTTTTCATATATATTTACATACTTTTACATAATTTAACGTTTTACTTACTGATTAAGATCTCACATAAAAATCATATGGAGAGCTCTAGAATAAGATGCATACTGTCATTGTTATCCAACAGTGACTCGCACCAAATAGTTCAAATTATTTAAACCTTAGCGCTAAAACTTACATTAATCCATTAGTAATAATAATTCGATAATATAATACACAACACTCCCTGGGGCCTTTTTCTGTGTACTTTTACTTATATCTTCTAACCCCAACCCTCATTCATTTTGCTAATCATACCCATGTACTTTTTGTTTAGCGACATTTTCAGTGCAGTTCCTTGTTATTGAGTATTTTCACACTGCTTTTATTTAAAGTCTCGACCTTTAAAAAGAGCCATCAGTTTACCTTGACACAGTCTTCATCATGTCCACATACGTTGGCCAGGCAGTGAATGTAGAGGGGCAGCCTCTGGGGCATGGTGAACATCTGAACGGAAAATCTGCTCTTCTGTGCCCGGCCGTTGACAGAGAGCCAGTGGAACGTGTTGTCAACAGGACAGCTGGGGACAAGACAGGGTAACATTTATTACCGTTATCACCCAAAGCAGGTGAAATATATTACAGACTGTAAAGACACTGAAGGTTTTGACTTCAGTTTTGGGTTACCACTTTATAGCTTACTTCATTTAACCTTGAAGTTATTAAGACAGAAGTTTGGGATGGAAGGCTCAAAGCTACATCATGAATGTTAGCAGGTTCCTTTCATGACTTTATATCCATCAGGGGACATCTTCACCTACCCATCCTGGAGCAGAAGACCCTGGATGCTGTCCTGTGGGTCGGTGCTCTCAGTGGCCCAGCATGACTCCACCTGCAGGAGCACGTCTGAAGCAAAAGAGTTGTTGGTCTGCAGGGCCACCTGGAAGAACAGCGTGTCCTCGCGCTCCAGGGTTATGGCGTAGCTGTAGCTGTGGGCGTAGGACTCATCAGTGTACAGGCTCATGGTCAGCCCCAGCTGAACTGAGGAGTTGAACTCCACCACGGAGAAGGTGGAGAGCCTACAACGAAACAATCGCGTGTTTAGATATGTAATATGTTTTATATGTAATAATGAGTACTTTCTTTTTTCAGTTCCGGCAAAGAGATGAAGAAAGATGAAGACGCTCGGCTCACCATTCCATATCCACGCTGACTTGAGTGTTGCGAACGTAATGTCGCGGATACACACACTTCCAGACGACCTTTAGATCCCGCCGGCTGATGGTGTGCGCTCTGCTCAGGTTCACAGTCAGTGTGTTTTGGAACTCGATGTGAGTTTTGTTCACCTGAAGAATCACGAACACACAGCCTGGTTATGCTAAAAACTCAAACATCACACTTTAAGGGGTAGAATGGATTGAGCTTAACAAAAACACGTTGGCATCTGCTGCCACTAGAACCCAACAAAGAACACTTTGTATAGTTTGTTGCAGACTGTCGCCTCTTGCGGTAGAAGGTGGAATTAGGACACAGGATGGACCGAGGCTAGCCGCTTAGCATGCTAACTTCAGTGTATGTACTTCATATGCCATGAGCACACCTGGGCTTACTTTAAGTGATAACTGCTGCACACAATCCCTCCATCACTTAGTAAGGAAATGTCTTTTTTTTGTCGTCAGCTCCATCAGTCACTCACCCGCCTCAAAGTTCCACATTCAGAGGATTTTCTTGAGGCACGGAAGTAGTAGAACGTGTCCCTCTCCTCCACGGCGCACCGCCCATCGTTCAGCCTCACATCGACCTCTCCCCCCATGTGAGAAGTCAGGTAGGCTTTTGCTATTCCACCAGTCACCACTTTATCCAGACACTGGCTGAACAGGCCTTTTTCTGTTTAAGAGTCAGTATCAAAGCAGTGAAACGCCAGAATTACACACTTTGCAGCCTCTGATAAACAGGAAGGAACATGTGTGGCTTTAACATTCAGTTGCAATGGCTGACAAACATGGAGTCGTTGGTAGGAAAGCCCCCAACTTCCCTGTCAAATATGTTTTTAGAGACCTAAGCATGTTCTGTTTCTCGATAGCTGGGCGAAAGCAGATACAAGTATAAAGAGGGTGAATGATTCAGGGGTTGAAAAAAGCCTAGAATATTTCAGGGATGGTTTCCTGAGAGCCTAGGAACCACAACACCCTAATAGTCTCGTTAAATTAAACTTCCCATAGGTCTCTCCCCTCATTTCATGTCCTCTCCCTCTCTTAGTTGTTAATTTTTGTTTAGTCCATCGAGAAGAAAGATAAACCTGCAGTGTGGGACTCAACATATAAATGAAAAATAAATGTGCTTTAGGTCAACCAGCACAGACTGGTTTGCCAAAGCTGAAGGCAGGAGCAACTGTAGTGACAGCGTAAATACGAGTATGATGAATCTTACGGCGTCATTTTCACGTTGACAGTTTTTGTGTAATGATGCTTTTGGGCCAGAAGGGGGAGACAAATTTCCACACTGCAGGTTTCAGACTGTAAGAAGGCAACAAGGGCAAGAAGATTGATATATTTGCTTAACTGACAGTAGGCAGAACCAATCACACGCACCCTGATTTTTGGGTTACAGTGACATTCAGTAAGCAGAAGCCCACAAAGCCGAAGCTTCTCCACCCTATAAGTCTGGCTTGTTTTCTGCGGTGTTCAGCCTCAGTATTAAAAGGTTTAAACACTGCATATAATGGACATATTCTTAGTTTGACAACACAGACCACTTCAAATAAGACTGTTAAGACCTTCCACGTGTAAAAAGGTGCGTTTCACTGGATAAGATGTGTAAGTTTACCATTGCAGACTGGTTGCGAAGCCGCAGGCTTGATGAAGGAACTCACATCGTAGTAGCCTTGTTGGCACACACAGGTGTAGGAGCCCGGAGTGTTGATGCACAGAGAGTTACGGGGACACAAACTTTGTGTGGAGAAAGCACACAGATCTGGACCTGAAAAACAAAACAAGTTTGACCTCAGTGAAAGACTTGAAACTTGAACAAGTTGAGCTGGTTATTCACCACCACCACCTACCGTCCCAGTAAATGGCCCCATCTTTAACCATGAAGTTAGTTGTATTCAGGGAGCGGATGTAGTCCAGCTGATCTTCAACAGGCAGGGGCACATCTTCCTCAGTGTTGGTTGCGTCAAAAGACAAGAACAGAATCTCTGTTTTGTTCGGCTCGTCCGCAGGTTCAAAGGTGACCAGCTCAACGCGGGCCGGCTGATCGAAGTCCTTCAACAGCTCCTGCAGCTAAAGGACGCACAAGATGTGATGCTCTCAGAATGTTAAACTTATTCAGAAAACAGGCTTAGCTGAAAATGTATTAGTCAAAGAATAAACAGTCTGCTTACTAAAGAAAAACATCAAGTTCAGAAAATAACTGTGTATGAAAGAAGAATAAAATGGTATTTAATTCACATGTGAGCTTTACTAGAGTCAATTCAATAGACGTAGCCCACATTGTACCATATGGTGGTTATAAAGGGAGACATCCATGAATGAACCTCACATACTGCCACCTCATGTTTTATTCATTTGAATGTCTCCAACAGGCCTCACAACACTAGCACTAGCCATTCTAGCAGCTCTGTGAGGCCAGACAACTCGGAACTCAAGACTTTCCGACCTCCTCCTGGAAAAAGTTGGATTTTATATGCAAGTCGGCTGAACTGCTAAGGACTCAGTCGTGTGTACGCTCGCCAAAGAGACATCATTTTGTTCAGTCAGCCAAGTTTTTTAGTAACTCTTGGCTCTCCGCAACGCTCGAGGTCAGAAGTTGTTCATATCTTGTTTTTTTACTGATGCTTATCTTTACTTAGTTTTCCCCTTTGCTGCTGTAACAGTGCAAATTTCCCCCGATTGTGGAGCTTATACAGGATTATCTTATCTTAAAGGAGCTGAGGCTGATGGGAAATGTCATTAGTTTTGCAGGTGTTTGATCGTAAACCAAAATACTGGACAAAAGGTTTGACCTGATGATGATGATGGTGATGACGGATCATCACAGTAATTACAATTTATCCTCTGTGGAGGTTAAATGTCTGTACAGAATGGCAATCCATCCAATAATGAGATACTGAGGAAAAGTGGTGGACTGACCAGCAGAGCTAGCATGACTAAAAACCTTTCATTGAGATTTGGCATTATGTTTTAATTGCCTTAAGAGTTTTGTGTGGTATTTACATTCAAAAATGTTTTTCATCTTCTCAGTTGACTTTCAATGTTCCATCAACAAAAACAAACAATGACATTCACTTTATCTTAGACAAAATTGCAACGGTCGTGCTTTTTCACAGCACTGTTTACAATTAGGGTGAAAACTGCATCTGCAGTCCACCACCGCTGATGTAAACCGTGAATGTTTGTCCACCTTATCTTTAAAAATCTTCCCAATCCTGGCTCTTGGTTCGGACATGCCGTCATGTAGATCCTCAGGGAGTGACCAGGGTACGACCACTATGAGACCCATGCTGGAAATATCCAAATCCAACTCCAACTCCAACTCTAAAGAAGCCACACATTGGGAATATGGTAAACTGGGAAAGACAAGTTAACAAACAAATCAAGTAGAGGATTTCAGCCTTTCTTGAATAGTCATTTCACTCACTGTACTGGGAATATGTGGGATAACAGAACACACTAAACGTCCTGTGGATTGTCAAATGAAACTAGAGACGCTCAAACCAAAAACACCACATGACAACAAGTGACTGACCGTGGTTCTGAGCAGATCCAACAGCCCTCAGAAGGAGCCCTACGGATGTATTCGCCCCCTGAAAACACATGTGAGAATGTTCCGACTCCCACTGTCCGTCACACTGCTCCCACACGTCGAGGATGTAGGTCTTCCCCTCCTCCAGCCCTGGGAGATGCAGCTCTGTGTCAGTCACACGGCTGCTCTGTAGGGTGGTGCCGTTCTCCAGAGACAGCTCATATAAAAAGGCCACGGCCGGGTGGTGCGTGGCGCTGGGCTGCCACTGGGCGGTGGAGTCTTTGGAGCGGTACGTGAGCCCAGACACACGACTGGTTCCTGGATACACACAGTGTGCATGCACATAGATCAGCCCTTGTATAAACTGAGATTCATACATCCATGTGGGACTCATGACTTTCCGCATTACCTGTATGTACCGGGACCGTCTTGACACTCATGAGCACACCGTCTCCACACAGCGCCTCCACCTTGGCCTGGTACTGTTGGCATTGCTGAAGTCCCTGCACAGTGTAGTTGGTGACGAGGGTGGTGCCCTGCAGCGCCCCGTCTTGGTACACTCTGAACGTGGAGATGGACGAGATGTTCCTCACCTGCCAGCTCAGGGTGTAGTTATCGGGGCCGAATGATGTCTGACACAAGGCCTCGATGCTGGAGTGAACTGAGGGGCAGAGAGGGGAGTATGTGAAGCACTCCAGTCTCATCTAATGGACTCCTTACAGACATGGACATCTTTGCATTCAAAGGTCAACAATCTCAAGTCAAACAATTAAAGGTTGGATTATGCTTTTTATCAGAGTTGCTTGTTACATTCTCAAATATGCTACTATTATGCACGTTATATTCTCTGCTGCAGTCATCACTGTATTTTCCCATAAAATTACAGCTCTTTCAAATGGGAGAGTCATTTTCTGGTGTTTAGAAGCATTAAGTGTTGCAAATATGTGCAGCTTCTGGTCACCTAACTGGCAGCTCGTTAAAGTGAGACCATGTAATTTCGCCGAGCAACTGCTGTGGACAAAACTGGCGATTGCAGGGTAATGGAAAATGCTGAAACATGGTGTTATGGTAACACAAGAGCAGCAGATCATCAAGTCAGTGAAGACGCCTGGTAATGTGAGTAACACAGCAATATGAATCTCAACTTTACAAAAGGTTACACTAACACTAAAACTAGCATTAACAGTGTGTAAGACATTATGACCCAGTTACTTTAGATATTCCACAGAGCAGTTTTATGTAGGAACTATTTTCTTTCTGTATCACCGCGCAGAAGGAAGCATGCATCTACTCATGGATGAGAGGCTAGCTAACGTCACAGCTCAGGTGAAGAGGACGCCGTTAATGTTTACATCCTGCCCTGGCACGAGCCTCTCCTCATTGAGTAGACACACTTTTCCTTCTGTGTGGTGATATGGTGTCGTTTGGCAGAAAGAAAATAGTTCCTACGTGAAACTGCTCATAACAAGGTCAATGGATTATTCTGAGTAACCGGGTCATGCTTTCTGGAAAGAGACATTACTGTTTTTCAAATGTATTTTTTTGGCACTTTAATCTTCCATCTAGTTCTATTATATTGGCGAGTCGGCAGTCATCTTTTTGCCTGATATCTCACACCAAAAAAGTCTAGATGGATAAATAGCTCTACAGGTAAGAGGAAAAATATGTTGTTTTTTTTTATTTGTGGGTGAACTGTCCCTTTAAGTTCAGTATCCACTCATTGGTCTATAAGGGGTTCAAATGGAGATTGCTCAGTGAGTCAGTGCTTTATCTCCTGCAGGACTTACGGGAGTTTCCATCGTTCAGGACCATCTTGCTGTAGCGGGACTCCATCCCTGCCTGGCAAACCGTCTGCAGGCCAAACTTAACCCTGGTGCAGGGCTGCAGGTCAGACAAGATGAACACAAAGTCGCCCCCCTTGTGCCACAAGGGCACCTCCTCTGTGACGTGGTCTGTTCCATTGAGGTAGAAGGCGGTGAGGAGGAAGAGGGAGAACTTGCGGTTCTCAGGACCGTCCCAGGCCAAAGATACGCTGCTGCTGTTCCATGACATCATCTCAAAGTCCTTGGGGATGTCTGGGTCTGGTGGAAAAAAGGACAAACAATAGGCAAAGCTTTTTACAGCCTCCCATTAACAGATTGTTTTGGCCACTTGAGGGTAGAAACAAGCTGCAAACAGAACTTATGCTGTCACCTTTGAAGTACAGTTAATTAAACAGTTGCTTATTTATGCATCTGGAAAACGCAGAGCAACGTTAGCGTTCATTTGGAGCCGTGTCTCTGGCCACTTTATGAATGAAAGTCCAGCAAATATTCTCTTTTTAACTCAGTTTTGGTCTCCACAAACAAAATCAAACATCACAACAGTTTTGACCAAATGCTCCCATATCGATATTGTGACAATATTAAAGGGAGGACTATTGGTACCGATATCCAAAATCTATGACTATACATAGTCTCATATCATGACAACATAAGATTTATATATCGCCCAGTCCTAATCAATCAACAGGAGAGACTTATGTGCATACATTGGTATCGAAATGAGTTGGAAAACATCAGACATAATCAAAAATCAAACATCATGCATCCCTAAAAAGACGTTATTTTTAGCTCTGTGTCAGACATCTTTTACTTAATATTGACAATAATCAGCCGCCCTACAGTGAGACTGATTGCTGACTTTTTGAAAGCTGATGAAGGGGAATGGAATTATGAGTATGGTGCACACAGTCAAAATTCCATTCACCTCCATTGGGTGTTAAGGGAAATGTCAGATGGGCATCTCAAAACTTAAACAACTAAAACCAAAAGTATCTACATTGTGAACTGGCCCTGTTCTGTTGCCCATCATTTGTGGATGTTTGCTAATCCATCCCACCATCAGTCCATACCAGTAATAGTAGAGAGGCAGGTGAAGGAGAGAGTGCCAGCGATCTCCACACAGGCCACGTAACGACTGCAGGAGTCCAGAGCTCTGAAGCGGTACTGGTTGTTGGTGGTAGTGTCCATGCTGAGAGTGCTATAGGAGTCCAGTTCAGCGTGGTACAGGGTGGTATTGTGGCTGTTGCTGACTGCTAGGGGGTTGTTCACCCAGGAGACCTGCAACACGGAGGGGGTCCTGGACACGAGCTTGACGGGGGGACGCAGAGTGCGGCCTAGGATGAGACCAATAAGAATTTCAGTCATACAGAGCTCTCATGAATATATAATAATGTGTTGGTACATTTAGGCAGATCGTTATGTTTGCAAAGAGCTAGGCTAGCTGCCACCCTCTTTATCAGTCTAAGAGGCTGCTGCTGGTGTTACAGTGTATTTGGCTGACCTGCAGTGTTGGAAGAAGTACTCAGATCCTTTATTGAAGTAAAACTATCAGTACCATGATGTAAAAATACTGTATTACAAGTAAAGTCCTGCATTTAAAATCCACTAAAGTAAAGTATTTGCCAGCTAAATTTACTTAGTAAAAAAGTTACATACAGTAACGTTGCTTTAAGTAAAGCATCCGAGTACTTCTTGCAGTACTGCCAGTCACAGCATCTGATGAGTCACCAAATATGTGTAAAAGAATACACACAGGAAGCAGATCATCTCACCAAATGCGAGGAAGAAGTTTTCCTCCTGGTGGAAGTAGAATGTGCCATTTTCACATGCAAACACCTCAGCGGGGCTCAACAGCTCCAGGAAGGCCTGAGGAAAGAGGGACAGATCAGAGTCAGCAAAAGTGAGTTACATTTTTATAACAATCCAACATGAGCATCCATCTGCATCAGTCTGGTGTTAGTCTACCTTAGTGTCATTCGTTGGTTGTGGCTTGGGTTTCTGCCTGCCTCTGACTTGAGTGAACTGTATCCCTTAGATAAACACAATCCATTTAACATTTCAGGACTATTGGTTCTCAGTGGGTGAAAACTGTTTTAAAAAGATACCTACCTGGTGTGATTTTAAAAGTCCATACCAGCACAGAGCCTCCATACTGAAGCGTTAGCTTGTTTTCTACACCCTGGGACACCGACAGGGAGGTAAGTTTACCTTCCTTCCTGATGGATTTGAGTGCTGTATCATTGAGCCATATGTTTCCATTTTGCCTAAAAGGATGGAAAATAATACAAGCTAAGTTACACACCATTAAACACATCTCTGAAGAGATGAGTCTGCAAGAATCACTCTATGGCCAGAAGCATGTGGACATCCCATTCACTTGTGTGTACCTTTGGTCTGTGGGTGTTTTCCATGGTTACCTCAGTTCTAATTATGGGACTTTTTTTGGCCCAGTTTTGAACATTTTTGCAGAGAAACAATACACTGTTTTTCGTAATGGAGTTTGGTGTGAGTCTCTCTTCACAGAGCAGAAAACACCCTTGATTAGACATCATTAAGCACTGTGTGAAACACTGTGCTGTGCATTTGTGTTTACCTTCCGAGAGAGTCGTCCTTGCTCATCCAGCATATTGAGAAGGAAATATCTTCACAAAGTCCTGGAGGAAAATTAATTAGAAAATCTCCAAGTGTAATTAATTCTGGTCTATCTTGACTCAGAAATGTGTCAGGTGCAGTTTGCTACTCACCATATGATATGGTATGAGACACCAGTATGAAAAAGATGACCGAAAACTCGAAAGAGTTCCTGAAAATATATAAAGGAAGATTAATCCGCTGGATTCAAGTGAGATGGCTGATCAAAAAAATGACTGTGGATAATTATTTTCTTACATTTTCTTTCTAATTCCAGCAAAACAAAGCATGTTGTGTTGGTTAAAGTTGAGGCTTGGCTGGAAACAACAGACTCCTAATGAGTTACAGGTGTGTGCTGCCTTCACTCACCTGCTCAGACTCACTGACGTCCTGCAAATCCTTTGTTTCCTGTTGATTGGCCATGTGATGCATGAATGTCTTGAAAATTCTTACTAGCTAGCAAGCTACTTAGTCCATTACATTGTGATTTCAATATGTTGCTCACATCTATCATCTACTGAACAGAACAGTTTTCCTGCACACTCGTCATAATTTCACACCACAATCAGCACAAGCCACCTACAGATGGAGATGAACATTCTGATTACTTAATATTTATTGGTGCAAGCAGAGCATTCTTTATTAAAATATGCTTTTAAAAAAGTTATATAGGCAAAATATCAAAAAGTGGTGTAGTTGACACCTATGTGAAGAAGACATCTCTTTCAAACGACAAACAATATAGCTTGCTCTATTCCTTTACAGTTAATATATATATATATTATAAAAAATGACAATGTTACTATATAATAAGCCCACTTTTAGTTATGAAAACCCACAACATCATATTTCAATTTTGACAATGTAGCCTAAAAAGTCACATTTAATCAGCCTCAAAGGCAGCGACACAGGGTAGCGTAACGAAATGGAAGTTCATAAACTCCCTCATGCTACACAAACAGAGATACAGTTATTATACACAGATAAACATAAACACGTAGTGCATCTTTTGAATTTGTGTGATATGGTCGGCATCTTCACATTAAAAGTTCAACACCAGGGAAACACTGTCCATCCACTTTGACTGTGTGTGGGCACCAAGCATCGATGATGTTAACACAGAGTCCACCTCTCTTCTTCTGCTGTAATCCTGCGCTCTGTCGGCCTGGAACACGTCTGCCCAGTGCAACAGCTTGATCCGGGGTGCTGTGGTGGAGACAGGTCTCTGTAAAGATGTGGGCACATCAGTCTCTGATTTCCCTTTTGTTTGGCCAGCCTCAGTCCCATTTGCACGTTTCCTTTTCCTGCGACCGGACGTTAGCCAGGCGCAGCCTTATACTATGCTGGATAAGCATTGGATTACTTAATGGAGGTATTTAAGGAACATTTTTGCCCCACAAAAAATAAACCAGCATTTTTTTTTGAGTATGGAGGACAGGCAGAAAAACCCTTAAGACTTACAAATTGATGCTGATCCTGCATTGTGTCACTAACACTATAGACTATTTCAGCTACATGACTTTATATTTTACATGCATATTGGCAAAACATGACATATCTTTCTTTCTGTGTGGGAATCACTCTCACATGTTATTCTGCATTACTGCATGTTGGCCTGTAGGTGGCGGTGTGCACCTTAATGAAATTTGCAGTCTACCTTCTTGCAACTTAGAAGTACACAGATAAATTAGTTTCAATTAAACATCAGCGACTTATAAGACTGAATACCACGAAATGTATTTAAAAAAAAACCTGTAACAAACAAATATTCCTTCATGAAGCCTGCTGTATGACATGCCCCCATTTACCTTCTGTGAGACTTGTGATTACATTAAGCAAAGGAAAGACGACATGTCCTCTATTAGTGGTCCTGCATCACTGTGTCCAACTGTTCAGGGCTTACTGGACGCCACGCAGCATACAGACAGAGCAGCTTTTGTCCGATAAATCTTAATAAGCAAGCAGCCAAATTGGAGTCACAAGTATGCACAGTCTGTTGAGAGTTTCAGGCTGCAGGCTTGTGGGGGCTGCAACTTTTCTACCTCTGCTGGACCATAATTCACGTCAAATCATGATCTGAGCTTCAGGGTCTGGGGAAGTATAGGAGTATTCTAAAGCAATATGGAGACCTGGCACTGTTTGCTGCTGCTGTGCTCACTAAGTTTAGTGCTGCCCTCTGGAGAGGCCACGAAAAATGATGATGACATCGACCTTGTCAGCTTTCTGAGAAGTATCTACCCCGGGCTGCTGGTGAGAGATGAGCCGTTCATCATCAACAGAGACTTTGAGATAAACTCCCTGGAGGAGCCGGGACGCCCTAAAGCCCTCTCAATCACAGCACAAACCAAGGACAAACCGCTCAATCAGGATACAAATGAGGCCCCCGGACCTGTGGTGTTAACCAAAGATGGCCAGATCAAGGGGGTTACGGTCGATAAGGCCCATATATTCTATGGGATACCGTATGCAGACCCACCTGTTGGGGCTTACCGCTGGAAGCCCCCCAGACCTGTGAGTCAGTGGCCGGGGGTTTATGATGCCTCCTACCCCAGGGCAGCATGCATGCAGGCCTGCAGCGGACCCATCACTGAGGAGTGTCCTCGAAAAGTAAGGAACATGCATTTCTCACTTATTATCATGTTTTCATTATGTTTAACTTTCAGACGTAATAACACGTTTGGCATTTTTGGTATTCTGGCATAGAGCTTCACATGCTAAATCATCAGTGTTAACAGCTGACAGCTGTAATAAGGTGTCAGAAAAGGGCGCCAGTCCTCTGAAGCAGATTAGAGTTTTAGTTATAAACCTTTCTCACAGTCAAGTGGCCCCATAAATATAGTTGATAGTGTATGGAGCTAAAAAGCCACCAATACATTTTAGAGTGTGAGCTGATATATGATGGTATTTCAAGAACTGGATTCTGGACTTCAAGGTGGTGCCCATTCATTCCAGTGAAAGCCCCACAAATCTGGTTTGTTCCCACTCTGTGTGGCTCATGTCACATGCACAGTGCTGACTCGAGTGCCGAAGCACTGATTTATATTGAACTAGATAGTGAACGCAAAGATGGCAGCCATTCAATCCAATGAAACTGCCTGCCTGGCGTACACGAAAAAAGTTTTCTAGCTCCTGGGTTTACTTCTTGGTTATGCAGACCACTGAATATGCATGTGTCCTGTCAACAGTTTTACACAAATCTCTTCTATAATGGTGCACTATGGGGAAAATGCTTTTTGGGCTACAGTGGAATTATTCGCTGCAATACCACGAGTGGCCACTGGGCCGTGGTATAAGCAAAAAGTGATCCAGGTTTATAATACATTAATAGGCTGAAACCAGGATTTTAGAAATAAGGAAGCCATGAGTCCAACTTTCCCAATTACACCAAAAAAGCCTCTAAAATTGTATTTCTACTGAAGTATAAAGTTATATTGTAAAGGAAATATTGAATCTTTTATTTATTATTTGTTAAATTAATCTAATTTAAATATGTATGGGTGTGTAAAATATATGTGTTAAAATACTTATATCAGCCAATAACTGTTTTTTGTAAAAATGTTGCCCAAGATTGTTAAAAAAAATCAAAATCTTAAGGGAAAAGGGGGTTCAGTACCATAGTTGACCACTGGGGCAAAAAAATCACAGTTCATGTTGGAACCTTTAGTTTTCATTTCGAGTTGAAGATATCAGGACTTTCTGACAGCTTAGACTTCTCCCACTTGGTAAAAAATACTTCAAAAGTGTCAACAAATCATGGGAAAAAGGCTTTAAAACCACCAAGGCTAACAGTTTCATGCCATCGATTTAGGATATGGAGCTAAACACAGTACAAACACTGCCACATATAAAGTTGCTAATGTAGGCTTTGTATTTGGTTTATATATTTATATAATAATATTAATGATATTATAATATTTCCTCTTGTGTCCCTAAAAGATCAGTGAAGACTGTCTCTACCTCAACATCTTCGTCCCTGTGGATGTGAACTTCAGCTCCCCTCTGTGGAGCCCACTTCCTGTCATGGTGTGGATCCATGGTGGGGATTTCATCGCCGGCTCTGCCTCCAAGCCGCTGTACGACGGACGCTTCATCAGTAACTTCACCCACACTGTTGTTGTAAGCGTGGATTACCGACTGGGTGAGAAAGTTTGGTGGCATTTCACTTTTGATAGACCTGCACTAGTGTAATTACCTTATTTCTGTAGCCTACTTACAATTATTGTGTCTCTTCAGAGACTTTTCTAAATTATGCTGTACGTGTAGGGAGAGGGAAGGATGAACTTAAGCACTGCAGTTGGTTTGGTACAGGCAATTAGCAGGCATCTCGTGGAAGCCATTAATCACTTAGCTAAAATAATGGCGGGCTTATTGTAGAGTGCACGCATGTGTGCCTGTGTGTGAGACAGTATGAGGCTGGATAATGTTTGCGTGCCATTATTTTAAATGGCTGTGCCTGTTGGTAATTACTCTGCCTTCCTGCAAGACTGAAAACAGAAGCAGATATATGCGAACGGTAATTTGGAACTCAGTAGAGAAATTAATGTCTTGCTGGAGTCAATTATGTCTCGCTGATCATGTGAACTGATGCATGGTTTAAGGTGCCTTTGGGTTCCTTGTGTCGGGCAAAGACCCTCATGCCTCAACTACAGGGAATTATGGGATCCTGGACCAGCAGGCGGCTCTTCTTTGGGTCCAGCGGAACATTGCAGTGTTTGGAGGTGATCCTGGCAAGGCAAGCAATATCACACACATACACACTCACATTCACCAAGGCTAATTATCCATAGAGAAGTAATTTGGCGTACTATTTTGAGCACTGTAATTTTCTTACCCAAAATTTGGGAACCACTGGTACAAAATCTTGCAGACATTAATGGTCACTGATGATGTATTAAATAGCTCTCTTACCCAGAGAAATAACTCAACATCTACTGGATGGATTGAAAGCAAATCTTTCAGAGACATTCATGGTTCCCAGAGGATGAATCCTACTGAATTTGGTGATCCCCTGACTTTTCCTCTAGTTCCATTGTGCCGGTTTTAGTAAACTGTCTCAGCAGCTGTTGATTAGGTTGCCATTAAATTTGGTACAGACATTCATGTTCCCCTCAGGATGAACTGCCCAGTATTCTTTTTTATGTCAAAATGCCTTTAAAACTAATGAGATTCCTGTCGTGGTGTGTGGTGCCATTTAGCAAATGCTTGCATGCTAACATACTAAACTTAGATGGAAACATGGTAAACATTACACCACCTGCTAAACATCAGAATGCTAGCATTGTGATAGTGAACTTATTAGCATGCCGACGTTAGCATTTAGCTCAAAGCAGTGCAGTACAGCCTCATAGACCTACTAGCATGGCTGTAGGCTGTAGACTCACTTCATCCAACAAGAGCTTCCCTGCTTTTGTGTATTTTCTCCTTGCTGTCCTTCACTATATGTATTTCTGATGTAACCTTGAACAGCATCACAACAATTCCATATGTTGTAAGTACATATATGATGTTGGGTGACATGTCTGGTCCATGTATGAGTTGTTTGTCCATTATTTCATTCAATCCAAAAAAGAAAGGAAAGGTTTGTTAAGTATTTTTGAAATTGAAAATGAATCTAAATTTAAAGGAATTTAAAGGATCTCCTCACAAATCATTAAAATGATTAATAGCGTTCCAGTTGTTTCACTCTGGTCCCTTTTCGGTGCACCTGCGGAGAGAAATCCATAAATCTGATAAAATCTCAGTAACAGAAGTAAGACTTTTTGTTCTATTTTATTTGATTACCCACTTCAGCTTTAAACAGGAAAACACAGTGATTTATCTTTTTAGATGGCCATTTTTTGTCAGTCTTTTGTTTTGTCAGATAAAAGTGAATAATTGACATAATTATCCAATAGTGTACCTTGTACCTGTTCCAGCTATTTTTAGCTTCCCTTTGAAATGAAATATATATATAAATGTAACAGTATGTACCGTTAACTGACCTCAACTTAAAGGATTGTGACAGTTTCATTCCAGCAGTAAGAGTTGCCTCATGTTGCTAACATGCAAAGCTGCCCGGCGTGGCTTTTCATACCAAACCTCCATGTTGTGTTTCCTCTCAGGTGACACTATTTGGGGAGAGCGCAGGAGCTCAGTCAGTGAGTCTTCACCTGATGATCCAGAGCAGCAAGCCTCTGTTTAAACAGGCCGTCCTGCAGAGTCTGCCCTTCTCCATCCCTCTGAAGACCAGGTGAGGCTCAGATACACATTGGTTACCACTGTGTGACTCGTTTGTGCCTGACTGAAGATACAAAATATTATGGAATCAAAGAGCTCTCAGAAGTATATTTCTGAGGGGGGGAGGGGGGTATGTGATTTCTTCAGCTGTATTCAAATCGGCTCACGGATTTCAAGCTGAAGTGTAATTTTGTTTTTCTCCTGTGCCTTCCCAGACACGATGCCCTGAAGCTGGGAAAAGACTTTGCTAAACAGACCAACTGCTCTGTGAGCAACATCGTCTGCCTGCTGTCTCTCACTCCGCAGGCCGTCCTGGCTGCCCAGATGAAAACAAGTAGGGCGCCACAAACACCAGCCTACGCTCGCCAAATTTAGAGCAACGCTCAGGGCTGCCTACACAGTTACATAAGAAGGCAGGATACAGTATGTTTATCTGCAGAAAGATGATGAAAAACATTATCTTTATCCTGAGTGCTGTATTGGAAAACAAAATCATGAGCCTCTGAGGGGGCAATTACAGGGATCTCACCGCCTCACAGCACAAAATGACTGTAATATATCTGAAGGGTTGACAGGATTATTGATCAGTGTCACAGACTCGGTCATTACGTCATCAGCTGTTGTTCTGCCCGTCTGAACTCCCTTTCAGGAGTGAAAATCACATGTCACAAGACATTTCAGTGTCTTGCATGTCTAACTCAATCTAGTTCATTTAGCCTGACCTTTGGTCAAAATTACAAAGCGCCCCCTCTCTGTTCTGAGAATCAGGCTGTATCTTCCGTCTAACTGATGCGTGTTTTGTTCTCAGGTTCCAAGATTGTGAACCCGTTTAGGTTCCTGGAGGTTTTTGAGACGTGGGGTCCGTACATTGATGGAGAGTTGATAAAGGAGCAAGCTGTCACTGCCTTTCTAAAGGGCCACTGGCAGAAGGAGAAGAAAGTGCTGCTGGGTAAGGAACACACAAACACAGTACTGTACTGAAAGGGTCTATAGATGAGATATGGCCAGAATTTTAGTTTAAAACATTTGAAAAATTAACATTATCAACTGAGCGTAAAGAAACAACAGTGTTGATTTTATGTCAATGATGTCTACACACTGTGTACCAGAGATGTCTACTGAAGTAATCATGCCAACCAGCTGGCCCCGGCCCTCCTGTCTCCTAATACCACTTTGTACCACAAGAGGCTGTAGTCCAATAGCCCAGTAGTTTCAGCTAGGTGATGTAAAGACAGGTGGAGCTGAGCCCCTTTGAACGCAGTGACTCGCCCCCGTCATTGGATGTTTTTTTTGGTTTTTTTTGTTTTTTTTAAAGATATCTTTATTACTTTTTCAAGTTATACAAGAAAAGCACTGTACAAAAACATAACTGGCCTCATACTACACAGAACATGGTGAACAAAAACCCCCACATGGTGTAAAAAAACAAAACAAAAACAAAACAGACTAATAAGTAAAAATACATTCAAAGATTAATGTGAAGTACAGAAATATGTAACAACATAAGCGAAAAGAGAGGAAAAACAAAAAAAAAAACAAAAAAAACAAAAAAAACAATAACAAAACCATGCCAGCAGACTCCCTTCAGCTAATAGGGCCGCTTTGCTCCACGGCTAATGGAGCTGCTTGCTCACAGCAGCTAGTCGCTAAAGCCAAAGGTAGCCACAGCAAAGAGTGTACTGAGCAGCATTCAGTGGTTATGCTGCCTCCCATGGTTTTGGAGCAGCCTTTGAATTCTGGACATTTCTTACAAAATATACTTTTAAGGATTTATGTGAAATATTTACATTCTTATACCACTTTATACTTTCCTCTACATTTCACAGTAAAATGTTATACTTTTCATGCAATTACTTTATCTCACAGCTGTATTTTGGAAATTTTAGATTAGACATACAAATGCTGTGATGAGCACTGGGCCCAGGTGACGAGGCACACGCACTGCTACAGATCAAACCACCCGAACAAACAAAGGTTTTCCATTTCCACTTTCACCAACATTTTGAATGCAGGACTTACATTTGTAATAGAGTACTTTAACAGTGTGGTTTGTCTACTTTTACTTCAACAGAAGATCTTAACAGTTCTTCAACCAGTGCTCAAACGGACATTTGCAAAATGTTGTCCAGATCTTGACCTGAAGATCTCGAATTTATCAATTTGCACAAATTCTATTAATCTACTAAAAACACACATTTATCTGCTAAAATTCATGCATGAAATACTTCAAACACCCACCACACAGCCCATAGCTGAGCACCTGCAAGGAAAAGAGAGAAGTAAAATGACATCATCTCATCCTCATGTCTGTTTTTACACAAATTACCATTAAAATCAGTTCATTTTGGCGTTACTGTGCCTGCAGAGTCACCTCTGACCAATCTGGCAATCTCTCAGCTGTTTGCTTTCCACTGGACTCCCTTTGGTTCTTGTTACAACACAATTTAATGTGAGAATTCCCAAGATCATAGCAACGCTGAAGGCAATGTTTACTGTACAAAACAAACAAACTAATACATGTTTTATAAGATATTAAGAAGCCCTGTGAATCAAGGTGAAAACTGAAGCCTGATGACGTGTTGAAGAAGGATTTTTAGCCTTGAAGACAGTCACTAGACAGACAGGTTGTGAGTAGCAAGACAGCTCGAGGCAACATGGAAGTCTACTTGTTTGTATGCACCGAGGCTCCGTTTTCTGTCCTGCAGGTACGACCTCAGAAGAGGGAGTGATCTTTGTGTACGCCGTCTTCAACAAGCCCGTCTCTGCAGTGGAGAGCACCGTGTACATCACAGCCATCTTTAAACAACATGCTCTGAGGATCCTGCACAAGTACCTGCCCCTGTACAGGGACGCCGACCGCAGGGACATGCTCGCTCAGGTAAGAGGAGCTCACTTCACAGTCTGTTCAGTTTTCAGCATTGCAGCTGATATATAGTCACATAAGCTGTAACTCACAGTTCAGTTAGAGCTTTTTTTTATTTCCAGGAATAATCTTGTTTGTCAAGTTGTTTGTCAAATCAAACCACAGGGGGTAAAGAGAAAGAACATTTAATCCAGTCATAACATCATCGGAACATCTTGGATTATTTATTAGTGTAAAAGGCAAGCTAATGCTGCGTACCGGTGGAGGACAAATTACACTCATCGACTACTGAGTACCACTGACATTTAAAACAATGAATGAGGAATCTAATTCATCCCGCTGAAAGCTGAGTGGCCTACTGAGCCTAATATATCGGAAAAAGTGTGTCCTGCTTCTACATACACACAAACAGATGACACAAAAAATATCTGATAATGATTCTTGGTAGCATTTAAATATTGCTTTGTGCAGGTAATTTCATTTTAACACTGTTATTGTGAGCATTCCCATCACTAGAACATTAAGATGGGGACTGATTTGTACCATATGTACAGGCTATGCACCGGAAAATCAAAAGACAAATGTTTCAAACAAATTGAACATTTGTTTCATTTGTGTTCGACCACGTTTAAAGTGTTAATAGCTGATCCTAATGGTCACACAGAAAACAAAGTGTAAAGCCAGCTGTCATATTCTCCTGGCTCCATTACACTCTCCTCAAGAACTCTGTGTCTTTTGTAGTCACGACGTGATGAATAATGCAAATGAAGATGAATGAAGAACAGCATGCACTACCTGACAGTTTGGTCCTCTAATGGTGGTGCACACATAAAAAGTGACAGACACTGTTGTGTGAAGACAGAAAAAAAGATTATTCAGAGAAAAGTTCAAAGCTTTTGTAGTTTCATACTTCTATAAACTTGTTTTGAGTCTCTTTTTGTGGTTTTGCTCTTCTTTAGCCATTTTAGCAGTTTGGCTCTAGCCATAGCAATGTCAGTCTGTTTGTTGGTCTGTCTTCCACTTCGGTCCAGACATTCATGGTCCCAGAAATGAATGCTTAGACTTTAGTGATTCTCTGACTTTACATTTAGCGCCAGTTTTACACTTTAAAAGTTTCTAAGGTTAGAGTTTCCACTTATTAAGATATCTCATTGTGTATTCGATAGATTGCACAAAATTATGGTGATGTTTATGACACCCAGACCAGGAATGATAATGATTTCGGTGATCCTTTTTCTCTGGCGCTATACCAAATATCTGCAAAAACTAATAGCATTCCTATCAGCCTCAGCTGATTATTTATTGATAATTAGCTATTGTTAGCATGCTAACATGCTGAACTTTGATAATGAACATGGTAAACATTATACCTTCTTAGTATCAGCCTGTAATCATTGTCCTATGTGAGCTTGTTAGCATGCTTAAGTTAACTGCGAGCATGGCTGTAGACTTGCAGGCCCAAAAACACACCCTTTGTCCCAACCACTTAGGATCCATACAGAGGTTTTTCAGAGGTACACTTTAAACCAAGGGTTATAGGAACTTTTGTTGTTCAAATGTATTGTGGTCCTTTTCTTTATAACAAGCAGAAAACAATCACTACTAGTTTGCTGGTGTCCTGGTTGCTAACTAGCTACCTAGCTAACGCTACATTGTTAATTTGTGCATGACATTCCAACATTTTGACATATTTCAATTTTCCATCATCCCTTATACTTTGATGGCATATAATGTCCAGCGACGAAGTTGTTGAACTCCTTATTGCTCCTCTAATATCAGTGCAGACTGGCAGGGTAGCAGCATGGGTTGCTAATGTTAGCCTTAAAGCACCGCTAGTGGCCAGGTAATGAAACTGCGTTCTTTTTTTGTCTGATGACTTGACTGGTGGCGTGAAGTCGTGAAAGAACGAGCATCCATGCAGAAATCACCACAGCTGAAAATGGTATAGCCTACTGGAAATGTCTTGTCACTAAACCACTACTACTTGCAACTCTGTTCTGAGGGGCAAGGGCCATATGGAAAAACAAGGGTTACAGGTAAAAACTGGAAAGGGGATATAACCTAGTCTTGCTTATGATTCAGTTTTATCACAGTGTGTTTATGTTTCCAGTTTTCACGAAGCTGTAAGAATACAGAGACATGGCTCACGATGACACAGGAGGAGATAGAAAGCCTCCAGCGGTTTCCTCTCAGGCTGTTAGCTGTAACCTGCAAGGTGGCAGCCTCAGGGAGCTACAGGGGGTCAGGAGGTGACAATCTGGGATATATTTAGTGTTCAGTCAGTTTACGGTGCAGTAGTGAGACAGTGCGGTCACAACCACAGCTGCCCCTCCACATACACCTCCTGCAGGTCTTTAGAAAGGACCAGACTTAGTCTTGTTAGGAAACAGAGGAAACCTTCTTTATAGTCGTTGCACTCACTATGTCAAAATCATTGTTGTTCCATTTGCGCAGAGGAAGTGTTTTCCTCCCTTATTGTATAAATATAAATTATGTATGAACTCCCAGCTTCCACTCAAACATACTGTGTTTTGTGATCAAGTGCAGCTGATTTGTCAGACAGACGTGAGCAAGAACAATGAAAAGCAGTGATTGAAAACCTTGAGACTTTGAGACTGAAGGGTAATTCTCAAAAGTCCTAAGCAGACTGTCAGCCGGTTTCCAGCTAGCCTGCATTTTGACAGTAATATCTAATTGTGGAACACTAACAAGTGTTGTAGCTTGTGCAGAAAAAGCAAAAAATTAGTCTGCATTAACAACGTAAGCTGGATTTCCAGAGCTTTATTCTCTTCCATATTTTCCTCACGCTCAGACTGAAACGTGAACGCTCAGACACAGTCCTCACACACACACTCAAACACGCACACGCATCAATAACCACCCATTCGGTGGCTTTGCCAGGTGGGCAGCCATGCATGGATCGATGTCCCACCCAGCCGGAGCTCGATGTGTAACGAGGACCCAGCTGTCTTCTCAGCTCCCTCCAGATTCTCCACGTCTAACGAGTCTGATGGGGAATTGAAAACAATTGTTCTCTTCTGCTGCTGTGATTGGTTGGTTAAAAAAAAAGTCACATTTTCTCGAGAACAGGGTATTTAAGGAAAGACTTTAGAACCATTATCCCCATCAGACTTTACAGGCTTCAGCGTTGCTCCTTAGCTCCACAAACACAGCTCCAATCATTTACCCACAGAGGGAGCTACAACTCCAGTTTTTCTCAAAGTCTGACCCCAAGACAGAGCCCAGATTTTCATTTCTCCTCCATCAATTTGTATGTGTGAAGCATGTGGACCAACTGGAGTCAGGGAGTTTGTCTGTTTGAGATGCAGCCTGTCTGCTCCCACTAAGAAGCAACTCGTCTCTCATTAACATGTACAGTGACAGGAGGGATCAGCTGAGGAATCACAGATGAAGTACAAGGCAGAGAGGGCTGGCTGAGGAGGAAAAACTGACTTGGCGACCTGACAGCCCATTTGTATTAATGAGGGTACACTAAATATTAGAGACACTTCTCAGTATAATGTATGATACACAATACAAAATCACCACAAACTACAGCCTGAACATTTTAAATTCCATTAATGTAGAATGCATTGACGGCCTGTTGTATTAGAATGGCAACTAAGTGTAATATTAAAACAATTTTACATTTTAATATATATTTTAAGCAGTTTTTTAGTAAGACCGATGGGTCTTATGACTTTTCATATTGTGATAGGTGTTAAGTCATAGTAACCCACTGACTGTGCCAACACATCCTCATAATTGAACAACTGAATAGATATTGCCAGTGACTCCCAAAACACCAGTGACAGGTGTATGGTGACATTGTCGTATGAGTGCATTTTAGTTACCTTTAAGCATGAAAACTACTTGGTTAGGTTTAGGAAAACATTGTGGATTGGGTTAAAATAACTGTTACTTACGCAACTTCAATTACGAACGCGTATATGTACATGTGGAATTTTTGTTACGTTGTATGTGACTTCAATAAGTTTGTAAGTTGAAATAGCTCACCGTTAACTTTTGGTTTCACTCTAGACATGAGCTGCGGTCTCCTTGGTGAAAGTCCTGAGCTTGTTTGTCCACGCCGACTTCCTCCTTATGTGGACTTGGTTGCTCTTCATACTATTTCACCTTACTTCCTCTTTTGCTGCTGCAATAATTACTATGGCCAGTAGAGGTCTCTGCCAATCAGGACATTTTAATATGGATTGTAATAAGCTCCTTTCAAAATTGATCTCAACTTTTCTGCTGAGGACAGTCTGGATTTTGCAGTTCCTCTCAGGTCTACACAGTGTTTTTGCGTCTTTCAGTTAATTGGTTTGGTTTTACAAACCACTGCTTTTTTCAGTTTAGACAAACTGCTCTCATAAACCTGGTTTCCAACTGTAGCAGCAAGCTGTTTTCAGCCCAAAAAAAAAAAAAAAAGATTTGATAAATCAAATGTACACTGCCTTTGGCTTCCAAAATTGAACATTTTGAGAGGAAGAGTATTTTCCCTTTTATAGCAGCTAGGTCGAGGTAGTTCAGGTGACTATATGAGGTTAACTCATCATTCCTACTGTCACAGAGATTACTGAAAGTAATCTCTAGAGCCACAGTATATGTTTATAAGACTATAAGACTATTCTGTGACCTCCTTGCATCATTCATTTGATTTTTTTTAATGTTTTCTTTGCAATTGAGATGTTAGGAGAAAAGCAGCTAAGTCGTCATCGTGTTGTCTTCACACTCAACAACCTCACCAGGATCAGAAACCAAATACAGTTCATCAGGTATCTCTATGGCTGCCGCAACCTACGACGCAGCTACAGACGCCATGTGTGTAGACTCCATAGCTAAGCCGTGACGGCTTAATGCACGCCTATGAATCAGTCATAACTGACAGCAGTAGCCACAACAACCAGTAACATCAGTTTAGCTTAGTATCACATAGCCGGACCTTTCTCTGGAGTGCTGTGTCATCGCTGGAGAAACGTCTGGCTGCACCAATTCTAATTCTTGTACGGGGGTAACGGGTGTTTACATTCGTACTGTTAGCGACCAGGTTAGGATTACCTGCCATCTTCAGTGTGTAGGCTGCTAGCTCAGATTAGTACCATTATTTACTGTAGAGAAGGGGATTCTGAAAACGGTAAGGCACAGATAGTCGAATGGAGGAGAATGCTGACTGAAATAATCGGCCGATGGCAGGTTTAAACTATCTAATTCAAGCACATGAATTCATCATTATTGATCATGGGTTACTCACTTTTTCAACATAACTGCCAACTAAATTCTGCTCATCTTTTACTGCATTCATACATTTTGCTTTATTACACTGCATTATGTCGTGTGTTCAAGGTTTCATCCTTGAGTTTATAGCAGTGAAAATGGCTCGTGATGACAGTCAGGGAAGAAAGCCTCGAGCACTTTTCTCTCAGTAATTTTGATGCAAAGTGCAAGGTGGCAGCCTCAGGGAGCCACAGGGGGTCAGGAGGTGACACTCCTGGACATATTTAGTATTCAGTCACAGTTTATGGTGCAGTAGGGAGACAGTGGAGTCACAACCATAGCCGGCCCCTCCACATGCACACACACACCTCCTGCATCGCTTCATAAAGGGCACCTCTCCAGAGGACTGAGGGGGCCAGCACAAATGTCAAACAGTCCGTCATGCAGCAGGCTGATGTGGAGAGCTCAGTGTTATGCATTTTGTAGCATTTACAGGTTTTTGTGTATTTTCTCTGCATTACACAGACCGAGTATCTCTGATCACATACAAAACAAAACAAAAATGATCATCTTCTATCATGATCAGACAGACACAGCTGTCTGAGTACTTTGGTGAAATGTCTTTTACAGACTGAAAAACACTTCTGTTGTGATAATAGCTAAGAACCAATGAGAGTGACACTCAACAACTTTCTTTTGTTACCAAGAGAACTCAGTCGCTGACGAGCTCATCAACAGTTTGTGAAGTGCTGCCAGCAATAAGAGATTCAGTGAGTAATTCCAGTGAAGAGGGAGTCATGTCTGCCAGACTACTTGTTACTGAGAACAACAAATTGATTAGCTTTTTTTTGTTAACAGAGGTGATGCAAAGTGGTGCAGTTTTTTTGAAAAAATTACAAAAGCCAAAAATTGTTCCATCTTGTTCACCAGTGGGGCAGTGAAGTTGTTCTCTACAGCAACATTTCAAATCAATTCCACATAACACCTGAAATGTGTCCGTATGCAACAAAATGAATTACCATCATTCAGCTGAAGGGTACAGCTCTAGTTTGTTTAGACACTAAAACTATGTGGTTAGGTTTAGACACTAAAACTACATGGTTAGGTTTAGACACTAAAACTACTTGGCTAGGTTTAGACACCAAAACTACATGGTTAGGTTTAGACACTAAAAGTACTTGGTTAGGTTTAGACACTAAAACTACATGGTTAGGTTTAGACACCAAAACTACTTGGTTAGGTTTAGACACTAAAACTACTTGGTTAGGTTTAGACACCAAAACTACATGGTTAGGTTTAGACACTAAAAGTACTTGGTTAGGTTTAGACACCAAAACTGCTTGGTTAGGTTTAGACACTAAAACTACTTGGTTAGGTTTAGACACCAAAACTACATGGTTAGGTTTAGACACTAAAAGTACTTGGTTAGGTTTAGACACCAAAACTGCTTGGTTAGGTTTAGACACCAAAACTACATGGTTAGGTTTAGACACTAAAAGTACTTGGTTAGGTTTAGACACCAAAACTGCTTGGTTAGGTTTAGACACCAAAACTACATGGTTAGGTTTAGACACCAAAACTACTTGGTTAGGTTTAGACACTAAAACTACTTGGTTTTGTTTCGGATTCTAAAACTACTTGGTTAGGTTTAGACACTAAAACTACATGGTTAGGTTTAGACACTAAAACTAATTGGTTAGGTTTAGACACTAAAACTACATGGTTAGGTTTAGACACTAAAACTACTTGGTTAGGTTTAGACACTAAAACTACATGGTTAGGTTTAGACACTAAAAGTACTTGGTTAGGTTTAGACACTAAAACTACATGGTTAGGTTTAGACACCAAAACTACTTGGTTAGGTTTAGACACTAAAACTACTTGGTTAGGTTTAGACACCAAAACTACATGGTTAGGTTTAGACACTAAAAGTACTTGGTTAGGTTTAGACACCAAAACTGCTTGGTTAGGTTTAGACACTAAAACTACTTGGTTAGGTTTAGACACCAAAACTACATGGTTAGGTTTAGACACTAAAAGTACTTGGTTAGGTTTAGACACCAAAACTGCTTGGTTAGGTTTAGACACCAAAACTACATGGTTAGGTTTAGACACTAAAAGTACTTGGTTAGGTTTAGACACCAAAACTGCTTGGTTAGGTTTAGACACCAAAACTACATGGTTAGGTTTAGACACCAAAACTACTTGGTTAGGTTTAGACACTAAAACTACTTGGTTTTGTTTCGGATTCTAAAACTACTTGGTTAGGTTTAGACACTAAAACTACATGGTTAGGTTTAGACACTAAAACTAATTGGTTAGGTTTAGACACTAAAACTACATGGTTAGGTTTAGACACTAAAACTACTTGGTTAGGTTTAGACACTAAAACTACATGGTTAGGTTTAGACACTAAAACTACTTGGCTAGGTTTAGACACTAAAACTACTTGGTTAGGTTTAGACACTAAAACTACTTCGGTCTTGGAAAACATTGTGATCTTGTTTAAAATAATGTTTCTTTAACTTCGATCACGAACAAACATACTTTATGTAGCAATGAAACAACACTATGTTATTAGGTTAAAACATCTCACCGTTGACATTTTGGGTCAACAATGGATACGACCAGCAGATGGGTGAAAGTCTTGTGCTTGTTCAACCATACTGTCAACCCGGTCCTCCTCCCTGTTCAGAATTGTGTTGCTCTTTAAACTACTTCAGTTGACTTTCTCCTCTGCTGCCGTAAAATTACAATGGCCACTGGAGACCATTGCTGCCAAACAAGAATCATAAATAAGGGTTGTAATAAGCAGCTTTCACAGTCAACCTATATGGTCGTTTTTCTAATGAGGATGTGCTGGATCCACAATAGAAAAAGCTGATAGCTAAAATATCTGGGAGAATGTAAATATGGGCTGTATTGTAGCCTCAAGATTTTTGAGTGTGCTGGAAAAAAATCAGCGACAGGGCTTCACCTAATGCAGTGATGCAGTGGTTAGCAAAAAGGTTCTGGGTTTGAAGCTGCCGGCTGGCTGGGGTCTTCCTGTGTTGAGTTTACATGTTCTCCCTGCGCCTGCTTGGATTTTCTGGGTCCTCCTGCTTCCTGCCACAGTCCATAGAAATACAAGTTAGGTTAAATGGTGACTCCATGTTGTGCATGAATATGAGCGTGTTTCTATTTATCAACCCTGTAATTGACTGGAGATGTATCCAGGGTGTACCCCACCTGTCAGCCAGTGTTAGCTGGCATTAGTTCTGGCTCCCTGCAACCCTTGTAGTGCAAGTGGGTACCAGTGATGAATGGATCACAAGTGCCACCACAAAGGCCATGCATTGTTTGACAACTACATTTCTAGCTTTATTCAGGTGTCAGTTGTGGCTGGAGGTCAATTGCATCTGTTAAAGCTGCTTGTTGAAGTTGATGCGTGGCACGGTGTACAATTGCACGGTGGCTGTCTGACATTGAGGTTAAGGTGCCCAACAACAGAAACAGATAAGGTGCACAGCCCTAAACTACACACTGAAATTAAGGACTGAAAACACAATTTTCATTTATTGCAATATTAAAACGATATGACCACGTTTCAGCGGTAGAACTAACTCAATGACTAAACCCTGTTTGTATTTGCCCCTGAGAAATCAAATGCTTTGTGATATGTATGCTGTTAAACTGTTGTTTCAGCAGATTATTTCTTTCATAGTCTAGACTTTACTACAGTTAGTTATGAAAAAGAGAGAGGTGTGGAGGAAAATACAGTGAAGGGGCAAACTGGTTGAAAAGATGTAGGGATGAAGGAGAGAACATAGGAGGACACAAAGTGAGCAGAGGAAACGTTTATTTCCAGAACACTATAATTGAATACATGGTACACATTAGACATAATTTCTACCTGTGGTTATACCCACATTTTAGTGTGTGTGTGTGTGTGTGTGTGTGTGTGTTTGAGCCATGACTATCAATGTTCTGGTACAGTGTGTGCCTGTTTCTTATGAATACATTTGTGCTTGTGCCTGTTTGAAACAAACAAATCTGTGTGAGAGGATAAGAAAAAGTGAATCTGTACGAGTGTCTGTCCATCAGCTTCCTACAGTCAGCCTGTTTGTTTCCAGGTGTCAGATGTGGGGCTGTGTGGGCGCAGGTTGTGTGCTGCTGAAAAAGACACACTGGTTTCCAGGTAACAGGCAGAAGAAGATGGTCCACCTTCGTTTTCTTCTTTTTGCTTCCATTAAGCCGAGAGGGAACAATAGTTTTCGCTGCTCTGCTCCAGCCCGTCTCTTTTTTAGGTGTCACGCTAATTAGTTTAATTCATTTCCTTTTCTACAAAAACACTTGCGAAACTGGAAGATACTCTGTGAAGAATAAACCTTCAACAATAATGAACACTTGCAAAGCAGCTTTAAATTGTATTTTCCGGGTTTCACGGTCCATAGAATTATCTGAATGCAGTGCTGGTTAGTTATCTATGAACTGGATCAGCACCAATATTTGATCCAGTGATCCAAGGACGGTCTTTTGTCCACAAAACTGCACTCAGATTGGCTCACTGTTTTTGTTTGTCATGATTAAAAGGAACACTGAAAGGAAAATAGTATCCTGTGTAAAGCCATGATTGCTGTCGGTATGCTGTGAGTCACATCTGTCTAAGAAGAGTAATGATTTAGGACAACGCAGGCATATGAGGCCTTAATTAGCCTTCTGTCTCACACCAGCAGCTCTGTGAGGCCCTTACTAAGTGGTGTTTTGAGCAAAATGCAAAAGTCAGCATACTAATATGCTTAGCATGCATGCTAACACACAGCAGCAAGTAGCACAAAATTCAAAGTACAGCTGGAGCTAATGGGATTTCTATTAGTCATGCAGGTATTTCATCTAAACCAAAGTATTGGACCTGATAATGGCACGAGATGAGAAGTCGCGATTAAAGGTCATTCTGAGGGGAACATGAATGTCTGCTCCAATTTAATTGCAAGCCATCCAATAATTATGAAGACATTTTCCCCAGAACTCAGTTTCATTTGCTCTGGCAGATGTGTCTGGTCCCCCTCCCATTCAGACAGATCTCCCTGCGGCTTGGTTTGTGTTGGGCCCAAAACAACAGTTTATCTAATATGGGGCGGGTTTGATACAATGACTGACAGAGGATTATCACCGACATGTACGCTGCTCTGATTGGTTATAGGTCTATCCAGTTGTGTCCAGTCTGCAGGTCTGTCCACGCTCATAAAACTCTAAAACTATCAAACTGTGCAGTGCTGATCAAATATCAATCAAGATTCTTAGATCAAGAAATTAATCAAGAAAGCCAGGCTAATGTATGTCCGTAAGAAATTCCGTGCCCATTCACCGAGCACACGCTGAGATATTTCACTGAATAACTTTGATCCACTGGTGGTTCTAGAGGAACAGCCAGGGGCTTACCAAAGTTATAAAGATGCATAATTTGAGCACAGTGAATATCTCTACTCTGTCTCTGTCATTGCAGTCTATTCAATAGTTGTGACATTTCACTCCAAACACCAAGGTCAACCTGAAGGCGTCACTAGAGGAAAAGTCAGTAGGATTCATCCTCTGGGTACCATGAATGCCTGTACAAAATGGCATGGTATTCCAAGTGTCTGGTTTAATTCAACAGAATGTTTTCTGAACAGCTGCCTCTCTTTCTTCCCTCTACCCAGATCGTCACCGACTACATCTTCCTGTGTCCATCAAGGAGGTCGGCGCGTGCTGGCACAGCAGCGGGCAGCGGGGTGTGGATGTACGTGTTCGACCACGTGGCATCAGACCCTCGGGTGTGGTCAGGTCTGACTTTCTGCTACCAGCACGCCTGCCACGGCGCCGAGCTGCCTTTTCTCTTCGACTCGTCCTCAGTGGCCAACTTCACCATGACGCTCTCAGAGAAGCTGCTGTCCAATCGGATGCTGTGCTACTGGGGTGCCTTTGCCCACACTGGCGACCCCTCCTCACGGGCCCAACAGACGACTTTCTGCCGAGAGCAGCGGCTGCCCGTTTGGCCGCGCTACTCTGACAACAGCGGCTGGCTGGTTATGAACCTGACAGTACGTTCACATGCGCAAGTGGGAACAAGGAGCCATATATGTGACTTCTGGGACAAACTGGGCATCTACTAGTGAGGAGGCAGGCCAGACAGGGAGGTGTTGGGTTTGCTATGCATTGAAGTGTCATCAATAAATGCTGTTCTCGCTTCTGGGAAAGTCAGTTGCAAATTCTCGCACTGTAATGTGGCTGTGTTTATCTCAAATTATACATTCATCAGTATCAATATGAACTTTTAGGAAATCGCTACCACGCAGCAATTATTTCAATAAATATTCAGCTTTTAAAAGAAAATGTTGTTTCTATGTCAGAGTTCCTGATAAGTTTTTAGATCAAAACCTTCATTAGACCTGTTAAATGAGCAAATACAAAGTCTGTGTTGTCAGCTAACTTGCTACTAGCTGTTTGTGGTGGATAAGTGCACACAAAGTGCTCCAGAATCACAATTTGTACCAAAAAAAAGCATGACAAACGCTTTTGTCCCACTCAACCTGAACACACCATTGGAGTGCACCCACTGTCAGAGTCTCGGAAAATTCTTTCCATGAGACAACGCAGCACAAAGAATTTTAGATGTGGTGGGACTTTAGTTATAGCTATTGGCACAAGCAATAAAATGGAGATTAAAATTCACCAAAAAATGTGAAAAACTTACTGTCACTCACTGTGAAAGGCTCTGTTTCCTGTATCAAACAGCACCTGTCAAAAGAAATATTACAATCAAACAGTGTGGAATAAACTAGCTTCTTATTATATAAACTGTAATGTATGTATGCTTTCTAAAGACTTCAGTTATCAGCTGCACGTTGTGGTAAAATTCATTTTCATCAAAGCAGGAGCCAGTCTTCTAACTGTATAAATTGTATGAAAAAGAAAAGCCTTAATTTCATTAATAATGTTCTTTTTTGGTTTTCTTTTTAATTGTACTTGGGTCAGAATCTCTGTTTCTCAAATAAAATGAATCCTTAAAGCTGCACTTGCAATGTAAAAAATGACTACATGTTATATATATAATGATTATTATATTTATCATCCAGCAGCTGTTCCCCTCAGAGCTACTTTCAGCTAATTCCTCATGTTTCTTTGCCTACAACTTTACTGTTAAGGCTTTTACACACTACACGGTTCATTTGCATGTCAAACTGTTATTGTCTTTTGCACCGTGAATGAAGGCATCAACCAAATGGGACGTGAAAGCGGGAGGTGAAAATGGACATCACGTCATAACTTATGGCGGATTTGTTGACTGTTTTTATTCGTCATCACCCTGTACTATATGACAGAGGACACAAAATAAGGAAGACAGTGTGACAAAGGTGAATTTGGATGAGTTCTGATTGCTGCTGAAGCTGGTAAATCCATTTGTGCTCTCTTCAAATCCCCAGACTACTTTGCTAAAAATTTTACCTCGCTTCTAGAACATGGGTGCTGCTGATCTACCGCTGTCTGGATCGGTTAGGTTGTTTGTAACTTCGGTGTTTTGACATATGAAAAAATCTTAAAGAACCGGACTGGAGCCTCTCTGTAACTGTCAGCGAGCCGGTTAGTGCTACTTTGCAACCCCAGCGACCCCCATTGGGAGCCCTAAATCTGGCAGTGTCATCAGCAGTGGTACAAGCTGAGTACCTTCACATGTGCAGGTGCTAACTACAGAGCCAAGTGCAACAAAATGTATACTAGTAAATGCAAAAAATATTTGGAGGATTTAATAAAATCAATCAGTGCTTCTCCTCTCTGATTCTTTGTTTCTCTCCAGGTAGAGACCACTTATCATTTAGAAAAGAATTATCTTTGTATATATGTATTGATTTGTCAGTTGGAGTCTCTTGTACTTTAATACTGTTGGCTACAATCTCAAGTCTTCCCTCCAGGCAGCTTACATCATTTAACCTGCTAAGCCCGGGTGGAGCCTACTTTGGCTACTTTTTGAGCACCTATAGTAATATATAAGTTAAATATATAGTTTGGTGCCGTCTTTAAATGGCACAGATGGTGCCAAAATGGCACATTTGGAGATCCCGCCTGAGTACTCTGTACTAAAACCTCTCTAATTTTGTTCTGATTCACTTTATTAGCCAACAGGTTGGCAGAGGTAATGTTCACATATTTTGCTATGGGTTGCTAGAGATTTGGAGCTGCAGCTGCATCATTCCTAAGACATATTCATTCTAAAATTGTAATAAAAAAAAAAACCTTTAATTTATGCTGTTCACCAACTTAATTTACTCAGACTCTGACATACATACTTAAACTGACACATCTGAACACATATTTCAAGTGTTCCCTCTATTATGATGCCTTGATTACTCACATAGACGTTGTCGTTGCAGAGATACACTCTGTTAATTATTGAGCAGGGACACAAAATAGCGGTTGGTTAAATGATTTATTTAAAGTAGCCTTTTACTAAAACTGTATTTGAAGGTCCAGGGTTAAATGATACAAAACACTACCATCTTCAAAGGCCTATTCATACTGTTACCTTCAAGCAATACAAAGAAGGAAGGGGAAACAAAGTAAACTCATGTAGCATACAAATATTTCCCCCCTGTAGGCATTAACCCTGAGAAAGGAGAAGTCTTTTTAGTGTAAATGTTTTTGGTCTTTTATATTAAAAATTGTATATTATTTGCATATTTGCGTCTTTGCAGCTGAAATTAATGCAGTACATTCAGCCTTTGAATTGTCTCCATGGCATTGAATAAAGAAACTCTGGTAATAGTTCTATTTAGTAAGGAGGAGCAATATGAATATTTGTTATCTGTTACAGCCGGCCCTTCTGGAGTACTCAAGCTAAATATGTGTTGTCCATTTAGTGAATACCCAAGGATAAAGGATAGCAAGACCTTTCAAAGCAGAGGAAAAGCAGCTACACTGCACTGCTCTTGAGTCACATCTCATCTGGAAATGTATAATCATGAAAAGGAGACGTGGCCCTGGAGGCCGTCGTGTTCAGTTTTAAGATATCTCCCTCTGAGTCATCCAGCTGCTCTGCTCTCCACAGATTTTCTGTTGATGAAGTTTGAATTTTGGTAGCTGGTTCTTACTTTTAAAAGCTGGATGCAAATGTTAAAGCTTTCATAAACAGTTTGTAGGGGTGGGCAGAGCATGGAAAACCTATACTGCTGTAAAAGTATGATAACTACCTTAAAAAATGACTCGAGTGGAAATGATCTAAATCTGCTCAAGTAAAAGCGCACAAAATACCTTAGTTTCTTTTAATTTTAATAATTTGGGGATTTTTAATTAGCTGCAGCTCTTAAACTCACGTTACGTGATGTTAGCTGAACTGCTTTGAAAAGCATACCTATTGAAAAAGCCAAACTGACACTAGCTACAAGAAAAGTTATTGTCGTTATCATAATATCAAAGATCAATGTTACAAATGAAAAGTTAACATAGCAAATGTTTGCTAGCTAACTACATTTTCAGCTACTTACTTCAATGTACTTGTGGAGATTAAAAGAGGAGTTTTTAAAAGCGGAGATCCGGAGAACTTCCTCATGTAACTGTTGTCTTTTTTAGATTTTGGTATAGCAAGTGTGGCCGAGGATCGTCGCTGGAAGCTGCCTCTTGTGCTGGGTTTTTGCTCCGTCATTGCATCGTAGTTAAAGGACAAGTGGCGCCTCTTTTTCTTTGGAGCAGCTGAGGAGGCATCTGCAGCAAAGGTGCTCCTTGTGTGCTCTCCTTCCCAAACCTCAATCACCACAGACTAGTTGTAATGAAGGTAAGAATGGTCAATATAGCAAAGTACAAAATAGACTTGAGTTAAGAGTAGAAGCGCAGTTTTAAAAAAGTAACGCGTAAAATACTTTCTCACTTGTGCGTGAGTTGTAGTGCGTTACCCACCTCTGAGAGTTTGTCATAACATCATCAGCATATAGTATGTTTTAAGCAGGCCGAGCAACATCCATGGATGATAATGAGGGTTAGGGGTGTGAATCTTTGGGTGTCTCACGATTCGATTCGATTCCGATTCTTAGGGTCACGATTCGATTCAGAATCGATTCTCGATTCAAACGATTCTCGATTCAAAAATTGATACAGTGCATAGTGTGTTAAGGCAAATTATGGCATCAAAACAAAACAGTTTGTATAAGATAATGTGATTTTTAAACAAACTGATTCCAATGATGTAATCACAGAAAAGGCAAACATTTAAAAAAAGGTAACATTTATTCATGCTAAACAAATAAAAACTTACTTACTGTACAAGAAATAACTTGCATAAATAAAATTGCCTAAATAAAAGCTTAAGCCAGCTGCCTTTTTTCTCCCAGAAGTTACAAAAATAAACTATACACAAATAACACAAATTGGTGTTTTGTGTCATTTTTCAATATATATATAAAATATTATTATTATTATTTTTTTTTTTAAATCGATTTTTGAAGTTTATGAATCGATTCAGAATCATGGATGATTAGAATCGCTATTCTTATGTGAATCGATTTTTTCCCCCACCCCTAATGAGGGTACACCACTTTGCTTCAAACTGAAATATCTCAACAACTATTTAATGGGTTGCTGTGAAATTTGGTACAGACGTTGATGCTCCCCAAAGGATGAATCCTCTGGATGTTGTGATCCCATTACTTTGCCTCTTACGCCAGCATTAAGTTGAAATGTGTGTTTTTTTAGCGGCATGTCTCAATAATTGTTGGATAGCTTGCCATGAAATTCAATACAGCCTCATAGAGCTGCAAGCATGGCTGTAGAATCTTTGTTTTGTTTTTATTACAAAGAAACTGCAGGATTTCCTGTGCAGGACATGTTTCACACTGAAGGCTTTTATAAAAGCTTTCATAAGGAGGGTTGGAGTTGTTTTATATCATCTGGGAGCAAAGCAGACAGTAATTTCAATGAAACAGTTGCAGTATTTACTTTAAGGATGACTCAACAGTAGCTGTGAAGTTCTTCTTTTCAGCCATCCAGATTTTTCCAGTTGATCTAGCAGCTAAACTGGCAATTGTCCAGTCATAAGCCTGTTTCTCTAACCTCCAGGCGCCCACCAGCCTCGCCTGTCTCTTTCCAGGCCTCCCTCCCCAGTGGCACAAAGGCCACTGTGAATCGTCCTGTTTCTTTTGGCACCAGTTAAAAATATGCCACATACACACATGCATGCTCGCACAAGCCCACTTTATTGGCTGTTTACACACGCTCATTGATTGGTAGAGTACTGACACGTAGGGCGTGTCGAGGCCACCTCATTATCTCGCCAGACATTTACTTTCCTGTCATCCAGTATCAAAGTGTGGCCCTCGCTGCGGCTGAGCTGTCTGAGATGGCCGCACAGCTAATCAATTGCAGTTCATCCCAGCTCCGAGCCCACGTCTGGACTCTCGCAGGGTGTCCCTTTCTCCCCCCCAAATCCTGCTGCTCATTATAGTGACAACTGATAAGAGGGAGACGGAGTGAGAGCGACAGAAGAGAGAGACACAATCCTCTGTGTTGAATGGATAATTTAGGAGAGGTTATGGAATCGATGTCTGGCCATCATGCTCGGGCTTTAAATCACGGCTGCTGCTGGCTTTGCATGGGAACATTCCAATAAGATCTGATTATAGCCACTGCGGCTGCAATTAAAAATCAGGTGACAGCTCTCTGCCCAAGCATGTTGCTCAGACCAGCCAGCATACAGCAGGGGGGCGGACTGCTGTTTTGTTCATCAACATATTTCTTATTTAAAGGTGCACTATGAAGATTTGGGGAAGAAATTTTAATCCGAAGAGAAAGATCTTGAAGAGCTTGTCTTTGTTTTCCTGAGTCAATAAACCGAATAAACAAACTGACATTAAAGTGCAACACACTTTACATGGTTTATATGTGGCAGACCCTGCCACCTTTTATAGTTTCAAACAGTGTTCTGGGACCTTATTTTCCTCTGAGAACAGCTTGTTTATTCAGTTATGGAAAGATAAATATTTCTGAGTTTGCATTTTTACCTCATTAATATGGAAAATATTACAATTATGAGTTTGAACTTCTCCTCCAAAACTACATAGTGCCCCTTTAAGTGGGCCTCATTCAACTTAAAGGGACAATTCACCCCAAAATCAATCAGTTTCATGTAGGAACTATTTTCTTTCTACTGAACTACAGCGTCTAAATCTATCATTTCGTGGAAGGAAGCGTGCATCTACTCAAGAGGATGAGAGTCTCGTCCATGACTTGACATCCTTCTGTGTGGTGATGCGGTGTAATTTGGTAGAGAGCAAATAGTTCCTACAGAGTCTCCAGGTCATGATTTGTGGAAAGACATTTACATTTACGGCCGATACCTCCAAAACTCAGCAACTAAATGGATAAATAGCACAACAGGTAAGGGGAAAAACAAGAAAGTATTTCTGAGTTTGGGGTGAACTATTGCTTTAAACTAGTAGAGAATCTCATATGTCTGTAAGGTAGATTTGTGCAGCACCTACGGGCAGCAATCTCGTTAGCTTAGCATTAAACAGTTAGCCTAGATCTGTCCAAAGGTTACAAAATCTACCTACTTACACCCCTAAGGCTCAGCAATGAACATGTTTTATCTTGTTCGTTTACGAGAACCAAAGTAAGGATAAGTCATGACTTTAAGGTGGGATAGGCCTATATGTGCTACACTATTCCTTGGCCAGGAGCAGTTGCCAGGCAACAAGCAGGTTACTGCCCCGTCTCAGAAAAAAGGTCTTTCCCAATCTGCTTTCTGGTATCGTAACTTGTGTGGAGTCGGGGTGGCGAGGTATCCCTGCATGCATTTTCACAACAACTAGTGGTGTAGGTAGAGAACATGCACCAGGCTCAAAACTGTTGTCCCAATTGCTGATTGATGTATTGCATCGAAATATTCCTTTTTTTGATCTGATGGCTGATTTAAAAATTGGAAGTTGAAACCGTAGGTGTCAAAACATTTTGAAATCACGATGTTCTCCAAACCTAGAAAACCTGAAAATGCAATGTGACAAATTTGTTTGCAGCCTCGTTTTTCAAAAAGGAACTGGAACGACGATGCCGACAGATGAGAGTCTAGAGACAACGAGGCAGTTCCTGCTTTTGTAATGAAGCACATTTTGTTTTTTTTCCGCCTGTTCTCTTCCCTGGCTCTGCTCTTGGCCACATGAATGAAAAGCAACACAAGCACATATGCTGAGATTTGTCTCAACATGGTGAAGGCTCAAGGGCAGATACGAGAGGAGAGATGAGATTAGGATTGCTGTTGTTTATTTCCAAGATTAAAAACAGAGCAGAGAAGCCTGTGGCAGAAATATCACATTACATCTTCAGTTACAGTTTTGCTTTAAATGTGCCCAAAGAGGGATTCTCTCTAATATTACAATTTAGTGCTGCAGGCGAATATCATTGAGGACAAACTCCTGTTTAAAGACATGCCATTTATTATGCTCTGAACAGAGCTGCTTGATCTTTACTGTGCAGTATAATCCTTCAGACTGTGGTACTGCAGACTCAGCAAACATTTCACAGAAGGCAACAAGCCAAGTAAAGCTGAACAAGTGCAACCTTCTCCCTGTGTGATACACTGATGCTGTGTTTTGAACTGATCGAATGACATGAAGGAAAAAGTTCAGCATTTTGGGGAATAAATTTATAGGCTTTCTCAGAAGATCAATATCAATCTCACAGAGTCAGGAGTCGGGTTCAGGATGTGGTTAGCTTAGCTTAACATATTAAAGAATGGAGGCAAGGGGGAACCAGCGATCCAATATTTTATATGTTATATGTAATATGTTCCTTCTACATCTTTAAATTTCACTAAGGACCAGGTTGTATCCAGGCCTCTAGCTACCACTGTGGTTGAACCAATCAGCTTACTGTGAGGAACTACTGGCAGCTACGGGCGTGGTTTAGATGTGACGAGAGAAGAGACTGTTCGCATGGAAACAACAATGGCTGCTCCTCAAGAGGTTAGCTTAGCTGCTACATCACGCACTGATATAGGCACTGAAGGCTTTTCTCGATGGAAAACACATTTGTGTAACAAACCATCCGGCATGTCAGGTCAGCAAATTCTTAATAACAAAACAAAAGCAACAAAACCAAGGAACTACCCCTGTTGAATCCCTTCACGCACCTAAGGTTTCTTCAAGGTGAGGTGAGCGATTCTCAAGAAAGACAGTCAATTGTTGATACCGCTTTTACACCAAAGTTATTGTGTGTAAGAAGGTTTTTAATCATTTTCTCACTGACAGAGGAAGAGCTTGTCTTTCTGTTTTTTTTTTCTTTTGTGTGAATTAGACACATCGTTCTTACCGGAGCTGATGATGGAAGTTGCTAAGGAGTGAGACATCTCGCTTCTTTCTAATCTCTGTTGTGAGTTGCACACCGATCAGACAGATGACCAAGATCGGTAGTGACCGTGAATCGAAGCAACAAGTAGTGACAATGCAACGGTGGTGACTTTTTAAATATCTTATTTCATTCCCTCTTTCAAACTCATGCTCAAGCGCTTCTTAAAGAGACGGATGAGAAAGTATTAACAGGCCAGCATTCTCAACTCTCAATGTGAGTCAGAGCATGGCGCCCGACAGGGTGGGCGAAAATTAACGCATCAACCCGGGTGTTGTGTTTTCATCCCAGGGGATCGGAGCTGGAGCCGATAAACACCCATGACTACTGAAGAGTGGGAGTGAATGCTGATTGTACCTAGTCACGTTAAAAACAGATGTTAGCGGATGTTAGAGAGTTTTTTTGTCCAGCGACCTTATTCCATGGTCATCAAAATACCAACAACCAGAAAGAGACTCAACAATCGACTGTCTTTCTCCGGAATCCTGAAGGTTTCCATCTGACTGCACTCCTCTTGACAGGTGTTGTTTTTTTTTCATGAGTGAGTGAGGGATTGATCGTTGACTCATCAGAGCATAAGGTTTATTATGGATAACTGTGGCTATTACTCTGCTGTTTTGTACCAGTGTCACATCTTCAGCAGGACGCCGAGATGGTTTAGAACACAGAACGTTGAAGGTTTTCTTTTGTGAGTCATGCATTGATGATGTATTCCGTTCAGCTTACTCATTGGTTCATTTTAGTGATACTTCACATTCAGCCTGATGACAGAGTGACTAAGCCTATGGATTACAGCACAGGTACACCATGGGACTGAACCGTTTCGTTGTCACTGAAAATCACTGGCAGAATCGATGTTCTCCTGCTAATTAGTGCACCAAGCCTGGGGAAGAACTGACAAAACTGGATCATCCAACACAATTCCTTTCAGGTTTTAGGAGTTAGATGTTTTTCTATGCACTGTGACCTTCATCAACTTTGCAATCATTTCCATCAGGTTCACTTCTTACAACACTATTATTCTGCTCTTAGCTGCAGTCTTCCCAGAATGCTCTTACTCCACAGGGAAAGCCAGATCCTCTATATATCCGTATTATCAAAGTCATGCCCATCCATATGGTCTGAAAAACACTGACACATGCACAGAAGGCCCCTTAGGCATGTATGCCCATTCAAGTGGCAATTAAAAGTTAAAAAGTCATTTAATCAGCTATTTTATTACTCTGAGATACAGAGACCATGTGCATATAAATTGCTGCTTTCCAAAGATCCGGGGTTTCTGCTGACTCGCACGCCTCTGTCTCATTCTCTGGAGATTTACCATGTAATGGGAAAGCAGCGGCCAGGGTTTTTTTCCCCCTCCCCAACCTGAATGGAATTGGTCCCATGAGCTATCAGCGTAAATTCACAAGGTAGACTACAGCGCAATTTGCTCATAAATCACAAAAAAGTGCTGTAATTCTGAGTGGAGGCTTATGTAGGGAAGAGTGTGTAGGTGGGTGGGAAGAGATGGCAGAGCGTTCAGGGCTGCTGTTTGCTTCAGTTCACTGTAACAATAATACTTGAGAGGGCATTTTTACTGTACCGAGCCAAACACCTACAGCATCAACAAGGCGCAGATGAGAGGATCAGAAGGTTCCCGTGTGTGTTACAGCTTCAGAGCTGCTTTGACCCTGTTTGAACTGACATGGAGCACATGTGTTTGAACAATATGAGCAGTAAGAAATGTTTGAAAAATAGAAAAGCTCCAGATTATGATCATTAGGACTTGATAGTATCTGACTCAGTCTTGTATCTGGTTGTAAGACCAACCCACAGTATCATGGTGTACTGCTCATGTTGAAACATAAATGGGTATCAGAGACTAATATCAATGAAACATTTTAGCTTGACATTCAGCCATTACACTATTAAATCATGGGGTTCTGCAGCATCCCCTAAAATGATGTATTATAAAAACATTGCCTGAAATATGAACAGAGGTGTCCAGAATGAAATAAAAGCTTTCTTTGATCATGAAGCCTAATGTCAGTCCCCCTCCACAGTTCTGTGGCATATCAGTGAAGTGTATGAACAACACTGCAGGCTGGAGTCTCTGTTAACAGTGACGAATAAGTCAACGTTACATACTGAATGTTACTCTTCTCCATGAAACACTGTATCCTCACTGCGTTGCATTATTAACAACTATAAGGCTGTTCATACCTGGCATTAACATGCGTCTTGACATGCATCTTGAGTGACCACTTGTGATTGTATCACAAACGGAGACTTTTTATTTTCACACAAAGAAGTAAAATAACTCACTGTAGGCCTTTAACATTTGCCGAATTTACAAGAAGGTCCAATTATCTAAGTATTTGTCAAAGACAGTATTTCACAACATTTATAAAGTTCACCTTGAGTCAACAACACTTAAATTGAGCAAATTTACAAGGGAGTCTGGGGAATTTCTCCAGGGTGACAAATAATTTGCCTGTATTTGTTATGGTCTGAGTTTGTGGTGTAGTTATTTCCTTTTTTATTTTGAAGTTCTGTCCTCTTGTGTCATGTTTTGCTTGTCATTCCTCCCTTTGTCCCTTTCACGCCTTTTTCCCTCTTCACCAGTGTTTCATTCGTTAATTAGTCCTGTCTTTTTCAGTTTCTCTTTGTCAGTTCATCTGTTCTGTTTTGTTTGTCTCAGTAACTGTGTCCTTTGTTTCTTTCGAGGTCCTTCCAGCTTCTTTGGTTTTTCTGTATATTTGTTGTTCTTTGTGTTTCCTGCCACCTGCCTTTTGGTTCCTGCATTTTGACCTTTGTATTGTATAATTTTTGGGCTATCAGCTTATTTATCAAAACTTTCTTTTGCCTCAACCTGCCAGCCTTTTTGTATCTTGCATTTGGGTCCTTTTTTTGTTTAAACCGTAACAATATGGGTTACTGCTTACTGCTTTTATCAAATTTGACATGTTCACCATCTATTAAATGTTGTCTTCTCTCATAAAAGTTGGTGTTAATGGTGAAATCAGTTCAAACTATGTCTCTCGCCTGCATCCAGTGCTGTCTCTGCCTCCTCGTCTCCTGCTGTTGTTGACTGCGTTGTTGTCAATAACTAGGTATGTTATCCTGACCATTTAAATAATACAAAAGAGCATAAATATGGTACATTATTTACTATGACTAGAATTTTTAAGCAAAGCAATACTAAGCAATATTTTAGTGGATCAGTCCCTCATGGGTAAACTGACTTTCAGTATACCTCTGAGGCAACACCTCCCTGAAGACACTTTGTATTAGGCAGAGCTTTTCATTTTTGCAATTCATCGATCTGTGACTAATAGCCACCACCAAGGTACTGACCTATTGTTTGTCTTCTTTCAGTTTTTTTAATTAACCTTTATTAATTGACATGACATTGAAATACGTTCACCTTATCTGGTAAAAGTGGCAGCAAACACTTGACTATGTTCTCATCCAGCAGGCACAGAGCAACATTATTATTCATTTGGAGTCGTGGCTCTGTGGACCTGAAGTCTCCTTTGACATTACATACATTATCTATGGGGAACGCTACACTGCTAGAACAGCAAAGAACCTGAACAAGAGGCTGAATGAGCACTGAAGCAGACAACATCCAAACCAAAACCGCTCACAGCATTGACTGGGCAGGGGTCGAAGGTCATTACCAGGACTCAGAGGACAGCCAGAGAAAGATCGTGGAGGACATTTGCATCAGACCCCACCGGACCATTGTTGTTACCTTACTGTGAATACTGAACAGGAAGAAGTTGAGGGAGGACAGAGGATGTTGTTCACTGTACAGATGATTGTGATTCTGGGCTATATAAATAAAACTGATTTGATTTGACGTCATCCCCCTTGTTAGCAAAATGACCAAAATGCATCTCCCTCTTTAACCGGCCATCCCTTTCCATCATCAGTGTCAGTAACAGGTGAAATGCAGTCCGGGTCCAGACCTGGAATAATTAAACGATATATTACAGCACTGCTTTAGCGGCCCAGGAAACCCACAGACCAACTGCATGCTTTTTAAATCCTCTCACGTGACGCTACTCAGCCAATCAGATCTGTCAGTCGGTGAGTGAGATAGATGTGCACACAAGGAGAGCTCAGACAAGGGACGCCAATCAGTGAAAAGTAATTTTACATGGCGCACTCTAAAGAATTTAAAGTAGACGGTGAAAACAGCTTTTAATCAAGGATAGACAGACTCTTACGTGTTCATTCTTCCCAAAACCAGCATGTCTCATGTCTGAGACCGTGGGGATTATTAAAAGCAGCAGTATGAAGCGCCACTACGAGACAAAGCACATGGCGTCTTCTGAGATAAACTATTTTATATTGCATTGAATCATAACACACAGCATTATCATGTTGTCTAACTTGCCCTCTTCGGATCAGATTTTTTCTGATCAGTAATATTCTCTAGCTGACGGAGGGAGCTCCCCCTGTGTTAAAAAAACAGCCTGTCCTCATCAGAGAAACGACCGTATAGGTCGACCTTGAAAGCAGCTTTTTACGACCCATATTTACGTTTGTTGTTAGGCGGCGACCTCTGGTAATCATCGCGGCAGCACAGGAGGAAGTCAGATGAAGTAGTTTAAACATAGAGGAGGCTATTTGTGTCCAGTGTGAAAGCATAAGTCAACAGTGACAAGTTACTTCACGTACATTACATAACTAAAGTTGTATAAGTTAAGTATTTATTTTAAGCCAAACCATGTTTTTCAAAGCCTAATCATGTATTTTTAAGTACTTTGAGTGCCTAAACCTAACCAAACCTGTCTGACACCGGTGTGCTGCAACATCATGTTGTTTTGAGAATGTCTGAGTAAGTGTTGGTTAAATATTAAGAAATCTCCCACTGACTTGACAAACAAAATACTACTGAGATCCAAAAGAACAATGGTGAGATAAGATTCTGAAGCGAAAGCTCAGAAACTGTGTTGAAATCAAAGAATACCTCAAAGAAGCTCACATCTACTTTGAAGAGAGGCCAGAGTTCCCTTTGTGCCAGAGCACCACCACTGGCAGCTGAGGCAGGCAGATGTACAGGTGATTCCAGAAGAGCAGCGTTTGTGTTTTTTGTGATCTGGGTGTTGCTGAGGATGAATTTAATATTGTGTTTTATTGCACCATCTCAGATAGAACACTGATTTGTTTCGGCTGTCTGAAGGTGAAAGGTGGAGTTGGCTCCCTAATGATGAGATTTTGTCTTAGCAAGACAATTAAGACAGATGACACTTTTTTCTGAATTTGTGGAAATGTATAATGTGATTTGTCTATCCTGGCTGTTGTCTTGTGAGCCCAAGACTGCGCTTTATATTTCTTTTCAATTTATTAGGAGGTTTTTTATGGAACCAGTGGTCAAAAAAATAATTGCATCTTGGCAACGCAGTTTCATTATTGATGATCAACTAAAACATACATTAAAACATTAGGGTGTACTCATGCTCGTAAACCTGCTACCTACTGTAGCTACCTGTTGCTTTGTGAGTAAGTGTTGACATTGACATTGTCTAATGGTAAAAGGCTAAATACAGAACAACAGGACAGAGGACTGTGAAGAACTTTGTGCTGCAGTAAGTGAAAGTGAGCGGCACAAGGACAAAGTGTTCATGGTCCTGGTCTTTAATGCGGCCTGAAGGTTAGCACTGCTTCAACAACCGTCATTAGCAGCTAATTAAACTACTGCACGGGGGCTAACAGAACACAGCTGCAGCCTCCAGGTGACGGACACAGGGATCGATGCAGCCGCCGGGTTCAGCTGCCTTGGATACATTTATCGGCCCCGTCCGTGAGCCCGGTGCTGCGCCGCTGACGGCTGAGACAGTTCAAGGTGCACCTGGCTGCTCCTTAAGTTAACTGCTCTGCTCATCTGACGCAGTCCCACCGGCCAGCTGTTTTATGGACCCTGAAATAAAGTTAGTTTATGAGGCCATTTCCTCTTTATGTGGAATAATCGTGTCAGTAAGCACTCAGAGCAGCACAGAATTTTAATACATGTTCTTACTGTAACAGCTGCAGCCTGCTCCTTCAGGTTGGATGAAAATGACCTGCAAATGCTCCAGTCTGTCAACAGGTATAAGCTTATCGTCCTGCTGGACACTCAGGGCTGTTCTCCCAGGGCAGAGGAGTGAGTCATCAATTGGGTTAGCAAAGAGAATGGGTTACCTAGTTTCATCATAGATGGAACATGTATCACTTATGTTTTCACAAATTCATGGCAAGTTGAAGCCTCTGTTACTTTAGACATGCCTTAAATATAAAAGTAATGAATCTGAGTATCCCTCACAAATGTTTCCCCCTCTCTCTCCAGTGGGTCTGAATCATGGTTCATCAGGCTTGAAAGGAAAGGTAGAAGTGTCCGGAATAGCCACACTCAAAGGTGAGGCCAAAAGCCTTGAGCTGTAGTCTCCTCCTGCCTCTGCACACTCATACAGTCTAAAGCCAGACCGATATATCAGTTTGCCCAGCACAGATGTACAGGAAATAGGATATTACGCCTGATATGCACTTGTATGAAGACTTTTAATAGATTATACCACCTAACTGGAAGCTACCAAGGTAATGAAGGCCAACAAGCTATCCGTGTTGACACATAAATAAAAGTGAATTTCGCCTCATGTTAGTCAAGTGAGTTTGATTGCGGGACCATATTGAAGTTATTAGAGAGTTTGACCATGGGTTTATTTCCTCCAACCTTGCGCACATTGGCTGCATGATAGCGAGCAACCACCAGCACCTAGGGCGTCTGTTTTTATAGTCAGTTTTGTCTCTGACCAAAGTAGCAGTCACTGAAAACTGTTTCTTTCTTTTGTCCTCCAGTGGACTTTTCTTTCTTCCATCTCGGCTCTGTATGTTCATAAAATAAAGCACATCCCCCATTCAGCAGTCAAACAAGAGAGGATTACAATACATTACAGTGGATTTTAAAAACAGGCTGAGAAGTGAGCGTGAAGATAAATCCACTTTTTAATGACAGAAAACAAAGTCTGTGCTATCCTTGACTCTGAGTCTTTGTTCCTCCAGAATCTGCCCATGGCTGTCTCTTCACGAGCTCCACCAGCTGTCTGTTATCACTAACAGGGTCGCTCGTTAAACCAAAACACAGGCTTCTGTCCCTCTGCTCCAGTCTGTTAGTACAATTAACCACAGAAAGCCGTATGATTTCTCCAATATTTGTAATAAAAATTCTCCAAAAGGCATCAGCACCACTGCCGAGAGGTGAAATTGGTGGTTGGAATTAGCAGAGCTGAAGCCCAGCAGACAGAGTGTGGTTAGCTGTCACTCAAAGCAACCATGCCTCTAATCATGCATAACTTTACACCTTAATATAATTCAATTTTTTAAATAAAAGAAAATGAGAAAAATTCACTCCTGTACAGTTGTCATGAACGGGGAATTAGTTATAGAGACCAAAAATTTTTTAGGTAGGCTGCTGTACAGTTGGGCATTTTAACATGGAGTCTTATTGATTTATTTGCTTTTGGATCCAGTCTCAAGTGGCCATACGACAGGTTTTCAACAGCAGTTTCTAGTACTTCCATGTTGGCTTCATTTTATAGCCCCAGAGGTTGTTCCTTGGTCGGGAGTAGGGATCAACTAATGTGTTTTTTGTTTTTAGGGCCAATATTGATAATTAGTTAATCAAGGGGCCCAATAACCGATATTTGGAACCAATTTACATTTGCAGTAAATCTTGATTAAGATTTAAAATAACCAGTGATGAAATGTAACTAAGTACAGTTTACTCAAGCACTATACTTGCGTATTTCCTTTTTTGCTACTTTATACTTTCACTGTAGACCAGCCCGATAATCAGTCTATCCCTAGTCCAGAGTATTTTGACATCTTACTTATCTGTTGTGACTTTTCATCAGCGCTCACATGAAGCACTCTTTCAACAACTACACACATCTTAAATGCAAATTAAGTCTTGAACACATGAAGCTATGACACGTGTTATAGTCGCCACGATTCCAACAATGGACTTGGAAAAATAAATGATTTTCCTTTCAGATACACTGACTGAAATACGGTTCATAAGCAAAGTAGAGCACAGAGCACCTTGGCACACATTTCCTTTTCTGAAGTGTAATTACTGTACACTTTCACTTAATTAAGCCCAATTAGGTAATTACCATCCCATTGATGGAGCCGGGGTCATTAATTAGTGCATAGAAGGGTCATAGTGAGCACATTACGGCAACTCAGCCAGTGTCCCCCAGAGACAACTACAGATATAACGGTGGAAAGACACCTCGGTGTAGATAAATGGATAGTAGAGGAGACATATTACAACACTTACAAACCATTTTGGGGGGATTTTGAAATTGAAGACAAAGACCAATCCGAACTGTCAATCATCTATTATACAGCTAGTTCATCCATATCCTCACCAAAGCATGGGGTGGTATAAGAATTTCATGCCATAATAAAATGAAGCAAAACCAATGCATATCTGAAAGGCAGGACACCAGCCTGGATGTCTGTGGTATGCTTTGGTAAATGGTCAATAGTGACTGCTGTGTGCAGTGGCCTGAAGCAAATTGAGCTTATTGTAGTAAAACGCTTTAATTAAAATCCAAAATAGGCAGCTAGTCATCTTAGCTACAAGATTGTTTTGTTGTCTGAAATGACTGACAGTCACCCCTCCCCACCCACTCAGTGCTGTTCCAGCACATAATGCAGTGATTGATGTGTGCATACAAGCAGAGCGCGGATAGACAGACGTTGTCAGTCGAGCTGTGGGGGGGGGGGGGCGGAAGTAGAAGTACAGTGTGCGAGTGTTTGCCTCTTAACTTTTTCTGATGCTAAGACTGTAGCATAATGAAGTTGTATAACTGTTTGACATCATGGTGCAGCCGCCGCATACCGCAGTCTAATCACTGAACTGTACTGCTGTAAGATCTACTGACTGGTGTTTCAGCACTGCCAGTTGTTTGTCGTGTTCCACTGTAACAGCCCTGACCTTGGGGTAGGTCGTCTAATTACTTGCATCGCAGCAGGAGGGACGCTGCTGGGTACCAGAGGAGAGTCTGTCATTACTGCGTTTGTGTGTGTGTGTGTGAGGGAGTGAAGGAAGGAGAGAGAGAGCTTAAGTGTTTCAGACAGCAGTCTGTCTGAGACAGCCTGCTTGGTTGCAGGGCCATCCTGAGACAGTGTCCTTCCTCGTCCAAACTGTGCCCTGCGCTGGAATGATGTCATGAAGGCGACTGGGGGCATTGCACCTTCTCTTAAAGTCTCATAATGTTCAGGTTTCAGTCCTTTCATAGATTCAACATTCCTGTTCTCACTTTCATCTAATTGATACAGTAGTAACTTATTATTCACTAATTGCTCCCCTAAAGCCAAACGGATCAAAAGCTCTTGTACTATTGAGGCTTTAATTGTGAAGCAAAACACTGATTGTACTTGCTGCTGAGGTTTGCAGTGCTTTTTATCTGTGCTATGTTTAATAAAAATGGTTCCACCCAGGAGATTTTAAAAAAGGATTCTGACAAACCTGGGACTTATATTTATGTTCTGGTGCATTAATCATTCCTACTTACCAAAGGTTTTGGGATCGGTCCAGTCGATTGCCTCAGCTGGCAGCTGTTACACAGCTGCAATGGCTGCAACGTAAACCTTTGGGGCAACTCCGACTGCCAAGGTTACGTCCACTAAAGGTGCTTGTTTTCTTCTTTTTGTAACCAGGACCACCAGTCTCATTCAAGGAAAAGTCTTGTTCTGATTTCTCGTCAAGTGAGTTCTCATTGCCAAATAAAAATCATCAAATTTGGAGATGCAGTACAAGGTTTTCATTGATATCTAAAAACTTGATTCATGATGAGTCATCAGAACCTTCCGAATCAATATTATGTGACGCGAGACAGTCACTCCCTCCTTTCCAGGGAAGGCTAGGACCGCAAGGAACCAGGGAGTGATGCTGGATGACAAGCGTTCCTTTGCTGCCAAAATGTCTGTGAAAACCCACTCCTACAGATTCATTCTCAATATCACAAAGATACGTCTGTTCTTCACCCAGTAGGCCATGCAGGTTCTGGTCCCGGCTCTTGTCATCTCAAGCCCAGACTATTGCAGCTTGCTCCTGGTCCTTGTGCCTGCATGTGCCACCCAGCCCTAAGTTCTCCACACTGCCCCTCCACACCCTCCACTGGCTACCGGTGGCTGCTCGAAACAGATTCAAGCCGTTGGTATTTTCTTACTGTGCTGCGAATGGCTCAGGCCAATCTGACTTCCAGCACTTGTCAAACCAGACACCCCAGCCCATCCTGCTACGCTTTGCTACTGCCAATCACGAGTAGCAGCCAGCTCAACAAAGCGTCTGGCTTTCTGCTGTTCTGGCTTCACAATGGTGGAACGAGCTCCCCATTGACACCCCAACAACAGAAACGTTACAAATCTTCCGTCATTCAACCGGAATTACTCATCTTATTGTTTCTAAATGTCGCACTTGAAGCAGTTGTGCGTGATGAAGTTGATGTACTTGCATGATTCTTGCCATTTTCTGAGTTGCGTCTATGTTGGATGCACTAAGTGTAAGTCAGTTTGGATAAAAGCAGCAGTTAAATGATTATAATGTTAATGTAATGATTAAAATGTCTGCCTCTGTGATGTGTTTGTGTGCTGGTGGAAAGCTCAGACATCTGAGACGTCACATCCAGCTGCAAAACAGCCCTGAATTAATGAGATAAGCTGAAATTCAAGCATCGATGCCCTGTTGGGCAGCCGACTCCTAAGCACTGAATTGTGAAGTTTCCCGCCAGCACCGTGAATTATTTGCCTCCTGGGGCACAAGAATTGATTATTAATCCTGTCGCCCTCCTGCAGATATATTATGCTCATTCTGGGTTGCAGGTTAGTAAATATCTTACTCACGGTGCCTTTCGGCTGTTTACTCCCTGAAATGGGACTGCTGGGGTGCGTGTTAGCCCACTCAGATGACAGCGAGCCAAACAGACAGCTGTTTCTCCTGAAACCAGCCAACGGAGTCAGTGTGGTTGCAGTGTTTCCCACCCACTGCTCGCCTTTCTTCCCCGTTTAGCTCTGAGCATCTATCAAAACACATTACAGTCTCCTGTGTCAGCACCACCACAGCCCGCCTGCGTCGCTCTTCATGGTCTGACACTGTTCGTTGCGGTGCCCTTACCCTGGGCATCATGCAGACAGGCCACTCTGCGGATACAAAAGTGTGTGTGTGTGTGTGTGTGTGTGTGTGTGTGTGTCTCCTCATGGTGGCTCTGAGTTTATTCAGACTCTCTGGCTGGTTGAGCGATGGCCAAAGCTAGCAGACCTGAAGGCCTGTCGACATGACACCGCACACACTCTCCATACTGCCGGACAGACGCGCATATCTTAAGGAGGATAGTCTGTCACCATCCCTCCTCTGTTCCATAATCTTCCACTGAGCCACTGAACAAACATGACAAAGCTGACAGGCCATAGCTGTTGGCTAAGCATGTAATTCAAGTCCAGCTCCTCCTCTCTCTCACACACACACACACACACGACACAGGCTGATTTGCAGGCAGTGTTTCCAGTATATGCCAGGCTTGTTTTTGCTTTTATTGTCAAGGTCACACAGTGAATCGTATGTAGCATTTTTAAACTTCAGGATTGTAGGAAACATGAGCTGTAAAGCGGCGAGCTGACGAGGGAAAAGCTTTTCAACACTCTCCCAGATTCTATTTCAGTTTTTAAACCTTGTTTGAACTTCTCACTCACAGCAGAATGTCTTGATTTCCTCCACCTCCTAGTAAGTTTCAGATAATTCCTCGGAGCAGTTACACATTTCATTTCATCAGCAATAAATCATTACCTCGTTCATTCTAACAGATCAGTAAGGGATTTAAAATAATTGCTTTGATCACTGGTTGTTAATTATAATGAAGAAATAAACATTAAGGCAATTTCCTTTATAGTGCACCATTAGAAAACTGATCCGTCTTCTATTCAGTGTGTCATTGCTGCTGCTCGGGGTCCCTCAGTTAAACCAAAACAGTGTATGGCGCTGGATCGTGGGAGTTGTTGTCTTCATTGTTAAACAACCCCCATCGCCGGGGAAAATCTGTCTACGTGACTCAGGCAGAAACGTTCACAGAGGAGATAATGTTTCAACATTTTATTCGTGTGATGTTCAGTCACTTCCACTGACTTCCTTCCGCACTCTCTGACGTACCATCTGATGTTTTCTCGGGAGTTTTGGCGACAGGCAACCAAACAAAACGCACCGCTAAGATGGATAAAACTAGAATTTCTCTGAGTTAGAGCATTGTTGGGATGTCACAGTCAGGTCAGCAACATATATAACAAAGATCTAGTGCATAAATGTGACATATTATATCCTCAAAGCTCCTGTTGATAAGATAGGCTAGTTGATTTTGAGTTTCCTCAAATACTGACGGATGGGGGCCGACTTGCTTTCTGGCACTAAGTCACACACCACCATCTATGTCGGTGGAACTGGGTGATATTTTATGGAGAAAACGTTTTCTTGTTTTCTCTCTGATTCTTCCAGCTGCTCTGCCTCAACTCACCCGGCACTCATTGTCATTACGTTTCCTGATGCGCTCATAGCTTTGCCTTTTGCTAAATAACTGCTCCCTGCTGTTAACTGAAGCGGCCGTTAGCTCTGATAATATTGTTACAGAAACCTGGGATTTGTATTACCCACGGTGGCGTTGCACCCAACGGTGGGGCCCCCAATCACACCAAATACCAATTCCTACATAGTGTTGCTTTATAGGTGGGTTGACCTGTGTTGACCAGGTCCTCAGAAATCCAAAGCATGGGTTTTTGATGACCTGGAAATGAGACTGAACTATCTTTATCCAGAATCGCTCACTGCAGCTTTAATATCAAGCTGAAAAGCAGTGTTGAACTTCCTCACATCAGTGTGAGTTGCTGTAAAAGAGCCCAAACTCAGTCAAGTTCAATAGAGGTCAGAAATCGACAGCAGAGAAAGTATTGAATTTCCCCTGCAAACAGTTACCTTTCATGTCAACAATGGCCTCTCCTCTCTGTGTCCCGTATCTCCTGCCTGCATCTCCTGACTCACAGAAGAGCGTCCCTCAGGGGAAACAGGAAGCCGGCAGCTGCACGCCACCATCTTTACATCCCGCTTCCACCCCTGCTACCTGATCGCCCCTTAATTTAAAGCCATTCAGACAGCATCCATTACTGTAACTCAGCCCTGTTCTCTTCTCACATGAGTGAACACCCACACAGAATACTGATGACAGTCAGTTTGGCTTTCCCTTAATTTTTATATCATTTCCAAGTCTATAAAATGCACCTATGAGGCATTTTTTAAATTAAAATAATTTCTTAGAGTTAGCAGTAATTTATTCCCCCTTCTATTCTACAGAGCCAAAGGCCATTTTGTGAAGTGATCCTCACAGCCGCACATTGCTGCTGCGCTGATTGGAAGTATGATGTTAGATGACCCTTATCTTCTCACTCGTGAAGCCTAATTATAACGCCAAAGGCCAAACCTACAAAGAGCTCTGGATAGGTGTGATCTATATACAGACTGTAACACTCATGACATACAGAAGCACACAACAGAGGATAATGATTTCAGGTAAGGTCACTAGCGTTTCTAAACCCACCACCCACTCCATTACCTTGTTACTCAATACCTCCGCCCCCACACATGTTGCTGGGAACTGAGACATTATACTGGTGGGAAACCATTAAGAGGGGAACCTACGCAACAGTAAACCCTTTTGTTTTGGGGGGGTTACACACTAAAAGTGTCCATTAAATTTGATGATGCAAATTATATTTTCATAAATTTCAAGTAGTAAAGTTTATCATGAATACAACAGATTTTAAAGGTCGTATTGATAACATTTTTTGTCATTTTTTCGGAAATATTACCTCTACAGAGCTTGTAGAAAGGTGCAGAATAAAAGTATCTCTTTTCCCTTAAAAACATTATTATGATTGTGAATTAATAATTTCAAAATGTTCGTCCACAATGATTGTTTTGTTAATCAAAGCCAGCTCTTAGTCTCTAATGTGTAAGAATTCTGACCGTTGGTTCCAGCTCCTACTTCCAGCTTTGTCAGTCAATATTATAGCGCTGTTGGTATCTTACGGTGCCTGTTTCCTTAGTCTTTGTAGTTGCCAGTTTGTGAAAAAAAAAACCATAAGAATGACTGAGTTTTACAATGTGCACCCAGCATACTGCACCGCCCAAATGTTAGCTAACTAGCACTAGCAGCGTTAACGTTAGCTAGCCTTAGCAACGTTAGCTAACAATGGAAGGGGGAGATTGAATGCAGCGTTTAGTGGCTGGATGTTATCAAAAACACCTTTAAAAGAAGGAGAGCAAACCGATTGATTTTCCAACTGTTACGACAGGAAAGTTTAGTTTAGCTGCAGTCGTCACCTGGTGAGGATGTTTGGGCCTACTCTTTGTCCGTCACATGTAGCTTTAGCCTCAGTCTTTGCAGCACAATATCAGGTAGTTGCCATCAAGTGCATCTCAAAAGTTAAGTTAGGGTTAGGGAGAAGGGTTAACTTAATTAGCTAGCTAGCTAGCTTTAACCGATAAAACCTCCTAGAGGCAGTTGCTGCTAAGTTTAGGAAACTAAAAGTACTTGGTTACAGCTATCAAATGACTGTGTAACGCAAAAAAAAGGTTGCTTGTACTCACATCAACTATCAACTACAAGCTGCAGGAGAATTTTAGGGTCTTTCAGTTCATTGTTTTGGTTTTATGGCCCACAACTTAACTGTTGGTTTGTAGTCTCAGCGCTCACATCAACTGTGTTTCCAGCTACAGCAGGCAGCTTATTTCAACACAACCGCCCTGATGAACCCTTGGTTCACTACCAGAACAGCAGCAGACAAAATTAGCAACTAGCTGGTGAGCATGGTGGAGCATTTAGCGGCTTATGAGCCAGATATAATATTCTCAGGTGTTAGCAGAGAGTAAAGCAGGGCTGAAAGGAGAGCCAATATTGGACAGTCAGATGAGCACAAACATGATGGATGTTGTTCTGTGTGAACAGCTGTTTGTCGACCACCTTAGTCACCTTTACAGTGTTGTTATGCTAATTCCACCTTTGCTTCTCAGAGTCGACATTCATTAGTCACACAGCCACTGGATTACCAGTAAAACATATACATGGGTGATTTTCAAAGATATAATGTGTATGATTTCTGCATAAATGTCTAAAAACGACTAGTATTTTGTTGTTTGCTGTACCCACAGAAATTTACACATTATGGCATTTTATTTGGATGTAACTTCCAGGTAGGGTAAGGAAGTCAGCGTATGAGACTAAACATAATGTGAATAAAACTATAAAACATTACCTAATCCCTGAATATTCAAGCCTGAGTCATCAGCATCAGTGGCTGTTTAATGGTGTGTTCAGCACCAGCGAAATTTAGCCTTGCATTTGCGTGAGATCATTAATGTTTATTCACCCCCAACGGCCAGATTACTTAACTGAGCATCCGTAAGCTATAGCATGCATCTAAGGTGTGTCTATTAGTTTGTTTGAACAACCTCAACCTGTAACTGAACTCAGCAGTAACCAGAGGCTCCAGTTCTCTTCTTTATCCCCTCTCCTCTCTGGAAACGTAGATTCATGAAGTAAAGTACATTTCCCCTCCAGCGCCAGTTAGCAGTCAACATTACAGTCATAAAGACCCAACAATTGAAGTCTCATCTGCAGATCACTGCTGCTATCAGGTTGATAAATTGGAATAAAGATTTTTACCTACATAAACATGTTTTTAATGCCAAAAGTTAAAAAGTAGCCGCTCTGGATTAGAGGTCTGGCTCTGCATCCGACTCTCTCCTCCTCGCCTTGAGCAGCAAAGCAGTGGGGCATTGCTGGGAAATGTAGGCGCCAGGTTTTGACAAGGAAGAAGAATGCATGCAATCTATTCCTGCTACATCAATTTTTATCCGTTTCGATCAAAACCGTCCATCATGAGTTATGTTATCGGATTGTTTTGCGAAATCAGTGGCGTATTCTTTTGAGGTAGGCTGAAGGGAGAAACACAGACTGGCAGCAAAGCTCTGTCTATAGAAATAGAAAGGATCAGCAGGTGCAGAGTCATTTGTCAGCTTTCCAATCAGGGCACATTGTCTCATATTGTAGCTTCGAGAACAAGTTGTAAACACAATGAAGCAGGAAACAAATCAAACAGACAGCTCAGATAGTGACATACTTGGCAGAGACGGATTGTCAGGATTCTGCTGAGCAGAGAGCAAATAAGAGGAGATGCTGTCAGTGTTCGAGAGTGCAAACTGCATCTTGACAAAAGACATGTTATGCACTGTAAATAAAATCAATGTCAATATAATCCAGCAACATCACGTCTCTTGTCAGACTGGTGAAGGCTCTCAGTCATCCAGGTCATGGTAACTCTAGGTGCTGTATCGTAGGCAACTGGACTTGTTTCAGTTTGTTGAAGACGATTCATCTCTCATCAGAGAGGCTTCTTCAGTTCTAACTAACTGGAGGGCAGCTGCAGGCTTTTAAACTCTGTGTGGGAGTGTCCTTACAGAGTCGTTAAGGACACGTGTGACCTCTGAGTTTCAGAGTCGTTAGGGCCACTTGTAGGTCGTTGACCCAACCGGCCTTCATGTGGGTTGTTAGGGCTAGGTGAGCCCAGGTGTGAATGGTTGTTAAGCTGTCTGGGGAGAGAACTCAGTACTGCATTGTAGGTGGGTGATAAGTAATGTCATAGGCCACCTCCTCTGTTCAAAAACGGTCGTTCCAGTTTGACATAGATGGATTCTTTTACTCCTCTTTCAAACCATCTGTATTCTTTGGACAACATGTTTACACTGTTGTCCTCAAAGGAATGATTTTTCTCCTAATGTCTAATGTTAACACCTGGCGTAAATGGGTCTGACTCTCTCTGTATGTCTCTTCTTCTTTCTCATCTGTCTTTCTCAGTTTACCAAATGGACAGTATCAGATTATTAACACTTCCCACCTCCTCGTCATCCTATGTTCTCTCTCACCTTGGCTTGTTTCGACTTTCCTAAAGAGAAGTGGTGAGAGGGTAAGAGAGCGAGAGGGGGCCATGTAAAAAATAAGATGGTGGGAGCCGTTGGCAGTCGCCTCGGCCCGCTCTGTTTCCAGGCGCGTTCACACCTCAGATTGTGTGAAAACGAGGGAAAAGGGGAAAGACAGAAATCACACCCGCAGCCTCCCACCCTCCACCCACTCTGCCTGCAGATATTGGATTCAGCTCGGAAAGTTAGCTTGCTCATGTGCTCCCACCGCGCCCCTCCTGGGATGGAGTGGCGTGCCGTGTGTGTGCACGTGTGTGTGGGCTGGTGTGTGTGCGTTAGAAGGGCAGCCTCCAGTGCTCCCGCCTATCAAAGGGTTTCTATAGCAACGTCCAAAAAGAGTTTAGCAGGTATGAGGACGCTGAGGCTCAGAGGAGCTGTTCCCCCGTGGCCTCGGAGTAAACTGTCCGACTCCGGGTGACTTTAATGAGACGGGTGGAGGTTTGATGGAGGCCTGTCATGGAGCGTTAGCAGAGCGGCTCCCATGGGGGGGAGAGGGACACGCCGTTGGAAGAGTGACAGAAAAATGAAAGATTGATAAATGGCTCTCAGCTGTGACCTTTGAAGGCATGATTTGAATAAGGCCTGGGTAATAATTCATTTTTATTCAAATCATGGTGCAGAAACAGTGATATGATGTGGACCGAATTAAAAAGAGCAGAGTCACCAGATAATGACTTCAATCTCAAGCGATTGACCATCAGCTGAGACCTGCTCCACTTAGTTCATGACACAGCACTTAAAACAGGAACTACAACAAAAACAGAATCCATTTAGCTACATTGCCTACTCACCCATGGGAGAAGTAGGGGTTTCACCAACTAGTCAGCTAGTCGACCGCTATAACCACTAGTCGGCACTGCAGTCAACTACTTATGGACAAAATGGCGGCTAACACAGCAGAAGGCGCTGACGTGCAGCCAAAGGCTCCAGCTGAACAGGCTCAGCATTCAAACTTCCCTGAAGATGACACAAATTACACAGTTAAGTTTTTGTGTACAGCTTTCTGAAGTACAAACGGAACGTGACTGCTATGCATAACCGTCTAAAGATGAAACACAGGCTGCCAACAGCTAGCCCTGGCAGGAACGTTAGCAGACAAGCTGTCACCCGGCAGCGGTCAGGCCTCCTACCCTCCCACGCCACCACAAAGGTGGAGAGTTTGGCTGTCTTTTTGGTGAGTCAAGTTTCTGTTCTTGTTGCAGAAACTTAGCTTAAAAATGTAATGTAATGTAAAATGCTGTTGTTCACTGTAAACGTGTTTAATGTAACGTTATATATCATGCCGAACATAGATGCAAGGTGCCAAACTATGAGGTGCAAGGCTTTCGTGTACGTCCATCATCATGACAACGGCCGCATCTCTCTGATGACAACAATAAAATGCGATCCTACATAGTGTGACATGTCACAGTGGAGTGCTTGAACTTTCTGCATTGCAAAATACAGTTTTCATTGTTTGCCAGAACTCCTCTCTCTGCGTCTTTCTTACATAACGACTAGTCGACTGCTATTATGAAAAACACTTTAAAAATGTATTAGTTGTGAAAGCCCTAGGTAGAAGCACAACAATTAAGGAAAAAAACAGAAATAGGTACAACCTGAGCAAGTGCACAATATCAGGCAGGCATGATGAGTGGAGGATGGAATGAAACCGCTTCGCAAACGATGTCACAGAGACGTGTCCAACCATCAGGGCATCAGAAGGACACTGAGACTGGGCCACATTTTCCATTTTCACACTTTACACTTTTACAGTGTCAGATTCACCACTTGAAATTCTGAATCATTTTCTAAACCATGGGTCCTTCATTTCAGACTTAAACATAAGCAGGCTTTTCATCTCGAGCTGCCTGGTGAGCCTGGTGAGCATGCAGGCCGTGCTGGGATGTGTTTAGCTCCCAGGAATTGTACACAGATGCTTACAACACTGGGCTGTACATTATCCTGCTGCAACATGAGGTGATGGTGGTGAATGAATGGCATGATTACGGGCCTGAGGATTTTGTCACGGTATCTCTGTGGGTTACATGCTGGCATTCCGACATCCCAAAATTCCGACATACCGCTATTCCAACATGCGAACGTTCCGCCATTCCGACAAAGTTTCGTCCTGGCATTCCAACAAGAGTAATACTAACCCAACCCATAACCCTAACCCTAACCTTAACCCTTTTAAAAGATGTGTCGGAATGGCGGAACGTTTCAAAAAAAGGAAAGTACCGCCATTCCGACAATGGAAACAGAAATTGTCGGAGTGGTGGGACGTTTTCAATCAATGGAAATGCCGCCATTACGACAACTAGACGTCAACGTCGGAGTGGCGGTATGTCGGAATGACCGGCGGATACCATCTCTGTGCATTCACATTGCCATCAATAAAATGCACCTGCTTTCGTTGTCCATAGCTTTTACCTGCCCATACCATAACCTCACCGCCGCCACTCTGCTCACAACGCTGATGTCAGCAAACTGATTGTCCACACGACGCCACACACCATCTGCATGATTCATCCATGAAGAGAATACTTGTCAAAAGTGCAAGACACAATCGAAGGTGAGCATTTGCCCACTGAAGTCGGTTGTCACGATGAACTGCAGTCAGGTCAAGACCCTGGTGAGGACGAAGAGCACGCAGATGAGCTTCCCTGAGACACTTCCTGACAGTTTGTTAGAGAATCTTTGCTTTTGTGAACCAGCTGCTGCATCAGCTGTCCAGGTGGCCGGTCTCAGGCATTCATGCAAGTAAAGACGGATGGTGGGATGTGGAGGTCCTGGGCTGATGTGGTTACATGTGGTCTGCAGTTGTGCAGCCGGTTGGATGTAACGCCAAATTCCTGCAAACGACATGGGAGAGGAAATGTGAAATGAACGTTCAACTCAGGGCCAACAGCTCTGGTGGAACACATCTGTGTCATTGTGCTGTGTGATAAAACTGAGTGGCTGGTTCTTTTGACCGGTCCAAAGCAAACCTGTGCACTAATCATGCTGTTTAATCAGCATGTTGATATGCCACATCTGTCAGGTGGATGGGTATACTTGGCAAAGGACAAGTGCTCACTGCCAGATCAATTCTGAGAGAGATCAGTCTTTAATGTGCATCATACAAGTCTTAAATCTTTTATTTCAACTTGTGGAGGCAAAGAAAAAGTGTTAAGTTTAAATGTGTTGTTATTGAGAGCAAATATCCGTCCAAAAAGGTTTATTCTGGTAATCAGGCAAGGGTTAAAAAGATCAGTTAGAGAGAGAATTACAGGGATCAGGCAGAGATTCAGACAGGCAGGATCAGGAATCAGGTAGTGCATGCTGGGAAGCTTCATGTAGTGCAAACAGACATTCTAACAACTGGGGTAAGGGATGGGCCGGTAGAGGGCTGGATCCAATCAGAGGGAATGGGAAGCAGGTGGGTGAGGGGTGAGGGGTTACTGGAGAGCAGGAGGAGTCACAGGTTCTGAAATGACATTAGAGTTAGAGGAGGGTTTTTTTACTTCCCTTTTTTTCATTGCTTTATTAGTTTCACTTGTTTCATTTTACTCTTCCCTCCCTCGTATATTTAAGTCTGTGTCTTTCCCTCTCTCTTGTGGATCTGTTTTCGTTCTCACAGTCAGTCCTGAGGTTCTCGTCTGTTTCCTTGTCCTGCCTCCCCATCGTGTTTTACCAACATCTGCTGCCTGTGTCCTTGTGTTATCCTTATTGGTGCTTAGATTAGGTTTTGTTTTGTTCTTTGTTTAATTTTTTTTGCTCTTGGATTTCTCCTGTTTTTTGGGGGTTTTTTGCTAGCCATTTGTTGCATCATGGAGCTATCATTAAAGCTAAATGTCTGTGTCCCGTCTCATGTTTGCATTTGAATCCTCAGCTTTTTGTTAACCATCACAAATAAATACGGAAAACATCATTTCTATTCTTTTTTTGTAAAATGCAATGTTATTTGAACGATATGTACCACTAAAGCACATGATAAACTGAAATGATAAGAGCTTTAAAGGGTTATTTCAATGATTTAGTATTGTAGTTAAAAGATGGATGAGTCACAAAAAACTGGATTTAGAGAAAATAGTCCAAATCTGAGCAGCAGAGAGCAAAATGTCCGGACTATCCTGACCCTAATGTGGTTCAAGTTCCAAAACACGAGATCCTACATTTCCCATAATGCATTTAACATCATTTCATTCAACCCTGCTTGCCATCTACAGTAAATTCTCCCATCTTTCAAACCCCACATCCCCAATTTGTAAAACAGGCTTTTACTTTGAAGTGAAGAAGTGCAGAGATAGTCCGAGCAGAGATAAAATGTATGAGCAGAGTTATATTTTCAATCCTTTTACAGCTCCTCTACAGCATGATGTGTAATCTGAGCTTCATATTACCTAATCCTGAAAATCTGATTTTAATACCTTTATAATTTAAATAATTTTATGTTTACATAAATAAAAAGCACATTCACTTCTATCAGCACCATCGCTACTAACAATAAAAAACACTAACGAATTATGAAAACAGCTGTGTGTACTCACACATAAATAACGCCATCTTGCATGGAACACAGTATATATTTTCATACATAGCTAATATTTACCATACTCCTAATCACCTACAGTGTATGCATCCCCATATGTGTGAGCGTGGCAGAGAGCCAGAGTATGTAAACAGTCTAACCAGGGGCTGAGTGTGCACACTGCATACATCACAGACAAAAGACGCCCAAAACACTGACAGGTCCAGTAATTGCATTCAGTGGTTCATAAAATTGCACGAATTGCATCATTCTTGCCCCGATGACAGGGGAGGAGGCGAGGGGATGCGGCTCGGCCTGGGTTTGAATGCACGCCGCGTTCCATTGCAGTTTCACTTAATTAAAAACCAAGGGGTTTGCATAGCAATGCGTCACCTCGGCGCTGGCCTTCACCACAAGCCCACCGCATGAGGAGTTTCACGGGGCTATTTACTTTGCCGGGTGATATTTTCACCTCCAGCCCATGCCCAGAGACTCCATTAATTGCCGGCTCCCTCATCTGTGTAAATACGGTGGACACACATGGATGTTTGCAATGCAGAATTATTTTGTCCACTGCAAGTGCTGTTTCCCCAGAGAGAGAGAGTGTGTATGAGTGAGTGTGTTTAGAACACAGCTGTTTACCTTGACCCAGAAACCAATCACAATTACACTCAAGAACAAGAAGAAAATCTCATTAAAGATGCACCGTGGTGAATGTTTGCTTGCTCAGCTGAGCATCATCCTCTGAGCACGTTAATCACATTCAGCATGGAATATGAGTGGGATATTGATCATCGTATTGATCGAGGAATATCCTCTCTTCAGACCCTAGCACTCATTTTTACATGCAAGACTAAACATTATCACTCTCAACAAGCTGCAGCCAAAAGGGCCAAGGCTGTGATCTGATCACTCCTAATGAGTGTGATGCAAGCTAACTGCATTTGTTCCCAGTTCTAAAGGTCTTTTAATCTGTGACTGACATTAAAGTGATCAGTTAATTGTACCACAAGGAACCTTAAACTGGTTATGAAACAGCCTCAGTTTAATGCTGATGCATTTATAAGAGCTCCATCAGGAAACGAGTCCATCAGTGAGATGATTCTGTATAGTTATTATAGTTATATTTAATGCCTGTTACCAGCTCGGACTCCAACTGATCCAATTCAATTGAATAAATCATAAAGTTTAAACAATTTTGCCTGAGGAATGAAGCTGCTCTGTTAACTAGTGGTACAGCACTACAACAAAGTTTACTTTGTTTCACCTGTGTCATCTTTTCTCCACAGGGATAAAAAAAATTAAATAAATAAAAGTTCCTTGTTGTAGCCTCAAATTATTATGCAATTCATCGCAGTGATTTAGTCTTATAAGATTCTTAGCCACAAGGACCACACCAGTTTAAAAGGAAATAAGTGATTGAGCTAAATGCTAATATCAGCATGCTAACATGCCTGTCACTACTAAGCCCCCAGGAAGAGCGCCAGGCTTTGAAGACAGTTTTCGTGATGGCCAAACCGTGTAATTACAACATCAAGTCCTGTCCAAAAAGATTTTTCCCCATAAGCTTACATTGTGAAAGAAGCGTTTCTAAATGGTGGATACTTTTTTTTAGCGTCACAACCCTTGCGAAATGATTCATTGATTCAATGATCCATTCAGTCCAATAAAATGTGGAAAGTCTAGAAGAGCCGCACAATTAAATTATTTTATCCCTGTTAAACCAGAAGTTAGCCGGCTTGGTCAGTGGAAGTCTCTAGTGCACACGCTCTATCAGCCGCACAACACGGAGAGTATTTTCATGCCCGGGAAGTCGAGCGTTTTTGGCTTCAAATCGCCACCGAGGAGCTCCGTCTCCAGCACTATATCCAGAGTTAATATAACGTCCTTGGTCACTACCAGACCTGAGCAGCTGCCTGATCTGAGTATCCGTCCATCTTGGACAGCTAAGTATGGCAACACCATTTGGACAAACCACATGCAGAACTGCAATAAACCAGAAATTTGCTATCTGGTTATTTGATTATTGATTATTTTGGCAGGCAGTGCCTGGGGTCCTGTCGTAGTGTAGCATATTTTCTGATGTTGTGTTATTGTGTACTGTCCACATATTTGGACACATTGTACTCTTATGTTTTGGCAATATCAATGTTATAATTTCCAAGTCATTAGAGCCCCTTTGAATTGTATATGATAAGCATTATTTTTTGAGAAACTTAACTCAAAACCTAGTTTAATGATGGCGCTACATGAAAAGTCAGGAGATCACCAAAGTCATGAGGATTCATCCTCTGGGAATAATGAATATCAGTGGAAAATGGTAATCGATCCAATAGCTGTTGGGATGTTTCTGGACCAAAGCTGTGGTCCCGCCAACAGTGCTATCCCTAAATATCTGTCGCCATCATAGCAAAAGACTATTAAAAACACAATGGTGAACCACATTGTTCCACTGGGTAACATGTTCCATCATTATCAACAACCTGAACATTATGTAGATAATTTATATAGAAGGTTATTTTTACCGTCCTTTGTATTTCTCCTGCAGGAAATGAATGGACATGTGATGACTTGTTGATTGTGATGAAGATTAATAGTATAAACACACAGGAAGTTAATGAGCTCTTCAGCTCCTCTATATATCCCATGCTGCCTCTCTGAACCGTAATCCCCAGCATGCTTTGCATGTTTTATTCAAAGCTGCACTATGGGAGGTGAACGAGGGGCGGGCTCACACCGTCTCTCACGTACTGCTGTCATGGTATGGAGGCGATATGCATTTTAAAGATAGTTAACTGCACATATGGCACAAAAGAGTAAATGAGCCTTATTATTCATACCATTTTACACCAATTATGTCATAAATGCATTTATATACATATTCACAAATAATCTGGAACACACAGAATGTTGTTGAATACATTTTTTATAAAACACATTGCTCCGGGCAAAAAGACGTCCTATGGCGTTTTCTCTGTTAGGAGATGCTTCCTGACCTTTATGTCTCACTCTTATTCTTCCTATGCATGTGGAACAAAATGATTATGGTTATTCATCGTATGGAACTCTTATTATCCTCGAGGTTGTTCTTTGCTGTCATTATGGTACTTCAGTGTTAGACACATTATCTGGAGAGGTGAGGGAGAGGTCACAAAGTGCTGCCTCCAACCTGTATTCAGTTGTCTCTCTCTGCCCGGGCGATCAGATGTGTCTCATTTTTCACATCACGTTACAATCCGCTCACGTGTGGCCAATAAAGAGTGTTTAATATATGTAGATTGCAACAGGGAGCCCCTTTTAACCTCCGTCATGGCACCTTTATTAGTTTTATCAGCTCTGTTTTAACGAGGTCAATTTCAGCTGTCATTAAATTCTTTGCCTGGTAAAAGCTAGTAAAAAAAAAAAAAAAAACATTCTTCCTGTTCCCCAAACTGCATGTTGGATGTGTTTGGCTTTCCCAGCATGTGATGATATTTTAATTAATATGTTAATGATTATATTCGGAAGGCAAAGTGGTGCAGTGGTCTGCCTCACAGCAGGAAGCTCCTGGCTTTGAACCCACAGGCCCTCTGTGTGTGATGTTAACATGTTCTGCAGAGGCCAGAGGCAGCAGGAAAAGCTCTCTTGGATTATGTGCCCAACGTTCAGTGATTTGCCAAATATGAGATATAGGATGCCTCTGCTTTTAGATGTAATAGTCGACAGTATTATGAGACCCAACTGGAACTCTTCTACGGCTTGGTTGAATCATAAACACAAAATATTAACAAATGTGTTAGAAAATAAGCTAAAGGCTAAAATCTTGTGGACAAAACAACTTTTGGCAAAAATCATCCAATTACCAGGCTTAAAAATCTGCGATTTTGTTGTGCTAATGGCAGGAGGAAGCTCATTAAGATCACGATTATGTTGTTGAGAAACTAAAAACACATTCTGGGTCAATTTTGGATGGATTCAAGCTGTATTTTGCTCTGAAATGCAACAAAAACCTTTTAAATTAGCAACCAATTCTTGCCTCCAAGTATCTTCTTCTCCATGCCAACGGAAGCCGAGGCTCATGGGTATTGCAGTATTTCAACCTGTCCGACACGCCAAAATGACGAACACGATTTCTCAGAAACAAGGCAGAACGTGCTCTGGCCATAACATAAAGCTATATGATCGTTAAATTATCTGGGAAAGTCTTATGTGTGTTCTATTCTCAGTAACATTGAGGATACAGTTTAATTAAAGAACTGAAACTGGAAAACAGAATAGGAAAAAAACACCTCTGGGACAAGCGCCGACTCCCACTTTGAAGGCAAGGCAGGTTTATTTATGTAGCAGCATTCAGATACAATTCAAAGTGCTTATACAGAGACATAGAAACGCATGACGATAAAACATTAATACATTACATAGCAAAAATTAGTTACAGATTTAAAAAAAATGCATGGAACTATAGAGAGTGATTTTGGACACAGCCTCGTTCTCTAAATACACCCAGTCTCTAATCCCCCCTGTAAGCCTGCACAGGATGTGCCGGTGTAGATAATGGATGGATGGATAAATATATTATTTACTTTGACAGTGTTGGTAGTTGAAGGTACCCTGTGGTATTTTTTACCACTATTGAGGCTATAAAGTAATGTTTTGATGAGCAGGCGCTGTACTGTTTGTATTTTCTCCTACCAGTACATAAAATAATACTGCAGATGAAAAGATTAATCAAAAATGTTCAAATTCATTCAAAAGTCATTATCTACTCATCTGAAGTTTCATAGTCCACAAAACCTTTCTGGAGCTTCACAACAAACGAAGCAACGTGGATTAAAAACATTGAAAAGCATGCAGAAAAATAAAAATATGAAATGGTTCCATACAGCTCGTCAGGTGTCATCAAAGTCTCCAGAAGCCCTGAGATCCCGCATTGATTTGAAAAGATGTTATTTACACCTTCAACACATGGTCGAGCTCATGCACTCACTTCAGACAGGCTGTGTGCTAACGCTATTAGCTTAGCAGCTATGGTGAAGATTCTGGCTTAAAAAAGAGTGTAATTAATGTCTTCACAAATCAATTTGGGATCCTTGGGCTTCTGCAGACTTGGTTATGCCGGACAAGCTGTCTGGAGTCATACTGTGTGTTTGCATGCTTTTTAATATTAACTAAGTCCCCATCTGCTTCAGTTGCTTGGGAGAACTCTGCCACACTGTTTCGCTGTGAAGCTCCAGAAAGGTTTTGTAGACTACGAAACGTCACCTGACTTTCCATCAGCATGAGCGTGAGGAGATGACTGAACTTTCATTTTTGGGTGAAATGTTCCTTTAAGCAACATACCTATGTATAAAATGAAAATACATTTGCTGCCATAAGTCAAAACTCGAAGCTGTTTCTGATTATTTCTTGAGCAATTCTGATGCCTGATCTCAAGTCCAAGCAGCTGCTCAGCTTCTTACTACATAACGGACCCATTTCCTTTACAGAAAACAGCTAATTTGCTGTTACCGCCACATCATTTACGTATATACACTTCATGGCCTGCAGCCTCCTCCTCTATAGCTGATACTTAATGAATTTGCTATACTTCATCACAGGCTATACAGCGGAGGAGACACGTATTTAACATCAATTGACAATTAACAAAGACTTGGTAACAGGCTGCTATTTTTCTCTTCAGAACAGTCTTCAGAGCGTCTTTCTCTGCCACAGTAAAGATAACATGAAAACAAATGCAGAGCTGCAGAACAAAAGCAGTTGCTCTCTTTTTATTCAACGAGGAAGACAAAAGAATTATTGACAGGCACAGACAAACGATCTGGGTTTCACACACTACTCCAGGTTTTTCAACCAAACACTGTGCACAGACTGAGCACTGCAGGCAGAGAGCCCGTGGCAGCCATCTGCTTTTTCATGAATTTATCTAATATTGCAGCATTCGGAGGTAATGAAAGCCAGACAGACTCTTGGGAAGGAATACACAACAACCTTGTTCCGAGCAATTTGTCTCCATTTAAAAAAAATCCCCTTCAACGGGACGCTCGGTGAATAAATCAAAACATGATCGAACATCCTTCATGCCAGACGCCCACGTGCGTTTTGTCATTCCTTGCAGCCATTTAATAAAACAAAGGCTTCTCTGCAACCTTTGAGTGTTGCGATTTCCATGGCAACCACATGCACCACGGCCATAAGGTTTCTGAATGCAGCCCAGATTTCAGAGAGGGTCACAGTGAAGCACAGCTGAGGAGGACACGCATGTAAAAAAACATGCTTCATATTTATAGGCAGATTAGATGAGTTGTAAAGGAAGACAACAACATGGGAGAAAATAGAAGAACAATTTAATATTGTCTTTGTTCTGGGAATTCAATGTCATAAAAGTTAGGATTCAGTCTTTTAACAGCCTTTATGTTCAAGGTTTATCCCGATCATCATGGTTTGAATAATGTCACGTCGAGTCCACATGTAAGTGCATTTCTTTATTGTGAATAATCCTGCAATTATAACATTAAAGCTTAATCAAAGAGACTGGAGGTCTTTAAATTGTCTATATAAAGTCCTTAACATTAGAAATAACTTGTGTTCAATAACACAAAGACGCATTTACAACCCTGATTCCAAAAAAGTTGTGAAAAACATAACTCCTCACCTCATCCTTTGGTGAACGACCCTTTCGAGGATGCTTCTTCCATACCCAGTCATGACACTATCACCTGTGAACCTGTGAATATAAATGAATAAAGGTTCTTCTTCCAACCAAAGTTCTCCAGGCCTCTGAGACAAGCGCTCTCCACTGACTGCCAGAGCCAGGCCATGACAGGAAGAAAAAAAGTGCATTTAATGGATATTTTTCTGTTTATTTTACAGATATTTGAAATACACAAAATATTCATAAAATTACAAAATTCTCTTGTGACTTTACATGTCCAATGTAACTAAACTGTAACTGTGAATGACGATTGAATGTCCATTATTTGTACAGAAAAAGAAAACTAAAAAAAAGTTTTTTATTGAAAATGTTAAATTCAAGGATAATACTGTAATCTGTTTATTTACTTAGATAAAATTCATGACAACCAACACTTTTTAAAAAAGTACAGTACAGTTATAGTATCATGTAGTTCCATAGATGCGTTTGTTAATTAAAAGACATCTTAGTATTTATGGAGGTTTTCACAACGGGAGTCAAAGATGGCTCACTTTTCCCATCATGCATTGTCCTAAATTGGAGAGATATTGATTTTGTGTAATTCTGAAGTACATGTTGTGTCTGAGATCGACTTCTAGTGAGAGAGACCAAATACATTCATATTATACTGCATGCATATAATATATCATCTATTGTATATTAGTGCTCACGGCACTGTGGTATATTTGACTAAATATTTGTGTTTGGTTTTTTATGTAGTTTGAGAGGTGATGTCTGCTCAGCGAGCTGATATGATGCTGATTTACACCACAATTCATGTCAAATGACGGTTGATCCGTGAACAGAAATAACAGACCGCCTGTGCAGCATTTTAACAGGCTGTCCCGTCATTATTAAAACACTTGGAGATGGAATACACACTGAAAAATGTGTCTGCTAAAAACAATATAATAAATCAGAGTCAGATCTTAGTGTCTCTTTGACTTCCTGTGCAGGCTGGAGGCTGCTGGGAAACTGTCAGACTTGACTGTTGCTTTTTGTCTCTGCCGCCTGCTCTCATTCACTTTCAAGGCAAGGTGCACCTATAATGAGCCCAGTCTCCGGTCTGGTCCATGCTCTGGTGTCTATCTCTTGGATCAAAAATCAAGCTTTACCAAATGTAAATGATGATGTACACACGTGTTCGTTGTGTAGACACGATATGCATCGTTTGTATGTTTGTGACTTTGCATTGTTTCTGTATTTGCTTGTTTTCGGACGTTGCAGGTCGTTCTTGTATTCGGGTGTGTTGTGTGTATTTGCAGCACGTTTCCTAAAGCTGTTTATGTGTTGTCAAATTTATTGTTTTCCTAAATTTCCATGTGTTTTGTATAATTGCATGTTTTTTTTTTCGCATTTGCCCTTGTCAGCCACCGTACTCTACATTATATCTAACTGTTTTGTGATAGAGATGGATACAGAGTTGACTGTTAAGAGGCCTGGAGGCCATCTTGGCTCAAAAGTCATTTTTCCAAACCAAATGTCTCATGCATGAGTAATTTTATTACTAACCGAGCATCATTAGCATATTTATCTGCAAGTCAAAATACTTAGATAAAAACAATGATCCCATGTGAAGAGAATCTGTTACATAGCCAGATTCAATTACTATGGATCAGTAGATCTGTATGTAAGCATGACATGAATGTAGTCCCAGAGTGGCGGGGTGGGAATCAATATTTAGGGAATAGAAATGTTTTTCTAAATTGATTATATCCACAGAGAGGAAGAGTGCCGGGGCAAAGATCTGCTCTCTGCAGGCTGATTAAAGCTGTCAGTCAGTGAAGTCACAGGATTCACTTTGAGCACAGAGGAAATAAAACCTGAGCATTTAGAAGCAAAAAAGCAAAACCTCATCTTTCTATGTCTAATGTGTACATGCACATGAATTCAGTTACATATTATTCTAACAGCAGACAGTAGCCTGGTATGTACTTAGTATAGGCTGAATTGTTACAGTAATCCAGCATCGATTGATTGATTGTTATTTTTTATTGCAAACTTGTAAAAACAAAAAAAACAGCAAAATAAAAGCTTTTCTATCGATTAAATAAGAATAAGAACAAAACAATGAAAATGGAAAAAACAGACAACCTTTACAACAAATTCAATAAATGAATTTGAAAAAACAACACAGTGTACAAGCTAGAAAAGGAACAGTAACAAGTGTACACTTATTCTCCACCACCTCCTTAATTCTGCCTTAATAAACAAATACAAATATTTACATACATATACCTACATTACATAGACCAAGTACTCGTAATCTCTCTCTATATATACTTAACTCGTTAACCTTATCTTATATATGTATATATTAACAGATTTTTTGTCTTTATATTCTGTTTGAAAACACATGTTTTCCCCCCTCTGTCTGAGACGCTCTGTTAAAGCTCCTGTCTCTTTAAGGTCCCCCCGTCCCCAATACCCAGTCTCCTGTGATTGGTCAGCTCACACACACCTGAGCAAGCAAATAGAAAAATGTGACCTTCACACCCGAAAAAAATCACATAAATCACTTACAAAGCTGTGCGTAATGAAAAAGAGTTAAAAATAAGATGAAACTTTGGGGAACATAAAAGCTCAATTCCATGTTATCTCCAGGCAGGTGCGTACAGCAGTTGTCTTGTTGCAAAGATTTTTGTCTGTCATACTTATTGACACTCTGACAAAAGACCTGATGTAACCTTTGAGTAACAATGAAAGAAATAAGTGAGGATGATAAAGCTGTCTCGTATCATGAAATAAAAAGATCAAACCCATGTATTACTGCTCATTACCCGGCGGGCCAGAGTCAGGGCCCAAGGACACAATTAAGAGCGGACAGAAAAGAACCTGTCGCACATGAATTAGACTGAGCCCAGAGAGTCTCAGCTAACACAGATGATTTTAGCCTTTGCAAGAAGCAAGAAACTGACTTTGTATTCTCTTTGAGGAAATAATAATGAATAATCTGCCATGGTTGGGAGTTTCTTTGATAATATGAGGCAGTCTCTGAAGTGTGGCCAAATCCTCTCCGGGAGCAGGGCAGGCCCCGGAGCCCCAGTATCATTAGTTAAAGTGAATAAACAAACAGCATTGGATATCTGAGTCTTATTTCACTTCCTTGATGAGATGTGTAGCCACATATTCAGTCTGTTTGGTCTTTGGGTTTGTACTCCACAGAGAGGAGTATCAAACATCGATAGCTGGCAGTTTCCACCCGTAATAACCAGGAAGTTAAGAGTTTCACTACAAACTGCAGAGTGCATGCTACTTCAGCCATGTCTGAGCAGAGGCCAGCCGGGGTTGAATAATATATGGAGTCTGAGAATTCAGCCCAAGGAAATATTCTTCCATTTTTAGCTGTGTAAAAGGGATTGACCTGAACAGATAAACTAGTAAAGTGAAGGAGAAAAAAGCAGCTTCACCATGAAGTTCACATTCAAATAAAGTCATAGAGGAAAACATAAATACCAAGGATAAACTGTTGCAGTGGATGTTACACAGTAAACACAACTGTACTAACTGGTCACATAAATAAGTCAGTGTTTCTGTGTCACATCTGAATGGTAAATTCACAAAAGGACTGTGCAGCTTATGCGATCATTAAACTTGCACTGATAAGACAATAAGAAGCAGTGCAATTCTCAAAGCACCCACAAAGCAAAACAATGCACCCCGAACTGCACCTAACAGCATCTCAGTGCTCCAGTGACATTTGCATTTAATTAAATGAGGTAATATTTGGTGCAAAATTGTCCCCTCCCTATGCAAGTGAGCCTCACACCAGCGCTAACAGTGACACGTAGCTAGAGTGAAAATTATTAGTGTCTTCAGAAAGTTGGCGGTAACTGAAGTCACAATGGGATCTAATCATAAAGAGACTTTTCACAATGGTATCCATGTCTACAATAAAGCTGTTGAATCTTATCAGATCTATCCTGACTTAAATTATATAGCTTAAAGGTGCAATATGTAAGAATTGTCCCCCTGCTGACTAGCTCAGTTAGCCGTGCAGCTATCAGTCCGGGCCAGGGGCTCAAAGCAACGGGGAAGTGTTGGTGCTCATACTCATAGCTTTGGACCTGGACGGGCTGTTGCTGACTGATTACTTGCTGAAAATGCTATGCAACACAATGCATAGACGAAATTACGTCAAAACCGTAATTCCATCAAATTCTGTTGATAATCTCAGTTAAGTGTTGATGTTTTCAACCAAAATCCTAACATATTGCACCTTTGAGTTCAATTAGGAGGACTGGGGGTGGGATCCGGAAGCACAGATGAGCAGGCGTTTTAAGGAGCAGAACAAAATTTATTAACAGAGTGTCTCAAAAAAAACAAAAATGATAGCTGCCGGCCCGGCAGCGTGGTGTCTTCAGGACGAACAGAAATACTCAGGCACGGAGGCGAAGCAAACTCAGGAACTCAGGCACGGAGGCAGGCGAGGAAAAACGAAACTGAAAAAACACGGAAAAAGGAGCATGTCAAACTCACGATGAAAATGTACAGAATGATACTGAGAGATACTAGACTGGTCAGCTCTACCGACGAGATGGAATTATCTGGCACCGGAGCAGTGAGTGAACCAGAGGCTTTATGGGAGGTGGTGATGAGAAGATTGCGTGCAGGTGTGCCTCGTCAGCCCCGCCTACCAAGCCCTGTAGAGGAGGAAAGAAGGAGGCGGAGAAAAAACAGCAGACACAACACCAACAACGCTCACACGGGTCGGCCGCCATCCCAAAGCCTCAGCTTTTGATGAGTTGGGAGAACCAGGGCGTTATTTTTTGAGGAGTTGGGGATGAAACGCAAAAATCTACTTTTCTTATAAATAGCACCTTTAAGGAGTCATCAAACTTATTACAAATCCTCCTTTGCAGGACCTGAATGTATGAATGTCATGACAATCCATTCATGATTTGCCAAGATACAGTATTTCAGTTTGGACCAAATTGAAACGGCTGTATAGCCACGCTGCTAGCATAGTATTAACTGGTTTCAATTAACTGAGTTAGCTTCAACAGACGTACGAGAGCAGCAGCACTCATATGTTGTTGACTGCACACAAAAACATTGCCCATTCAAACAAATCTATCATTAATGTGCCCAGACTGCTGAGCTTGAGCCTGGTCGACCACTTCTTTATTCAGGGAACTTGGTGTTGGACAGAGAGTCTGAAACATGTAACAGATGTGGAGTAAACAAACCCACTGACTTACAACTCCACACTCAGTGACTAACAGTCACAGTCGCAGTGATGCTGACAGAACAGTAGTCATAACCGCTGGGGCTCAAGCTGTTGCAGGCACTCAATGTTTGCAGCAGGTTCAGCTCCAGATATTTTGTACTGCACCTTCCACAGGACGGTATAAGCTCACTGCCAGTTGTCTAGATTAAATCAACTGCAAACCCTGCAAAGATTTTTTACTGTGTCTAACAGGCTCCCCCTGATAGAGATAACAAGCGTCTTTTTCTGATAACTGATGTGTAATGTGTTGTTTCCCTCTCATGTGTAACTGGCTCTGGCCTGATAGGGGTAAAACCTGTATAATTTGGGCAGGGACACTGTTCTTACTCCTCCTGGCCCATTGACTGTATAAAATATGGACAGAGAATCCGTGTCTAAAAAGTGAAGCCAATGCAGAAGTGCCTTAACCCTGCATTCTTTATAATGGCCAGCAGGAGGCAACTCCACTGGTTGCAAAAAGAAGTCCGATTGTATGTAAGCTTATGAGAAAATAGCTGTACTTCTCACTTGATTTATTACCTCAGTAAGCAGTTTCCTAATAAGTCGATGAACTCAATCGTTAGTTTCGAGTCTTTATGTCTTTAGGTAAATTATGGTCCCATTTAGAGTAAAATAGACGATGCTTTAGGGTACACGTACTTTGTGGTTGACAAGTCACTACCACGGTGACCATCGATCAGGATAAAGGCAATGCTTATGCTCTCCAGCACTGCCCCCTCATTCAAACATGGTCACCTCTAGCTCATAGCTCCAAAATACAAGATAATGCCAAAAACGGTGGTCCACATGCCCATGGGTCACGATGGGTAAACACTTTTCACTTACTTCTTTATTTGCTGTGATGGGTCCATCTTTCTCTCTGTTAGGTTCTATTTGGTTCTAATTCTAGTATAGATTAGGAGGAGCGCCCGGGTCTGACGGCCCATTGTGGGGTCAGTCTGGATGGCTTCCCTTTAGCCAAACTCTCAGTCCCCTTTCATTTCTTTTGTCTAGCACTGACTTTCACATTTATCAAAATAAAACAATTGTTTATGTCTCATTCTTTGACCTATTTAAACATAAGAGCCTATTATATGGCACTGTACTATAGAGGCCTGCTGCTTTGACTTGACTCTTGCTTGACTCCAATTCATCAGATCCTGCTTTTAAAATGAGTTTGTTACAGCTACTAAATCAAGGCAATCTTTTCCACCACTCTCTCTGCCACACTGGAGCCTGAATCTGTTTGTGGAAATCAGCAGTGGAAATTCAATCAAACACGCACCGCTGTTCAATATGTCCCTATTGTTTTTGCTCTGTTGACTGCATGTAAACCAGAGCACTGTGACCATTTGAAATTTTTAAACCACCTGTTGACGAGGCCTCATCTGCCGCTCACATCTCCTGTTGGTGGTGTGAATTGTTTTGCTCTTCCTCCCCTAAAGCTTTTCATTTTCCCATCTGACTGCATTGTATTTTGTTCTGTTTGCTTGTTTTGACTTCATCTCCCTGCCTGTTCTGAAAGCTTTGATATTTCAGTTTGATTCCATTTTATACAGACTAAAGACAAAATATATGTATATAGCACATGGAGCAGCACAGTCCTTGAAACACTATTAATTAGCTACATAAGTCTTGTTTACCAGGTATGAGATAGACCTAAACCCCCTGTGGTATACCTAATTTAATTTAATTAATTGAATCTAATGTATTTGACACATTTTTCCGATGTAATATTTCATTGAGTGATCAGTAAGAAATGTGAAGTGTTCTACTTGCTCATTTGTCTTTATAGTTCCTTGGTGCACACTGAAACAGCAGAGGCTGCACATTAAAGGCTGTGTCGCCAAAATCCAGCATGACACTGCAATTTGTGATTCAAGGATGACCACATTTTTCACCTCATGATGTCTGCTCGAATCAGGAATACAACACACTGAGTTCTCCCTCATGTTTTTTGCTAGTTATGTTGTTTTAAAGGCACACGTACAGACTTCTCCACGATCACATAAGCATGAAAGCTGGTTCAGGCAGTCAGGCCCCATCTCTGGCTCAGCTTGGGGATAGTTTCTTTGTGGGGAGTGAAGAGCTCAGACTATTGATGGCAAATGCTTTACTTATTTTTATTAAGATATAAGATTAAGAATAAAAATAAGGTTTGTCTCAGAAATTTGTGCTTCCACCTCAACACAATGGAGGTGAACGGAATTGAATTAGTGGTTTTAAAAATCCAACAACACATCTTTAAAGAAACGAACGGCCAGTTATTTTGTCTATACTCCCACAGAGGTCGATGGAGTGAAGCCAAAATAACTGGCCATTGTGCACAGTTAACTGTTGAACTACTTTCTACTAAAGAAAACGTCTGCCGACAGGTGGGAATTAGAGGTTGGGAACAAATCTTTAAACATCTCTGTGACTCCATCAAGAGAAGACTGCAGAAATATGGTTTCTTGCCAGCCGTTAAATAAGATTGGAATCACTCACCACTCGCTGAATATGAAGCTAGAGCTGGGAGGCGATTAGTTTAGCATAGCATAAAAACCAAGCTCCCGGGAAGAGCATCATGTTTTGAAGCCAATTTGACATAATGGCCAAACCAATTAATTACATCATGATGATGATCCACAGGGGCCCAAAAAGGCTTATTTCCATAAGCTTACATTGTGAAAGAAATGGTGGACAACCTCTGGCAAAATGACTAGTTTCACTATCAGAATTTGATCCATTCGGTCCGATAACGTTTGGAAAGTTGAGAAAGAGCCGAATCATTGAATCATTTTGTCCCCATACAGGTTAACCACTCAGCCAGTGGAAGTCTCTAGTGTGCACGCCCTTCAATGTGGAAACAATGCAGAAGATCTGTCATTTTAGCAGGATGTTGAACTTTTTAGGCTTCATGCGCCACTGAGCAGCTTTCAGTAGAATGAATGGGGCCAATAATAATAATAATAGTAATAAAACGAAACAGCAAACCTTTAATGGCAGGAGTAAGCATATTTTCAAAAAATCTGAGATTTGTAATGTCCCTTTCTAATGCTGTAAGTGCCAAAAATGAACTTCCATTCATCTCTATTAAACTGGGGCTGGAGGCCTCGAGACAGATATTAAAGAATTAAAGGGAAGCGGCAAATTATTTATGCTCGCTTCTCCTTTAACTTCCATTCTTCAGCTGATAAACACGAGTACATTCCCAGGAAAAAGGACGCTTCAACCAGACCATGACAATGAATGACAACAGGACTATAATGCCAGTGAATCGGAGTATAGATTGAAGGGGGGCAGCAACATCTGTCATCCACAGCTGCTTGAAGATTGCATGAAGGACGCAGCACAAAGCGATTAGCAAACGCCAGATGCCCTGTAGTCATGTCATCTGTATATTTCAACCAGTGTAGCTGGTGATACGTTTAGTTTGTTCTTTCAGAAACGCAACCAGCTGTTCGCCCGAGCTCTGGACATCCAATATGGCTGCCAAGAGGCCTGTTACATCACCTGACAGCCTGCTTATTGCCTCCATCACTTTAGCTTCTAATTATTGCTGTGCAAGGTAACATACTGGCTATTTCCATTACCTTGTCAGGATGTTTTGACAGGTGCTTGCTTTCCCAGCGTTGTCGAGAGCTCCGGAGCTGGCACATGAATGAGTGTAGTGTTGTGGAACTATTGACATAACGTGGGATTTGTAGATGGTGTGTTATTTCCCCAGAGGCTCTCACGCTGTTTTCTCTGCAGCAAACACAAGCCGGGTGATTGAAGGTCTTTTGACACCACCAATATCTCCTGACACGAACTGGGCATGCTCTGCCAATTCATAGACTGGCCCGTAACCTCAGAGGGATGGAGAGTGTGTGTGTGTGTGTGTGTGTGTGTGTGTGTGTGTGTGTGTGTGTGTGTGAGAAAGAAAGAAAGACAGAGGGGCAGAGGGAAATGTACAATGTCAAGCAATGAAAAGTGAAGAGCAGTGAGTCCATGTGAGAGAACAGTAGCAATACAATGATCGAGATAGTGTGTGTGTGTGTGTGTGTGTGTATGTGTGTGTGTGTGTGTGTGTGTGTGTGTGCGTTCTCAGCTGATTTATCTTCATCTTTAATCACACCCCTTGCATAAAAAGCAGCCGGGTGCGCTGTAATGTACCACAGCCCTGTCTAAAGTTCTACACGCTGAAGTTTTCTCTTTCATGCAAAGAGAATATTTGATTTCCAAACACTGTCAGCTGGTAATGGGGGAATAGTCCTGCTGCTCTCCGGGTAACAAGAGCTTTCTCGTACAAGGAGGAGAAACATGAGGACATTTCTACCAAAATGCTCTTGCTCACAATGGTCCCGTTTTGAGTTTCCTTTTTTTTTTCGCCCCGGTGTATTAGTGGTTGAACAGAAAGAGAAAATGTTCCTTCAGACAGCAAACACAATCGAAGCGGTTTCGGCTGATTCACTCGAGCTTATAGGAAGCTCCCTGTTTAAATATTACAGAGGAGAGGATCACCAGGAAATGGAGCTATCGTCAGTTTGAGGACTGTTCACACTGTCAGGTCAGCGTTGTAATACTACCTGTTAAAGTCTGTGGACATAACCTGTAAACGGTGCTTCTTTCTACCCATAATTCAGTCATGTTAAAGGGCAAACAGAGAGCAGGAAGCAAATATGGATTCATTTGGTAGCTTCTTCCACACATGCTGCTGTTTAAAAGCAAACCTTTGGAAGCTGCATGGTCCCACAGCACATTAATACTTAACAACGAAAAAACTCCCTTTTCTTTATTCTCAATTTTCTAAAACCACTTTCACACTGGAAATAAAAAAAACACTAACATGGCTGTTGATGTCAGTGGGAAAGGGTATAACCAACATTCATCCCCAGGTCGAATGACTCCGCAGTATTCACAGGTATTTATGTGCTCCAGCTGGCACTGACCCCTCTTTTTGCGCTTACAGTTGCGGACATTGACACATACATACTTTTCTACCCGTCTCACTTACAGCAGCACTCACACATCGTTCAGTCTGCTTTGAATTTAAAAAAGGGACCATCTGGGAAGGTGCTGCTGAAACTGTCCGGCAAAGGGCAGGCACTTTGACAAAATACTTGCCAGTTGGTAAATCAAACACGAACGTGACACACCAGAAAAAGAAGGAAAAAAACCTGCATATACACGTGGATCTTCATGTTAAAACTGTCTAAGAATGATGTTCAAGGATTCATGTGTGTTTTGGCTCACTTCACCTCATTTACTATATTTGGCATGAAAAGGTCCCTTGTGATTATGTATGTAAGACATGTTGTAATATGAGACATTCCTATTTTCTTTTATCAATCCTTTTCAAAAACTGTTTGATTTTCTAAATCTTGCAATACAGTACTAATCAGCATTGAAGTTTCAGACAGCAAGACCGTCACACCGGCAGCTTAAAGCTCACCCGATGACATCTAGATCGTTCTGGTGTGAGCTGCAGAGTTTTGGAGATATTGTCATCCTTCTCTTGGATATAACAGAACTACATGGCACCCGGCTCGTGGTGCTCAAAGAGCCAGAAAAATACATTTGAAAAACTCAACAGCAATGTGTCTTTCCAGATATCACGACGTGGTTACTTAAGTTAATCCACAGATCTTGCTGTGAGCAGTTTCTTGTAGGAACTTATTTATTTCTATCAAACCACACCCGTCAACAATATAACTTGCTTCTTGCTGACATGAAAAGAAAATAAATTCCTGCACAAAACTGCTCTCAGAAGGGTCTGTGGATTATCAAGAGTAACTGCTTCATGATTTCTGGAAAGAGACACTGCTGTTGAGTTTTTGTGTTTGGTGCTTTTGAGCATATTATATTATATTCAAGACAAGGCAGACATCTGTGTGGCCAATATCTCCAAAACTTGGTAACTCACAACAAAACAATCTAGATGGATAAATAGCACTACAGGTAAGAGGAAAAATATGTACTTGTGATTTTGGGTTGTACCGTCCCTTTAATGCACCAGCTACACCTAAGATACAGCTATATGGACACAAACCAGTGTGTGTCCAGTCCTGCCAATACTGTGGCCTGATCACAGATTAAAGGTGTGATACGTAAGAACTGGACAACTGATAAATTCATACTCCAAACAAATAGGGGGCAGCATATCACCAAAGTCACCGCTACCTGCTTATAGCTGTAGCTGTTAGCTTGTTAGGTCAGTTAGCAGTGCAACCAGCATATTCTGACTGGAGGCCTGGAGCACAGGGTGAATATTTGATCTTTTTCACTAAAGTTCTTACATATTACCTTTTACACCTACACCTTTTTCACCTAAATGAAAACACATACACTGGATTATATAAGGTATGCTTTTCCACGCTTTGTTTGTATTCTTGAATCTCAAAAGGAGAGGCTATTGTTCCATTGTGGATGGGTGAATTCATGCAAACAAGACCGTTCATCTTTACCTAAATGTAGACAGAGAGGGCTCAGCGCTCCAGTGGACCGCTTCACAAGAGGCCGCTAATGTACCCGTACATCACAGACTGAAAGTACAATGTTAATCTGGATATCTTTTTTAACTGCATCACGGAAAGCACTTCACACACACGCCACACACACACACACACACACACAGACACACACAGGCATGCTACACACTGGTGCGCACTCAAAGCCCTTGGGAGATGGAAATAGTCAAGCAAGATATAAATGCAATCCATTATTTATAATATATCTGAGAGATGTGGCAGGGAGGAAAAAGAGCTATATTTTTAGGTCAGCATGTGGAATCCATTCTCACGATGTAAAATCACAAAAAAAGGCAGCAAAAAGAGTTGAATCCCACTCATCTCTAACCAGAGAGGAACACTACAATCCCATTTCTTAAGAGCGTGCGTGTTCTGGCTTTACAAGAGCCTGCCCAGTCCATTACCGAGCCGAGTGTCTACGTTTATGGCAGGGAGAGAGACGGAGGGAGCATCTTATTGGCACTATAAAACACCATCAGTGTCACATTGATCCAGTTTTATCCACTGGCTGACTGGTCTGGGCACCAGCAGCCTCTATCAATCAGAGGCGAGGGGCTTCAGAGGGTCATCGCCACCCCGGAAAAGACACAGTCAAATGTTTTCATCTCCGTTTGCCAAGTTAACAGACTGCAGCTCTTGGCAGCAGATGTTCACGGAGAATTATCTTTTTTCTATTATTTATTTATCCACTCAAGGTTAACTGATAATGTATGCTCTTTTTCCAGCTTTGCTTCTATAGCTGCGAGCGGCTCCCACACTCCTCCACAGCTCCGCTGGTGCAGCTTTCCCTGCTGTAGGGATTCAACCCGCTTTTCTAACCGCTCTGCCATTTACTGCTCATAACCTTTTATTTAAACAGGACTTTGTTTCCTGCTTTGTTACAGGATTAAAGTGTCTGCTGTTCACCTGGATTAAAGGCTCTGCTAGGTGCTGGAAGGGCAGCAGCAAAAAAGGAAAAGAGCTTCCACACACTGAGGGCCAGAGCCGGGGCAAATATATAACAGAAGTCCAGCAGCTGCCTGGAGGGTTGTAGAGGTTGTTTTTTTTTTGGAGGCTTTTTTTTTCCCTTCAGTCCAGAGAAGTAGCTTCCATCTACTATGGCCATCATCTGTCTCCTGTATCTCCCTCTCCTCCTTCCTTCCTTCCATGATTGCTATGTTACTGTGAAGGTCTTTGCACAGAAAAGGTGATTTCTGTTTTGCTCCACTCACTCTGCTTGAGCAAAAGGAATGTTACAGCAAAATTAATATAAATGTCACAGTGAATTGTAATAAATGTGTGAAGTTCAACACACATTAGAGAATGTTAAGCCCACTTCAGTAATAATGTCACACGAAAACATTATTTGATTATAATAATATACATTATACATGATTTTTGTGTGACGTTACACAAAGTGAGGGACCGCATTGTGTTGTTGTGTTCAAAGCCTTTTAAAACGTAATTCTGTGGTCTCTATGATCATACATATTGAAATGACACCAGAGACTAAAGACTCATTGATTTTGTGGTGTATTCACTTAATAACTCACAGGACGCAGTCACTCTTACTGCACATTGCGTTTACTTAGCTCGTTGCAAAAAAACGGAACTCAGTACATATCCCAGCATCCTCTGGTACACTCAGGTAACTACAGCACAACCAAAGTCCCAAAATACAAAACTCAAAGTTCAATACATCACATCACCCCTCTTTTTAAATGAAAGTACTCTTTTGTTACTCCATATTCAGCATTTAAATAATCAGTGCCTTGTATTATTATACAAACCTTTTTAAATCAAATATTACAATGTCTCTAAGTAGACTTAAACAAACTCCTTTGTGTTGTTTTAAATTCTGCATCTTTTTTTTTTTTTTAACAGGTGCAATGTGACAGAACCATACTGAGAGAACACAGTAGTAGTATTAACTCTATTACTACATTGACCATCTTAGCTCAACTGTAAACCAGCTTTGTAAAGAACATTATTTATCAACATCTTAAGGTTCATAGCGCTCAGGTGGCTTCCTTTCTCGGCCTGAGCGGCGCATCGTCTGAGATGCTGCTGGCACCTCTGCACTGTCCACGTGCACAGGATCAGCACTGGGTGACACACTGTCTTGGAGCACATTAGGCTGAGTAGACATGTTGGTGTCAGAGGTCATACAGTCAGTGTCCATGTTCAATCCATCAGCTGGGACACGAGATCTCAACTGATCCCCATGTCTCCTGTATGTTAAGTCAGTCTCTGTTCCTTGCACTTTGTAGGACACTGGTCCTGTCTGCTGCACAATAACTCCCGGAATCCACTTCTCTCTTCCCCCCGCTGTATTTTGCAGATACACAGGGTCGTCCTGGGAGAAGGGCCTGCTCACTGCCCGCTGGTCATGATAGAACTTCTGCATGTACTGCTTTTTGCGAACCGTGACAGACGTGTCAGGAAGCAGCAGGTCCAGGCGAGTTCGCATGCGTCTGTTCAGGAATAAGTCTGCAGGTGACTGACCAGTGGTGCAGTTTGGTGTACAGCGGTACTGCATCAGGAACACAGAGACTTTATCCTCAATGTCCAGTGTGGTCTGAGAAAGCTTCTTCATGCCATTCTTAAACGTCTGCACATACCGCTCTGCCAGACCATTAGAAGCAGGATGGCCAGGGGCGCTTGTAGAATGCAGAATTCCATTCTGACACATGAAGTTCTTAAACTCTGCAGATGTGAACTGGGTTCCGTTGTCAGTTACAACATGCTCTGGAAGACCATATGCGGCAAATAGTCTTCTCAGTCTTGTGATGGTGGCTTGTGAGGAAGTGCTGGACATTCTGAAAACCTCTAGCCACTTAGAGTAGGCATCCACAACTATCATGAAGGTGTGACCTAAGAAGGGGCCTGCAAAATCTATGTGTAGCCTTTTCCAGCTCTGTCCTGGAAACTCCCAAGGATGTAAAGGCACTTGCCGAGGCATCCGTTGCTCCATCTGACAGGACTCGCAGGATTTGCAGACCTGCTCCACCTCTGTGTCAACCTTGGGCCACCACACATATTTACGTGCTAGGGCTTTCATCTTCACAACTCCTTGATGCCCAGAATGTAACTCTTTCAACACAATTTTCCTCAGTTTCTCAGGTAACACTACTCTAGTGCCCCAGAGTACGCACCCACGTTCAGCTGACAGTTCATATCTGCGTGTGTGAAAAGGTTTCAGACTATTGTCCACATCATCAGGCCAACCGTTCATAATGTATTTCAGAACCTTAGCTAGCACACTGTCTGTGCGTGTGACACGTGCAACTTGATCAGCATTTAATGGTGCTTGCATTAAATGTTCAGTCAATACTGCATGAATGTTCTCTGATATGGCGGCTGTCCCAACATCGCTTATGTCAGGTAGTGGAACTCTTGACAGCCCGTCTGCATTGCTGTGTTTTTCTGAAGCACAGTACTCGATGCAATAGTCATAAGCAGAGAGAATGATAGCCCACCTTTGAATCCGGGCGGCAGCCATAGTAGGCAGGCATTTGTGTTCTCCAAAAAGAGTCAGCAAAGGCTTATGGTCAGTGACAAGCTTGAATTTCCCGCCCCATAAGTATTGATGAAACTTTTTGACTCCGAAAATCAAGGCCAGCCCTTCTTTTTCAATCTGAGAGTATTTTTTTTCCGCTGGAGCCAGCGTTCTTGACGCATAAGCAATGGGACGGATCTCTCCAGTTGGCATCTCATGTTGAATGACAGCTCCTATGCCATACGCTGATGAGTCACAAGCCAAGGTGAGGGTTAGGTTAGGGTCATAGTGCACGAGAATCTTGTCACTTGTGAGCAACTTTTTGCACTCTTCAAAAGCCTTTTGCTCTGATTTCTTCCATACCCATTCAACCTCATCTTTCAACAGTCTATAGAGTGGAGCTAGCACAGTGCTCTGGTTGGGCATAAATCTTCCATAATAGTTCACTAGCCCCAAAAATGCTCTCAGTTCTTTCACGCAGGAGGGTGCTGGTGCCTCATTGATGGCTTTTATCTTGTCTGGAGATGGGTGAATGCCCTGGCTGTTCAAAACATGTCCCAAGTATTCAATCTGCTTTTTACCAAATTCACATTTGGATTTCTTGACTCTCAAGCCGCTCTCTTGGAGCCTCTGTAGCACCTTCTGTAACTTTTCCAGATGATCTTGTTCAGTTTTTCCTGTAACTAACAGGTCATCCAAATAGACGACAACATCCAGATCTTTCATGAGATTTTCCATAATCCTTTGAAAAATGGAAGGTGCTGAGCTGACGCCAAAAGCCAGTCTATTGTACACAAATAATCCTCGATGTGTATTGACAGTCAGTTTCTTTGACTCCTCGTCCAGAAGGACTTGTTGATACGCAGAGGCCAGATCAATCTTTGAGAACACAGTTCCACCACTGAGTGTGGCCATTAGCTCCTCAATTCGGGGCAGGGGATAGGTCTCCGTAGTGGCAGCCTGATTCACTGTTAATTTGTAATCCCCACACAGTCGTATTGTGTTGTCTCTTTTCACTACAGGTACCACCGGAGCAGCCCACTCACTGTGTTTGACCGGTGATATTATACCAGCCTTCTCCAGTCGATCTAGTTCAGCGTCCACTCTGGACTTCATGGCAAATGGTAATGGGCGGCTCTTACAAAATTTTGGGCTAACATCAGGATTTACAATTATTTTTGCCGTAATGCCCTTTAATGTGCCCAGTTCATCTTTAAACACTTCAGGGTGCATTTCCAGCACATCTTCCATTGATCTTGGTTGCTGCATTTCACTGACATGTTTTATTTCTTTCCAATCCAGGATTATCTTTTGCAACCAGTTCCTGCCACACAATGCTGGGCCTGCACCTTTAATCACAATGAGGGGCAGTTGTTCTCTTTGTTGTTTGTAGCCCACAACAACTTCAAATTGACCCAACACAGGCATCACTTCTCCTGTGTAAGTCTTTAGCTTGATGCTGGCAGTGCCTAGTGGTTGCCCTGGGAACTTCGCCTGAAACAGTTTTTCTGAAATAATGGTCACCGCAGCCCCAGTGTCAATCTCCATCTCAATGTCTTTGTCATTTATCATAAAGTTCGTTCGGAAAGCTTGTTTACACTCCTGGGCGCTCGTTAGTGTAAACATGGGCAGCTCAGTCTCTTCTGCCTCCACATACTTTGTGCTCTTTTCAGAATGTCTATAACGTTTTTTGTGTGTTTGAGCAGCTGTCGTTTTTCCTTTACATGCTCTCTTAATGTGTCCCGTTTTTCCACAACTGTGACATTTTAAATCTTTGAAGTGACAAACATCTGCACTGTGGTTTTTACCGTTACATCTGTAACACTTCCTCCCCGCTGAGTTGGAGGGTCGCGCCTCCACTGCGTGTACCGGCTCCGCGCGCGGCTCCTGCCTCCGAAGCTGCTGCGCGTCCTTATCCGCCGTCTCCATATTCAGCGCGAGCTCGAACGCCTGTGCAAATGTAACCTAGATGAGAAACACAATAAACTGATATAACTTAAGATCAAACTTAAAAAATAAGCAAACATAATAATTATTGTGTTTAATGTAACAGAATGTCATAAAAGCAGTTTACTGTTCAATTTATTATTATTTTGTGTGTACTGCTCCTTTAACAAGTGCTGGTCAGGTGACTACAGCGCCGCTTACTGGAGAGAGGGAGGATAATTAGAGCGAGAGCGGAATGCTACAGACGGCAGACGGAAAAGTCGAACGAGAGGAAAAGAGAACGTAAATAGGAGTAAAAGCAGACTATTTTGAGGTTTTACACCTTGTTTTTCTTTTATTTCGGGAGGATATTGTACCGAACTGCTGTTCACGTTGCTGGATTCAGTTTTTTGCACTTTTGAACGAGGATTTGGTGAGTGGAAAAAGCTATTTTTTCAGTGTGTGTATTAGCAGGTATTCCTTTGTCATATAAGTTCAGTGTGAAGACGATATTACTCGCAGCTAAGCTAAAGCAGCCTGAACAACTGTTATGCTGTGTATTTTGTGTTTTCATTTGTGTAATGTGTAGCTAAAAGCTAAAAACAACAGCTTACACGGTCAAGTTGTTTCACGGTGGAGAAAAAGCGAGAGCAGAGCCGCCATTTTAGGGCGCGGTTTGTATTTAAGTTGATAGTTAATCTGTATTTCAGTACTAGTACTTTCTTTTTATTTTATTTCCTATTTTATGTGAAGCTAAAATGCCTGCATGTGCGTTGCCTTGTTGTATGGCAGGCCAGGTTTTTTTGTCGGGATCGCTGGTGTGTGAATACACCTTGGAGCCGTGGAAACAAGATGGCGAGCTTCCCATAGGAGAGAGAGTCGGAGCGGAGGATCACCTGTGCTGCAAAAGTCACCTACACAAGTGGACAAAGACACTGATTCTGACACTGGGATCGTGGAAGGACAGAACTGACAGGTTTTGCAGCAACACACAGTGAATTTCATTTGGACTGAGAAAGGACTTAACCAAAAGACTTGTCATATATCAAACTGAAGAAATCTGAGTTATTGATTATATGGATCTGTGAGATCTGAGTTGTATTTTTGATACATATTTTATTTGAATTTTCTTTTCTTTTCTTTATTCACTTTTCATTATTGTGTGCCAATTTGGTATTACATGAATGGGTTTTGTGAAAGTGATTTAAAGCTTAATTAGAGCTGGTTAAGCAAATTAAAGGGATAGAAGAAATTTAGAATTAAAACTCATAAATAGGCCTAAACTAAGATAAAATTAGAACTTAGACTGAGTAAACTCAAAATAGATACCAAGAACTAAACAACCAACATAGGAAACCTAAATATAAAATTATATCTCAAATCAAATAGGTTGGATTGAATCAAAATAAGATAAATAGGAAAAATAACCTTATTTTTCTGAGGTTGGGTTTCATTTTGAATGGTTGGAGGGAGATTGAGCAATTCATGTTGTGTGTGTTTGTGTAAAAGTGTTTTGGTACCACTGTTACTGTTTTTCTATTAATTTTTCTATATAAATTAGCTGGCAGTTAAAACTCACTCACTGGTCTGTTGTCTGTTATTTTTAACACTAATATCACCACTCTTCCTGAACCTAGACTCTAGTCCTACACCTAAAGTGCTACACAAAGGTCAGGTGGGGCTCGGAAAGCAACCGCCGCTGGCAGGCCTCATTGCGGATCCCACTCACGAACTGGTCCCGTAGCGCGTCGCTCAGCGTTGCTCCGAACTCACAATGAACCGCACACTGCTTCAGCTCAGCAGCATAGCTCGTCACAGTCTCATCCATCCTCTGGTTGCAGCGGTTAAAACGGAATCTTTCCGCAATTAACAATGGCTTGGGCTCAAAATGAGCAGTCAGTATGTCCACAATTTGGCCATAAGTCTTATCTCCGGGTTTCTCCGGCTGCACCAGGTTTCTTAATAGTCCATATGTTGTTGCTCCCATGACGGTTAGCAACGTAGCCACCTTCTTCTCATCGTCGACGTCGTTCGCGGTGAAGAAGTGTTCCACCCGCTCGACATATGCTGACCATGGCTCGGTCTTCGGGACAAACTCTCCAATGTTGCCTATCAGCAACGCCATAATGTCCAAATTGTCCTCGTCGCCAATTTTCTGTGGTGTATTCACTTAATAACTCACAGGACGCAGTCACTCTTACTGCACATTGCGTTTACTTAGCTCGTTGCAAAAAACCGGAACTCAGTACATATCCCAGCATCCTCTGGTACACTCAGGTAACTACGGCACAACCAAAGTCCCAAAATACAAAACTCAAAGTTCAATACATCACAGATTTGTTATTATTTGAAGACGTAACAAGCAACTTACTAGCTGCTGCGACCACAGCTGACTGACAAGAAATCAACCAATCAATCGATTAGATCGGAAGATTGGATGGGCCAAACAGTCACAGGACGTTCACCTAGGAGTCTGCTGTTCAGGTCCAGTGTGAAACAAAATGGCAGCGGTAAGTTGCTTCAACTGACAAACATAGTGTAGTAACGTTACATACAAAACAAAACTTAAAGGGTATTACCACCAAGTTTCAAAGTAGTATAAAAAGCATTTTGTGACTCCAGAGGAAGCTGCATGTAATCTGATAAATGGCCTCCAGTGATGTCACTCAGTGGCCAAGTTGCATTGAGGGTAACGTAGGCTTTGTACTACTTTATTCACATATGCAGTAGTACTCCCCAAGACCTGTAAACGCACTTTAATGTGCACAATTATTGAGTTTACCCTTTAAGTTACATATATAACTCATGTAAATTAAGCTACATAAGTAACTTGTTCAAACCTTAACTGTCAGTGTATGACAAAGGTCTGGTACACCCGTCACTGGCACGCTGCAACTGTCCTGTGGTTTTTGGAATGGTGATTATAAGCTTTGTCGTTTTTGGGAGTCACTGGCAATTGACCCATTCAGTCGTTTAGGTATGAGGAGTTGATCAGGTGTTGAAACTGGGTGCTTACTGACTTCACCTGCCCAGGAGTTTTCAGATCGACTTGAGCAGTGAACACCATTTTCATCTGTGACATACCATCAGCTAACAGTCTACACTGCAGCAGATACCAGTCACTTTTGTTTCTCCTCATGTTTCTTACATCGATGATTTGACTGTGGTGAATACTGCGAGGTGAAGTAACCCCTGGGGAACATCCTGTTACCCTTCATATTCATTTACACCATGTAGGCCTACACAAACATGGTACCATACATGAATGCCTGACATTATTCAGTTATATCAACATTATCTCTCTCCACCTCCCTGTTCACCCACAGAGCAGATCGAGACAGAGTTGGACTTGCTCGCTTGTTTGCCCGTTTTACAGATGTCTCATAAAAAATACAAAAAACAACAGTAGCCTGTGGTAAAAGTTCCTAAGGTCCAGAAGGTCAGAATGAAAGAACACTTTCATTTCCACTGACTACAGCCACATACTGAATATGTGCGAATATCTGATTAAGATCCTTCTTGGTTTTCCCAGCTAGATGCTTATCAGGGTCAGCCACCCCCTGTCCAGAGGCTGCTGGAAATAAAGTTCTTGGATAACTGCCAAAAATGACAGAAGAATAGAGGAATAGTAGCCAGATCATTAATCATTCAGGTATTATTCAGGCATTGTGACCCCCTCAAACTGCATGTCAGCGGTGGCCGATCCAACCAAAATTCATCTCGATTCTAAAATGAGTCTGGGGCGATCAGCAATGGATCAATTATTACAATGTCAGCCCAGATTTAGTGACAGCGCCCAGTCTCTCTAACCACTCGGATCCACCACTCTTTGTGTAGGGGTCCAATCCTGTGGAGCAAAGTTGTCAGATCTAACATACTGCCTGACCCCAAACATACAGTAACAGATGGAAGATACCCAACTCAAGTGTATGTGGTTCGGACCATCTGCCGCCTGAAACTGAGCATTTGTCAACATGTGAGTTCTGTAAGGCAAGAAAGCTCTTCATTATCCTGTTGCACTTCATTTTTAGGAAAATTCATATTCCACCTCTTCCCTCAGATATCAGGGCATCAAATATGTCAAGCTGCACAGAGGAGGCCTATAAAATGGAATAAAGAATAAACACAAGATGTTTCTGCATTTTGTTTGGCTCGTATGCTTGATAAAGGTATCTGACCAAAGACTGTCAATGCATTAAATAAAATATACTGTGAGGAATTCCTTAAAAATACAGTACATTTCAGGTATAGATGGAAGGCCCAAAGCTGACGCATAACTGGTCCGTGTTGAGAAAATGAACGTCCGTATATGAATATCAATGAAACCGAGATGCAATTTAATATTTCCAAACCAGCGTCTGCAGTCGAGACCTCTTGCAGAGGGTAGGTCGAGATTTTCAGCGGGGAATACTCTTTACCGGAGCTAAATGTGAAGACACATGGCAGGAATACAGAGGACAGGCTTAGACTGTGTTAATTTATTGGTCCTTGTGCCAGCAGGCAGCTTGACAAGGTGAGAGAACCCGGGGAGAATTTATTTAGCTGGAGAAGATGAGCTGCGGCTCCTTTGTGAATATCTGACAGTTTCTAATAAGTAACTCAACACCTTCCTTTAGATTCAACCTCATTCTTGTCTCTGCGTTCAAAGGCTATCTGGTCCGTTGCTCTGTTAGTTACAGTTTGACATGAAAAGAGAGAAAAACTCAATCATTTAAATTCAGTAACTATCTCTCTATATAGTAGTTTTTAAAAGTAATGGCAGAGTCCGCCACAGTCATATATTTGAGTGAGGGTAGTGTGCCTGGTGCAGACTGCAGGGGGTACATAAAAAAAAATAAAAAAAATAAAAATGTCATGTTGGCTTTGACAAGCTGGTGACCAGACTACTAGCATGAATGACCAAAAGCACAATGAATTGAGTGTAACATAATGTTTTGTGTGTATTCACTCAATTAAGACTTTAGCGCTAGTTTAAAACACCTGTTTTTTTCACCTGTCAGTGCTTGTAATCACTGTATCACCGCGGCCTATCGCCACAACGCATGAGTCTGTCCGAATAAGGCCTGGACACAGGTGACGCAGAGGAAAAAATGCCTGCATGTAATTCATTTAATGCCATTGTCAGCCTCACTGATTTGTTATCTTTGTCTTGATCTTGAGGCCGACAGAAACATGTTCCTGCCTTTAGGATCAGCGCGAGGAGCTCGGACCGCGACTCCTTCTTGTGAGGACAGCTTGTTGGTTGACCCCTCCAAAATGTCGGAGCATCTGATTAGGACGCCCCCTGGATGAGATTTTCTTGCACATCCAACTGGGAGGAGACCGAAAATATGCCACTGGGATTACATATCCAATCTGGCATGAAAACACCTCAAGATCCCTCATGAGGTGCTGGAGCGTGCACTGTAGCCAGTGAGGAGGATTCTGCCACCATGACCCAGAACGACATTCATCCATTTTCCGCCACTTAGTCGGTTGCTCATATGACGTTATGTAAATTATACCTGCCTATACCAAGGTCTGCTTGACCCACACTTCAAAATGTCAAGTGTGTGTATACTCACTGAACTATGATAAAAATAAAAAAGAAAGAAAGAAAGTCGGTTCAATAGACGGATACTGATACACAGTGAAGCTCAAACATTCAACTAACTAAAGGAAAAACACATTTTTGACTGGAAGGGAGCTTTAATAAAAAATGAAATCCTTTAATATGATAATGTGATGACAATATAATGGCAATAAAACTAACTCATAAAAGTGGAACTGAATGACTTTAGTGTGTGTGCACACACTGTGACCTTTTTCTCATTTACAGACAAACAACCCTCCTCAGTGCAGCTCGTCTTTGGCCCCTCGCAGATTGTAATGCGGGAGACGGGCTCGGCCGTCTATAAAAAGCCCGATTCCGCCACATGGTCGAAGTCTGCGGCACATCAGACGGACACACACTGGACAGCAGGGACAGTGTGAGGCTGGAAGGATCGAACCCAGATGGTCTATTTCTTTGTGAGCTGGCACCGAGTATCCTAATTATTATTCGTGTGAAGAGAGGCTCCTCTTTGAGTCTGATAGCGTTGGCTGACATGGCCCGAGGCGAGGCCAAGACTGACCCCGAAAACACTGCAAAACAACAGCGCTATTCTCAGTGCTGGAGATACACTCATACACACACACACACACACACACACATGCATGGTCTCCAGCCTGACAATTAAGACTAATTTAAAACACTGGACCGTCAGTGGTGGTGACTTCACTCGAAAAATATTAACGTCAGACAGCTTCTACTTGAATCTACAAACACACAGAAATACACAGAGAGGCAAATCTACAGACAGATATACAGACAAACACACACACACGCTCATAAGTACACATAACGCACACACAAACACACAGTCACATGCTGGGACTGAAATAGCAGCAGTTAATTATGTCAGTGAATGAAACTTTTATAGTCCACTGTCTTTTTATGGTGTTGACTGCGCAGCTCTTTAGTGCCTTTGTTCACTTACACTACGCAAAACACAGTTTAACCTACAGTACAATGAACGCACTGTGTGAGCTGTGATGCATACACACGGTGCAGTGTGTAATTATGTGCCCATACCATCTGAAACTACAGAAATTGTACGCTATGTATGTAATAGGCAATATTCCTAAAAGTGTCCTTCTTCTGACACAATTTATGTCTTCAATCTGTTTGTGACATGTTTCTACATGCCAGTTGTCTTCTAGCTCGCTCAATTTTAGTTTTGCAAAGTCAGGGGACCTGCTGGTTCCAGACATTGCCATTTCGAACTTTCTATGAATTATGTGCTTAATGTTGCCTAACACAGAAACACGGAGTCTCTTGGAAAACATAAAAAAAAAATTCAAGAAGTTAGACCCATCTGGCACAACATGAAAATGACTTAAAGGTGAAATTAACAACATTGATCATCTCATAACACTGTGGAGTTCTGCTGGGACACCTTGTGTTCTGGCGTTGACGTGGATGTTCTTTGGCACGTACCACACATCTAACCCCCAGATTCCACCGGGCCCGTCTCGGCCTCGTTACAGCCACGATACGGTTGTTTGAGCAAATCACAGCCGTTCTAGACAATACTATTTTTTCCACCGGCTGCAACACAGCTAATATACCATTAGCACGGAGAACACACGTCAAGTCTAAGTCAAGACGGAAGTGAACTGCAGACCAGAGCAGATCGAGCTAGACCAAGACCAAATACATACCGTCACGGCAAGGACACTCCCCAATGACAGTGCCCCCCGCCCCAGCAGGACACAACGCAAAAACTACCCACGAAAGAGTCAAACAAGTTCTCCAGATTGTCAGGACAAGTCCAATCCATTGAGGCTGCACCGACCTGGCTCTGACCCGTCGAGGCAAAACACAAGACCTCTGTGGTGTTCTGTGGTGTCTGGCACCATGGCGTTGTCCACAGATCCTTTGAGTCCGTGGGGTTATGAGGTAGGGTCTCAAGGTAGTTTGATGGTGGAACTGAGACCTTGTCAGAGATGTACCACACACTTTTTCTTGTGCACTGGCTCCTCTCACAAGCTGCTGGTACTCTTTTCTGTCCTCACCATATCAGGCTCTCTGGGAAATTCATAATGGCCCTGAATAAACTGCATTTCCAGGGGGCAATATGTGACGCTCACCTGCTCCCATTCTCGCCTGCCTGCTTCTCTCTGTCAGAGCTTGAAGTGTTTGTGTGACACACTAAAAGTAGAGGGAATTGAAAGTATCCAGGGACGCACACACACCAACATAGTCGAACTGGCCACTGGGACCAAGGGGAGTACCTGCACTTATTTTTTCCCACTCTTTTGAAGCACTGAGTACACCTGAGCAGGCCCGGCTCAGGAGTCTATAAATCAGACCAGCAGGATCCTCTCACTCTCTTCCCCTGGCCTACCAGCTGCCATTGTTCTTTGTGTGTGTGCTTTGGGTTTCACATCCATGCACTCACACACTGTACACCACACACAGGGACCATGCACTCAGAACAGGCATACAGCACCTTACATGTATTTCATTCTTGAATCAAAACATTGGGCATTTTTGCCTATGTGTGGTCTCCCTCCTGTCAATGATAGCTTCATCCTGAGAAGCCAATCAATATCTCACAAGGGAGGCTGTCTTTATACTTCAATCAATAATTGTCTTATTGTTAGAGAAGTTTTTCAAGTCCACACAGACGTTAAGCGTTTGTGTGTGTAATCAAAGGGGAAACATTGCAGTTTTGATAGATTTTAACATACATCCATGCACTTTGAGATCCAACTATTCAACCTCTTCCTGTTTACATCTAGTCATGTACATTAGTCTCATAGGACACATCTGTCCTTTACCACAATATCTGCGACAACCATTGGTGTACAGTCCAGGGGGTGCATGTACAATGACCATGTACAGTGGACAGCAATTTACATCCTGGCCAGATGACCAAAGTAAGTTTGGTCATCCGGCCAGGAGGAGTACATTACTGTCCAGTCATTTCCTGCTGCCAGTAGGGGGCGCTGTGACTGTAACAAAATATTGGCATGTAAATGTGTTCAGGCTGGGATTTGTGTTCAGGCCGTGCACATTGGATTTAAGGCAACTTCCAGGTGAAACACTGATATTCGCCGCCCCAACACGACCACGCCCTTCAACGAAAAGTCAAGCTTTTCATTCACTTCAACATTTGACGCCAATCTGGTTAAAGCTGCAGGACAAGTTTGTTACAGTACAAAACGTGCATATCGCCAAAAATGATCACAAAATTCAAAATGGCCGACTTCCTGTTGGGTTTAGGTCATGGCTACAAGAGACATTTTTGTAGGTCTCTGGGCAATACACATGTGCACTGAATTTCAAGCATGTAGGTGAAACTTGCCTCGGGGGCTGGGTGGCGCTAGTGAGCCCCACCCATGGCTAAAAGACAGAATATACTTAAACCTCCACCACTTCTGAATTTTGTGCAAATTCCTTGCATTTCAAGAGGGTCCTTGCCTGGGTCAGTGCTCAGGCCCTATGAAACACACAATAAAAGCACTTCATAGCTCTCAGCAGTCGCACATGATGCAGGTTGGCCTCGTGCATGTGTGGAAATCTGAGTGTGGTTGTCGACCGACCTCCAGTAAGCAGTCACACGTAGGATATATTAGACATTTCTTTACTTCCCCCTTTAAATACAACATCATATTTAGAATCAGCAGCAATCTTCATTTCTCTCTGCACTGAATTACAGGTCACTCTGTGTGTCAGCTGCGGTTAGCTAGCGAGCCACAGTAACATTACCCAGTGATTGCAGTAACAAATCCTGCAATGTAGTTCACCTTGGCTAGCTAGATAACTTCCAGTCACTTTACACAGTCTATAAGAAAAAGAACACATCTTTCCACATCCTCCAGTGCTGCAAGAGAAAGCTTTAAGTCCATCAATAAATATGATGAAATTGTGTTTGTAAGTGTTTAACTGTAAGTGGCATAAGCGCTGACTGAAAGATAGACGGATAGAGAGATAGATGGGAATGTCTGAGTGAAAGGGAAGTCAAGGACATGGCAAAGGTGGCATTAAAAAAGGGCACAGTTATCCATCCAATTAAATTTATAACCCACATTAAGCACATTTGGCAGTCTGGGTTGCAGAAATTGAAAAATGGGGGACGTGCGTCCTCAGGCATGCCCCTCCAACACACACACACTCACAGACACACACACACGTACGCTACACTCCTCAATCAAAGCACCGGCAGCTGTAAGCACCATTTCAAGGGACGCCATTATGCAAGGAAAATGTCATTAGCGATTTCACAATTTCACGCATGGGTGCCACTAACATGTCTCTGGAAGACGGCAGGGCACGGGCGAAAGGTAAGGGCCTCGCACTTTGAAAGCAAACCCTGTGACTGAGATGGAGGAAAGTGAATTCTCTGCAGCGGGCCGCCCTCTCCCCTCAGCCGGTGCTGTACATTACTCAGCCTGATGATATTTGTGAGAATAACCTGTGTCTCTGTATGTTTGGAAATATTCCTAAAGGACGTTTTTAATATCATAACCACAACAAGAAAATGACGTTACAATATCTTCAGAGAAAGCAACGCACCATTTTTTTCATTTTTTTGGTCATGTTGCTATCGGACATGATCACAAGGCAAAAAAGAGTAGTGATTAGCGAGTAAACCATAATCTGATATCTATTCAACTTTATGATCTGTACCTTCACCAGAACAGATATACACAGACATCATGTGTACTGTATGTGTAAAGTAATGCATTACTTTTTAAAAAGTAATGAGTAATATGTATTACATTACTTTTTTTGAGTAACAACTTCAACACTGTCTATAAATATAAAGCATGCATTTTAACTGTTCTTACAGTAATTGTTATTTTCAGTGATTGTTTGTTCCTGGTCATTATTGTTATAGTCACTGTCTGTAGCAGCTGCTTGCTATATTGTCTTTATGCCTGTAACAAAGTGTTGAATAACGCATTTTATTCCTCAGAAGACTAACCAGGGACAGTTGCTGCAAATTAGCCAGGGCTAGAAGTCCTATACACATCACATTGTTTGCATTTTGTTTAGATGTAACGATGCTTACATGTATCGTCCCTGTCAGAAACAAAAATAACAGAAGAAAAGTATAAAACAAAACCATGACAATAAGAACATTTCACATTTCATGAAATGATCCACCCCAGAGAACAGACAAAGGCATGGGAGAAGATTTCTAGTCACTGCTCCAAAGCTGGCTCATGTCAGGCTGTATTGCCAACATTTGTCAGCCCCATGTGTACAGTTTCTTGTGCGTCTGTCAGAAACTTGTTGGTTATATTTCAAACGTTTGACCACTGTTAGTCAGTGTCATTTTAAGATAAATGTAATTTATTCAGTAATTAGCAGGTTTGTTGGATTCCCTGTAGTCTGTTGAAAATGACTAAATAAGCTGAATGCTTGGCTTGTTCCACAGATGACACATGCCAGTGTTAGCCAAATACAGCATACATTAATAGCCGAGGTTGTATTGTGATTGTTCGTCCTCTTCTGGGTTGTCTACATTATTGTCCATGAACCAGTATCCATAGTAACTTACTACAGTAACAATGTCCAGGACCTCTTTTATGCTGTTTATACATTTAAAATACTATAAAAGCAGAAGAAAAAAAAAAATCTGCATTGCAAATTAGTTTCAGACCGTGAGCAGGGGAGCTGGATGATGCTCCCTCTGCCAGAGTTTGTGGATCAAAAGAGGTTATAATTAAGGCCCTTCCGCAGAGACGTCTTGGAGGGATCAACCAACAAGCTGTCAGGGCTGTCAGTCTTTTGGAAGGGAACACAGTAACATAATTGAGCGGGGCTGAATGGCTACAGTAGCGAGACTTTTGATAAGCAGCAACAAATTAAAATATAATGCACAAAAGCTTTGCAGGCAATGTGGCACTCCAACCAAAATTAACTCTTTATGGAGCGCCCTGCGTATTCTATGAACCAGTGACCCATCAGATCAGTCTGATGTATACACAGATATCTGTTAAGTGCTGATTTGTTGATTTGCAAATGTAATAATGGTAACATAGTTAGTTTTACTATCTGGAATCAACAATGTTCATCATAAATTCAGCATATCAACCTGCGAGGCGAGGGTCACATGGCAGATGGAGAAAGTCAAATGCATCAGTAATGCTTAAGTCCAGCTGGTTTTCTTTAGTCTTGCTAGTTTGATTACATGAAAACTAATAAATAAAGAAGCACACAATGTGCTTGAAAAATTCTATAAATCTCGTTAATCAACTTACTGAATTTGTTTTTTCTTTCACCAATATTAAGTTGCGACAAACAGTTCATCACAGTGGTTTGAACTGAATCCATTTTGATATAAAATCAATTATTATGAGAGAAACCAGCTCAATACAAACTTGTAGCGAGCCGTCCGCCCTTCCACATCCAAAGAAAGACTCAGCTTTGTTGTGGCTCTAAAAATGTAAGTATCAGGAGGCACAGCTCAAGGCCGTGATATTAAAAACCCCCTGAAACTTCATTTTCAATGATTTGATTCAAGTGGCTATCGATGACTGGCAAACTCGATTTGACAGAAAATAAATGACTTGAGATTTGACTTGGATGTGGAAGTTAAAGACTTGACCTGAGATTTGACTCCTTTCCATGATTGGTTACTGGAATAGTGGGAAGGAACAAGGATTCGGCACACACGTGACTTGAGAGCCTGAATCTGTTCATACCTGAGATATTCTGCAGGTTGAACGTAACGAAGCTTGATGCTGTAGCCTTGCTGTCTTTATTTTACTGTTTAAAAGCAATGAGGAGGGATTATTTAATTGATTGAGAAGGCATTAAGTAATCAATAAGCTTTTTTTAATATATCTGTTCTTTGTTTGATTATGTTTACTTCATTGAATATCAATAATTATGATACAAATTCATTTCATTTTCATGCTTTTTGAACAGGTTAGACAAATTGGCCAATAATATCATTATTAAACAGTTACTGATACCCTATCCTTTCTCTTTATAAAGACCGGATCCTGCAGGTAACTCCAGTATCTTGTTGGGAGGGTGGTGACTTACCTTAACTCCATTTAACTTGGCTTGCAACAACCTGTGATTTGACAAGACTTTCTTAAGACTTGGACCAAATGACTTCAGTCACATGTATGGATTTGCCTAAAAACAAACAAACAAACAAACAAACAAAAACAATGTATAGTCTCAAAAATCCATCTAAATCATCACTTATGACGCAGTAGAAGTGTGTGGCCGTGTATCGGCAGGGATCCTGCCATCTGCCTGTATTTTCTTAGTTTCATGTATCTTTGATGGGTTAGGGACTTTTATGGAAGTTCACGATTCTGAAGAAGGACAGTTGATTGTTCAGTCTGATTCCGAGGTCATCAGATACCCTGTGTCGGTGGCTCGCCAGCAAAAAGAGACTCACCAATGAACTATCTTCCTCCAGAATTGCTTACTGCACCTTTAAATGGTTTGTTTACATACAACATACAACAACCAACAAATCCTGCATAATATGCCTTTAATAAAAGGTCCTTATAGCAAAGCCAGTGTGGTCTCTAACATTATAACAGCTCAAACAGCCAATAATGGTCATCCAACACAGGCTAGTTCTGTGTCGCTCACATGTGATCCTCGCCTTTCAGATCGTTGTGGTCCTTCAAGAGTCTTCCATCTGAAAACGCCTCCCTTGACTTGACAGAGATAACATTTGAAGGCGTGCATCGTTATCTGCTTTTGATTGATCAGGTCAAGACAACAAAAAACCTGCAAAACGCACTCAGTTGTCTGAGGCCAAGGAGCAAGTTTGATGTAGTTATCTCAGGATGACTGTTTTTCGGCCATTTGGAAGAGTTCCAAATGTGTTTTTCTATAGATCCATTGCCCCAACTAGTTTGTTTTAAGCATACCAACCCTTCGTCTGACTGAATGGCTTAATATTTTGCTCTTAGCAGGAGTGAAACTCTTTCTGGTTTCATCCTTATAATTTCCACAGATAAGAGGCTCTTTTAACACATTAAACACAGCCATCACACAGCACTTCCTCGCTGCATTTTTATTAACAATATCTATTTTTAGCATTCTGTTTCCACTCTTCTGTCCAAATGCCAAATCCTCATTGGCTGGTAAACTGTGCCAAGCCAGCGGGGGCAGAACAATCTAATAAATAATCCATAATGTATCAAAGATAATTTCTGCTGCCTATCTGAAAAATACACACACACTCTCACACATCTTGAGGAAAGAGAGAAGAAGCAGAGATAAAGATGATGAGCAAGCTGTTGGTTCTCAAATCAGTAATTGATTGATGCTCATATTACTGTAATTATATCAAATTTATTCCCCACTTTGGCACAATGTCATTTCACATCGGCGTTAACAGCTCTACTAAATCAAATTTACTTGAAAGCGCGCTTGTGTTTGTGTCACGGCATGGAAAAAAAAGCCCCCCCGATAAAGCTACTGTATCATGTCTACCTTCAGGCTATTTTACAACAAGAGCGCATTGAGGGAGAGTGTTTCCATAAGCGTTTGTCCCAGGGGGTCGCACACGATCGGTGTGACGTCAAAGCCCACAGCTACTGCACGGTGCAGGAGGGGGCATCAGCAGAAAAGACCTCTGCTGGCTTGGAAAACATCACTGAAGGACGGGGCAGAGTCGCTGTAACACCCAGGGGTGACAGAGTGACCTCTGTGTGTGCTGCATGACCCGATGAAGTGCTTTACAGGCAAATGTTAACATGCCTTTGTCTCACCTCTCACTGAGTGGACACAAGTATTCCTCTAAATTCTGCTGCTCTGGAGAAATAATCTCACTGCAGTTCTTCTGAGTGAATATTTGCCAACTGATTGCTTAATCAAATTTGAATGGCAAAGAAGAAACTCAATTTTATTGTATAATTTATGCAAATGGAAGTGACTTCTTCCGTCGTGGCCTTGTTTGACTCTTTTACACCTGATGACCGGCGATACCCTCATGTCAAACTGCTGACACAAGATGCTGGGATGGGAAATTGGTCAACCAAGACTTCACACAACCTCAGACCTGCCAACCCTCCCGTTTTCACAGGTTTCACCTGTATTTCAAGGCCATCTCCCAGCACCCTCCTGTTGTGTTGTTTCTCCTGTGAAACTCCTGTAATTTGCACAGTCCTCAAACTTTACTATGAATAATCATCATATACTGATTGGTAAAAGTTTGTCTAACATCACCCAAGTTGCCAGATAGTCTATGAAACGTGAACTACACACACAATTCACACACTACATGCAATTTGAACCCATCTGTCAACACAACCTGGCAACCTGCAACCAATTTACATCAAGAATAAATTGATTATATAAACTGATTGTATCAAACAGTTTATACCTCTACAGCTACATTTATCTGGATTAATGTGCAAACATAAATCATGTGTAATCAGGCATGACATTTACATGATTATAGGCACTACAATAATATTGTTTCTTCAATAAATACTTCAGTTGAGCTTCAATGAAAGTTCATTGGCCAAAAATCCAAAACACAACAAAACTAACAAAAAAACAAGGAGAAATACAAAAACCAAAAGAATAACAAACCAGGCGCTCTGGGAACGCAGGCAGGAACACCAGGAACACGGGAACAACACAGGCGTCAATACAAACTAAACATACGAGGGGATGAGGTGCAGGTGGAGAGACACTGGGAGCAGGGCAGTGCTAACAAAGATGATGTGAGACAGGTGTGGAGGTAAAATCTGACTGGGCAGGAGCAGAGGAGGGAAACAGAACAATAGGAACACAGATGAGCAGGAAGTAGACATTTACATGAAAACACAAGAGGATATAACTACAAAATAAAACAGGAAAATAACTGAACCAAAAAATAACTCAAACCTTGACATTTTCGGTAAGACTAAAATCCTGTCTGGGCGGATATTTGACTAATTTGAACTAGACTGTAAACTAAATACTACTACTAATATACTAACGTTATAATTAACCTAATGTGCATGTTTGATGGTGGCTCTAACCACAACCTTCTCCCCAGCCCCACAAAAAAACTCCCATATTTAGAAATCTAAATGCTGGCAGACATGCACAACCTGGGGCTCTTTCCTGGGAAATTTCAACAATATAAAATGTTCCAGTTATCTGTCTTCAAGGTGAAGGTAAAACTGAACCATACACCTCGCACAGCCTTCACAACAACAATACAATCTAAAGGAGCCGGGCTCATGTTGCAACCCCAATATACTGTGTATGATAGATGGAACCTTGCCTCCCCTAATATCTGTATTCTAAAAGAAAACTCATTTGTACAGATCTCCTATCTACACAAGTAAAACACAAATCACAGTATCACTCATGCACATGTTAAATATAGAGCAGTGTTACTGGTCCTGTTATGTAGCACATCTGGATGGGTGTTTTTCAGTGATACAGGCTGGAGGAGTTTCAGTCAGTCACTTGCCTTTAGAAGCTGTGTTTGGTCTGTAGGTGTCGTTGATTCGTCACTAAACTGTGTGACCAGATGTGTTGTTGGTCAGAACACACACACGCTCGCAGCTGGTAATTCTAAAACTAGTGTCGCACAGTCTCTGGGTCTGGGTGATAATAAATGTCAAAGGCCGCCTCCTCCAGATGTAAGTGGACAGCAGAGTCTTGACCTGAGGAATGACACAGGAGGGCCAACTCCTCAGGTCAAGACTCTGCTGTCCACCTACATCTGAAGGAGAAAAATCATTCCTCTGAGGACAACAATGTAAACATCTTGGCCAGAGAAGACAGATGGTTTGAAAGAGGAGTAAAAGAATCCATCTATGTCAAACTGGAACGACCATCTTTGAACAGAGGAGGTGGCCTAAGACATTACTTATCACCCACCTACACCTTCACCTAGTCCTAGAAACCCACATGAAGGCTGGTTGGGTCAACGACCCACAAGTGGCCTTAACGACTAACGCACCATTAACGACTCTGTAAGGACACTCCCACACAGAGTTTAAAAGCCTGCAACTCCCCCCCAGTTAGTTAGACCTGAAGAAGCCTCTTGGATGAGTACAGTAGTTGGAACGTCTTCAACAAACTGAAACAAGTGAAGTTGCCTACGATACAGCACTTAGAGTTGATAATGGAGTTAATATGTTATTAAAGGTGCACTATGTAGTTTTGGGAAAGACATTTTAATCAGAAGAGAAAGATCTTCATTGACTGAACAAACTAAACAAACCAAATAAACAAGCTCTCTTCATTTTCATGACTGAATAAACTAACTGACCTTAAAGGACAACACAGTTTCATACTGTTTTACTTTGACTCATTAATATTTTAATATTAAAATTCTGAGTTTGAATTTCTTTTCCAAAACTACATAGTGCGCCCTCAAGTAATTAATGATACACATTCTTGCTGACCTTTTAATGCTCCAGACAACTGATAGCAATAAGTGATGACAGAAGTGTTGCAATGTTCCAACAAAAGGCAGAAAAGAAGGCTGCAGGCTAGAAAAACATATATTTGATCAATGTTTGCTCCAGAAACTAGCTTTGCAAATGTTTTATGCAGTAGAGAAGTGCATTCAGTACATTTGTTAGACCTCAAGGATACACATAATGTGTCACTGTGAGAAAACACTGCACATAAGATATATAAACAAGAACTCCACAGGGCACCTTCACACCTTTTAAATCCAGCTGTTGATTATGTACACTTACTGTTTATGCAGGAAAATGACGATGCGATGTTAAAATGCCAGCAGGAGCTTAAGTAGAGTGGTAGATATTTAAGTGTAGCATTGTTGTCCCAAAACAAGAACAACTCAAGGAGAAATCTAAAGCTAGAAATAAACTGAGAAAGGGCTGATGGCAGCAGGGTGAAAACACACACACACACACACACACACACACTTATTGTACTACTTGTGTTTGCATCTTAAATGACTGATGGTGCTCTGAAGTTGCAGCTCCACTAATGACTGTCAGCTCACAACAAGGACACAACGAGGATCTGGTATCAACCTGAGCGATCCGATCTCAAGTGGAGAGCTCTCAGTACACCTGCGAACACCCCAGGATGCACTGAAGAAGCATTTCAGATCCGATCAGTCAGACCACATTCAGCGGTGGTCTGGATCGCTTGTAACCACGTTTTTAGCGGTGTGTACGCACATGTGTCCTGGGTCACATTGAGGGACCGCCTACTGAACTAACGTACTCCGTGAAACAACAGGAAGAAGCCACAACAACATTTCCATGTTGTTCACTGTAATGTAAATGACCTGTTTTGGCCCTCTTAACCTGCCAATGTGAGCAGAGGATGTTTGTGTGTGATTGTCTGTTTCAACTGATCTAATATTGAACTAGTAACCACAATATCCCCAGACTTCCTTACAAATTGTGCAATTTTTGAGAGTTAATGAGGGGGGAGAGAGTTAAAAAAAATGTTGTGAAATGCTATCTGTGACAAATTCTCAATCACTGGTGCCTTCTTCTAAATTCAGCATTAAATGCAAAACATTGAGTTGTTTCTTTCCTTGTAAAAAGCTTCAGTTTGTCGCAGCATCGCTGTGCCAGCCCGTCTGCTTCTGTGTCTGAAATGTGTCACACCTGCCAACATTTAGCAGCTGTTTGAACAAACTGCTTTGACTGATTTCAACATCTACATTTGATTAATGAAAGAAGACAACATTTTACTAATGGTAAACATGTCAAATGTACAGTAAAACAGTAATGAATATATGAATAGAGGCCACTTCTTTGACACCTGTGGAGAAAGTCCCCAGACTCCCTTAAAAAATCACTCAATTCTGTGAGTTGTTGAGTGTGTTAGTCTTTATAAAGTTTGTGTAATGCTGTCTACAACAAATTCTTACCTATGCAGGGCTTCTTGTAAATTCAGCAAATGCTATACATTAATTTCTTTTTCTCTTGGTTTAGAAACATTGCATCTGTCTTAAGATGTACGTGTTTATCTGCATATAGAGCGAGGAAATCAGATCCAGTCGCAAGTGGGCACTCACATGTTAATGTGGGTCTTAGAGCTGTCCAGCTGTGATCACATCACTCAGGATGGATGTTAATACCAGGTCTGAACAGTCTCAAGGATCCTGTTCTGAATGACACATTAATTCAATGAATTAATTGCTGTCAAATCAGTGCATTATGCAGATAAATAACACATATTGTATGTGGCTATGTTGCACTATGGTGGAATTGGTCTTGGAATCCCAACAAACACTGCACATTTTTTCTGTTTGCCAGACTGTTATATAGTTCATAGCTTCACCTTCCCTCTCACTGGCTCCAAACTCCAAGGTTAACCTTAACCAAGAGATTATGTGTACCTCCGACAAGTATTCGTTAACAAAACCTAGCCCTGCCAAGTGTGATAAAAGCATTATACCTCACATAGGGGCAATAAAAGCCCAGTGCTGACCAGCCTGTGAGATACAACACTGAGCTGAGAGGACAATGAGACTCTTCTTTGCAACTTGATCAACAGCACTGACAGATGGGGCAAATGGTGAGCTGCACTCGGGCGCTGCACTTCAAATGAGAGCATGCTGTTGAATACAGTTCGAGAAGCACAACCGCCATCTGCTCAAATGATTACAGGTCTGTACAGAGGCAGTAATTCACTCACCTCAGAGAAAAATGGGATGCCGTCACTGCCGTTCCAGCCTCAGAAATAATAGGCTGTGTATTCACACCTGTGGTGAGCCACATCGGGTTTGACCTTGCACTTCTCAGCGATCGCCCTCGTGTTGCCACGCTGACCTCGGATAAATTGCACTTTGGGAGTCGTTTGTAGCAAGTGTACAATCAGGCGGCTAAGTTGACTGCTGGGTCAAAACGCACAATGAGTGAATGAGGTGATTGGGGGGTTAAAGTAAACAAACTGGTTGGTAAACAGCTTCAATTATTAATCAGTGTAATGAAGCAAAACCCAATCTGTGAGGCACCAGTGAAATCCCTCCACCGCGGCACAGTCCGAAATTAAAATCCATTCAGACCATGGACAGTAATTTGTTCGCCACGAGCCGGCTCAGCTGCCTAATTGGGGACCCAAAGCGAAGGGGTTTTTATTATAAACAGCAGATTGGATAAAGGCATGGCTGTGGAGAAGAGATTCTCCAGATACTGTTCAGAGGATTACTCTTAGCAGATGTGAATACCACATCAAAAGGGATTTGAGAAGTGTCAGTTTGCTGCTGAATGTATGCGCTGTGGGAGGAGAAGAGGGAGGGCATCTGACGCTGTGTTTCTTTGTGTTTGTAGGAGAAGGAGCAGCGGAGCTTTTTCAAATCTGAGATCACAATGTCACACAGAAACATGAGCAAGGATGCAGATAGACAGAATTCTAACCTGATTTCTGATACTGATACTCTTTTCATCAGAAAATACAATCAAGTAATAGCTTTTTATTTAACTGTAGTGAAGAAGTAACTAATGACATAATGGCAGGGGCAAAATTAGTCATAAATGATCTGGTCTTTTTTTAATAAAGCCGAACATGTAGCTGGGTTACAGACCTCAGATACTGATAGACCTCAGTCACTACACAATCTGAGCAGCTGCCTATTCTTAGCAAGCCCCAAAGAACAGCACTGGATTTTGAAGTTTATGTGGTGACCAAACCGTGTAATTATTTATATGAATAGTTTCACTATCATAATTTGATCCATTAACATTTGGAAAGTTTAGAAGAGCTGCATGATTACAACATTTAATCTCTATTCAAGTTAGCCGGGCGCTTAACCAGAACTTGGCCGGCTCGGCCAGCAGAAGTCTCTAGTGCGCACGATCCACGGACCCCACAACACGGAAGATCCGCGTAGTTCTACACCAGGCATCATGTGCCACTGAGCAGCTTTCATATGAACGCCGCTGTATTCAGATTTTTAGATCTATGCTCGTGTGCCATCTTGGACAGCTAGGCATGGCTACACACATTGGACAAACCCCATGCGGAACTGCAATAAAACAGGAAACCTGTTTAGTTATGGTACACGATTAGGATTATTTCGGGTGGCAGTGCGCTGTTGCCTGGGCAGCTACTCACATCGGGAAGTGACGAGGCTATCTTCTCAGCTCGCTAGCAAGTCATAAAAAATAGCGACAAAAAAATTGTTGATAGGCTTGAAGGAGACTGTTGCAGCTGTACAAATTGTTCTAAGTTGACTTATAAATAATAATATGAAAAAATAATTATAAAATAATAAATCCTTTATTTGATCAACGTGAAAAACAAAACACTACTAGTAACCGCTGTCACAGATTCTACGGTATGTCAGCAAAGTTACTAATGGATACATCACTCACTACTGAATGGTTAAGGTAAGCAAAAGAAAGTAACATTCAGTTGGATTATTGGCAATCATTCCACATTTGACATATAAAGATTCACTGTGAAATCTATACAGAGCTAAAGGCCAAAAGCCACTTCCTGTCTAGCTGCTGTTAGAGATTCTGTAGTGTGCTCTCCGATCCGGGGGCTTGTTTGATCAATGTTCCCTCCATATTAACTCTATCATATCTCCTAAAACAATTGCTATTAAAAGATGAAACCTTCTCGACTTTAAAAAACCTTGATCAACTAATAATTTGTTAGAGTTCCAAAAATTAATCTCCATGTTCTTGATATACACTAACAATACTTTCAACAGCTGTCCTGCTGTTATTATAAATTACATGTCGGAAATAGAAACGGCCTCATCCTCTCAAGCTGGTGACATTCAGCCCACATCGGCTTATTTGAAACTCTGCTCATCGATGGTTGAGGAAAACAAATTAAACGTGGCTAAACCAAATGAGGTTTTGTAGTTAAGCTCTTGTTAGTAATTTGCATTCAAATGTTGATGTGATTTTGATTGCTACTTTTGTACGTCTGGAACAGAAGCCCAGATCTGTTTTCACTTTGGCTCGTTTGCCTTTCATGGCTCTGAAGAAGCTTCAACAATCTTTGATGGTGAGTTCAGACCAACAGATGCCAAATTAATTTTAGACGCGACTGCATGCAAAGTCAGTGAAAGTAGTGAGTGGACATTAGGCATGAACTGAGTTGAATATGTGCAACAGCGAGCTGATAATATTTCAACTCGAGTGAAATGTTCCAGCTCATCCAGGGGTTTATATGACGAGACTTCATAAACGTAGAGACATGAGAGGAAAAGGAGAGACCGGAGGGAAATAAAAAGAGCTGAAATTCCTGGTTGATCAGTCTGAGCTGTTACACAAACACACCACAGACGCCCTCTCACACTCAAAGTGTATGTTGGTGCATACATTGCTGGCTAACTACAGATCATTTCCGTAGAGTTGGTACATTTGCAGTCCTAATATTGCTGCTTTCTGTCTGAGGAAATAACCCTGACGATGTCATTTCAGTCAGAGACTAGTGAATGAAGTAAAGAAAATGTTTATTACAGCAGATGTTATGTGATAATGAATCTTGCCAGACAGTCTGGTGCTAGACTCTAAGGGCGCCTTCTCTGAGCAGCAGCAAAAAAGAATCCCCCTATGGAGTCCAGACATTGCTGGTGGTTGCAGATGAGTCTTCTGAGACAGATAGGCTGAAACAATGAAGCTGGTGAATCTACAGAGACTGGGTGGAGGTGGAGGGCACACGCAAAACAGCAGCATGAAGGAACTAAGGGCAGAGAAATGAAATTCCTGTGCTTGTTTGACCCTCCTCATTATGCAGCCTTTGTTGCTTCTCATTCCCTGTCACCTGACTTCCTCCTTTGCTACTGTAATAATTACTACAGCCACTAGAGGTCACCATCTAACAAGAAGCATAAACACGGGTCACAATAAGCTACTTCACAGTCGACCTATATGGTCATTTTTATGATGAAGATGTATGTGGGACGGAGGGTTTAACAAAAAGATGCTACTGGTTGCATTATGGGAAATGTAGGATTCATTGTTTATGGAGCTGGATCTCCCTCTGCTGCATCGATTTAGATCATTTTTGGTACATCTGTTCCTGTGTCTGCCAACTTTACAGAAGAGCAGTACTAAATCACGGCAGTGCTGCCCCTTTAAGTCAGTCTCAACCGGCATCATGTGCAGCGGCAAAAATATTACCATATTTCATTTTACTTTGCAATTAAAGAAGTCACATCCCAGCTCTTCTTTTGAAATGGAAAATTGATGGTGCCATCAACAAGCTGATGCCCACCTTTCATTTATTTTCATTCACACCATACTTCCATCCTTAATTAGCCGGCACTGAAAATAATTAAAGACCTGCTTCCAAGTCTAATGAGTGAGTCAGAGGAATTAAATAAGAAGCTGATGGCCACACACATTCCAACATCAATCCAATTATCCTGGTGCCCTTGTCAGTTTTGTCCCTGTGCGAATGGACAAAACAATCTCAGTCCAAACCCTCTGAAACACATCAAAAGTATGGGAACTGGCACTTTGCAGGATCACCTGCCAAGTCCTCCGGATGCACCATCGGTCCCCTCGAAGCCGACGGGCTTCGATCGTAGTGGGAGGGAGGGGGCTATTAGATTTTATCGGTATGCGTGCCATGTTGGAGGGATTTCCATCCTGAGCACAGAACAGCGCAGAGAGACAGAACCTGAATCTACAAGCTGCACAATGACCTGCATTTAAATTCAGTCCTAGCTCTCCTGTCAGTCCTCTGAGACACACACTCTCCAAACTCACGCACACCCTGCATACACGGAATCTATATGAACAGTCACGGATGTACACACAGGCATACAGTACCAGACCCTTAACATCTCCATATGAAAAAAAAACAAAAACATATGCATGCATACACAAACGTGGTCATAGCCCCAAGACTTTCAAACATGTACACTGATGCACATGTATTCATGTAAGGATGAGCAAAATCTATACACTGTTGAATAAATTATACATACACACGTATACTCTACGTAGCCTCATACACACATGCTCATAGACAAAAGGCAAACTCAAAATTTGAAAATGGGGATAAGCAGTGGGTAAAAATGTTGGACCTCTAGCTGCCTAACCGCTGGTGTGTCTGTTGAAATTGAAGTAATATCATGAACTATTTTCAGTTCTCATCCAATAGGGCGGCCAGATGTCCTAAATTACAAGCAGTTGCCCCGAATCCTGCCCTGTTTGAACAAAAATCAGATTATACCTGAGTCTTGATGAATTATAGCCTAAATACTGATCGTTGTGAAACATCCTTGTTCTGTTCTATTCCGACTTTCCATTGGCTACAGCCACAAAGTAACATGCGGGCATGCTCTTTTCCTCTTTTTGTGTACTGGTGTAGATGAAGATAGTGGAAGTTGCAGTCGCAAGGAGAAGGTTACTGTAGCTGCAGGCAGCCACGGAGGAGGAATGATCTGACACATGTTGTGCAAACACATGTGATCGGCACTGGACTGCTGAAAAGAATAAAATCAAATCAATTGTATGTAATGATTTACACATGTTATCATACAACACTTGAATTCATCAACAAAAATAATTAATTGTAGCACTGATTTTTGACTTTCATGTGTTTTACTGTTCGTCGACTCTGAATGTATCTGACTCACCGGATGTTCACTGTTCGTACAAGCCTGTCATTGTCCGCCAGTTTCAGGCTCAATACTCCACCCCTATCTGCATGTTACTGTTTTCCAGATCTCTGTTGCTACACGAAACAACAACAACAACCCCCGAGCTAGTGACCTACATGCTTAAAAAAAAAAGGTTGGTACTCTGTAACACTTACCTGGTTGCTAATGGCATGGACCTAAACAAACTACCTGTTCTTACCTTTACTTATGAAGTGATTAAGCCATTTTAATCCCAGAGCTGGCCTCCCAACGTGCAAAACAAGTCCCCCCTCGGAGACTATTTTGCAGGGGCACCGTCGCTGCATCCAGGGTTTTAGCGCCACGCGAGACGATTGTGGCTGGTTTAAGGACATACAAACAAGCCGTGGCATATTAAGCATAATATTATACCATAATAAGAATTGGTTGGTTGGGCTATGCAAGACTACAATGAATACTGTATAATGTACTGGACCTCCTGGTCACCTTACCACCCACACAGATAATGAACCAATCAAATTGCACTACTGACATTGTCAATCAGAACTACAACTTATTACTGCAAAAATTAATTCTAATTTCAGTTCAGCTTCAACAGAATCACACCTACTGCTCACACGTAAGTAGAACACACACACATATGCACACTCACAAACCACAGCTTAGTGCTGAAGCAAGGCTCTCTCTCGGCTCCTCAAGGGGACTGGAAGCTGTGTGTGTGTGTGTGTTTGTGTGTGTGTGTGTGTGTGTGTGTGTGTGTGTGTGTGTGTGTGTGTGTGTGTGTGTGTGTGTGTTTGTGTGTGTGTGTGTGTGTGTGTGTGTGTGTGTGTGTGTGTGTGTGTGTGTGTGCGTGTGTGATTGCACTGATCGTAAACAGCAGCAGCAGGGAAACAAATGGGTGGTCCCCCGACGGCTTCATCCCTGTGCCCAATCGATGATGCACGATAACGCAGCAGCGAGGCCCCTCGGGGGAGACGGATGGAGTCCGGTGTCTGCGGCGCAGTCGCTGTCAAACACACCGTCTCACTGCTGCTTTGCATTTCTGGATGAGGCGGTGTTGCAGTTAATTAAAAAGCTCAGAGGTGTATGAAATGCAGCGTGTGGGCAGGGCAGGCTGCAGTCTAGAGAAGTGTGGCGGATATCCAGCTCGCACTGGTTTCTGAGTATTTTTGAATTCTCAGTCATAATTCTTATCTTTGACTTTCACAACAGCCCAGCGTTTTGCTCTTTAATTTCTTTTGTGCTTTTTTGGTGCACAGCGCTTTGGGGAACAAGGCAGCAGTAAACATGTTTTCCCAGAGGAATGTAGAATTCCCCTGAGACACTTGGTAACAAATATGTCACCTTGTGCTTCTCTCTCGGGGCAGTCGGAGCATGTTTGGATGCTGGCATACAGCAGGTTAATGCAGAATCTCAGTGTCCACTAGATGCACCATTATGTCAAAGCTCATATCAGTTCTGACTGAACTAAGCAGTTGCTGACACACTGTAATACATGACCTTAATAGTGCAATTTAAAAATTAAGCAAACACAGTGATAAGATGCTAAAATTGCACTGAGGTAGCAGCTGATCATTTGTCTCAGATGGTCACTGCTGGGCAACTACCCATCTACTGTATGCACCAAGGGTTTTGCTCCTCTTCCTTCTTTCTGTCAGCTCCCAGGAGGGAGATGGTGGGTGGATGTGTTGATTTATCTTAACCCACTGTGCTAGGATTGAATAGTGCCATAATCATACTGCATAATCAGAGACCACTGTTAACCAAAACAGTTCTGGGCTGGACAGTTAAACAATGAGCTTGATTAAAGCCACTTTAAAAAATGGCCAGTTCACACAGTGATATCTAGAGAGTCCAAACCACTGAGCAGCAAAATAGAACTGTTAATGTACTTAAAGAAAGGTCAACACAGGAGAGGACTCTGTCCAGCCCTCTATCCATCTGCACTGGATGACTTCACTGTTCCTTCAATATGGTCCTAAGAATAATCTAATGAGGACGCCAAAACCATCACATATCACTTAACTTATTATTTATTACCTTCTCCAAGGCGGTTATGTTTTCACCCATGTTTGTTGATCGGTTGGTCGGTCGGTTGGTTGGTTGGTTTGTGGTTTGTTGGTTGGTTGGTTGGTTGGTTTGTGGTTGGTTGGTTGGTTGGTTTGTGGTTGGTTGGTTGGTTGGTTGGTTTGTGGTTGGTTGGTCAGTCGGTCGGCCTGTTTGTTGTTGGTATGTTTGTTTGTCTGTTTGTCTGTTTGTTGGTTGGTTGGTTTGTCATTGGTTGGTCGGATGGTTGTCGGTCTGTCGGTCGGTCAGTTGGTTGGTTGTCTGGTTTGTCAGTGGAATTACACAAAAACTAATGAAGGGATTTCCACGAAACTTGAGTGGAGGATGGGTCCTGGCCAGAGTAGACCACGATAACTTTTGGTGCAGATAAAGACACGGATGCACACATTTTTTGGCAGCTTTTCAACATTTTTGTTAATTTTTCAGGGCATAATCTTCTTGATGAAAAAAATTGTGAGTATGGCGAAGGTATGCTCTCATTCTGGTTCAACACTGTAGCTGCCGTGGTGACACTTTTAATGTCCTCTGGGGGAGTATAAATTCTACATTTTAGATTCTTACATTTCAGATTCCAGGATTTTAAGACTCCACATATCTAAACTGAGCTGGTTTCAGGCCACTAAAATAAATAAACAAATGTCCAGCATGGAAAGGGCTTCGAAACAGCATTAACTGGAATAAAAAAGTGTAATAAATCCAAATATCTCTTTGGTGCCAGCAGGCGGAGGAAACTTCAACTCATGATCTCAGTACTTTTGAAGTCCTGGCTTCATTTATTCATTTGTAGAACTGAGAAGCAACAGCTGGCACATGTGTTCTATCAGGGTAATTGCTTTGAGCATGGCTGAAATCATCTTTTGAAACTGGCCCCATCAGTTACCACAGGGCCATGCTGTGCTTTATTTTGACATGAGCAAAAATTAAACAAATAATAAAATATTCCCATCAAACATCTTCTTAAAATTCTGTTCAAGCAGAACAAATGTACAAAAACAACACTGGAAGAAAAATCGCTAAATCTCTCTTGCTGCCGACGTGCAGACTGAAAAACGATCCCTCTCGTTGACAGGCTGATAGGAGCACAAACTGTGAGGGGAGGTCACCTTCAGATAAACTAAGCCCTGCTAAATCATTAATCACAGAATATGATAGATGGGGAAGTGAGACCTCGACGTCAGAAATCATGGGACACGATCGGGAAAACACAGGAGTCTTCTACTGAAGCTGGAGCCAAAACCAAACAAACAGCCTGGAGCCAGGCAGAGATTATAGATGACAGATTTTCATTATTTATGCTGAGGCATTCATTTGTGGTTCAGTAATTATTAACCTGGAGGGAAACATGATGCAGAAGAACCTGAGTTAAGTCAAGTTCTTTATCGTCATATGTACGAGACCTACAGCAGAGCTTTGGCTCATACAAACGTGTAGAAAAAAGAAAAGTCTAATTTAATTGGGGGGGCACAGGGTTTAGCGTTGTTGCCCCACAACAAGAAGGACCTGGGTTCGAGACCAGGCCGGGAGTTTCTGTGCATAGATTGCATGTTCTCCCCGTAGCTGCATTGGTTCTTCTCGGGTACTCAAGCTTCCTCCCACAATCCAAAAGACATGCAAAACTTAGGTTAACCGGTTACTCTAAATTGTCCATATGTGTGATTGTGAGCATGAATGGTTGCTTGTTCCTATATGTCAGCCCTGTGATGAACTGGCGACTTAACCAGGGTGTACGCCACCATAGCCTAATGTCAGCTAGGATCAGCTCCAGCCCCCATGACCCTGAAAAGGATAAGCAGTTCCAGATAACGGATGGATGGAAATTTAATTAGAATCTAAGATATAAAATAGTGCTACATGAAGAAAATATATGATAAACTTTTACTTTCACAGAGGAGCAATAGAAAGCATCCTGACTGGAAACATCACAAACATGGCATGCCAGGACAGGAAGGCTCTAAATTAAATCAATATGATACTGTGTAACTGTTATAGTAAATAGCGCAAACAAACAACAAACAAATTAAATTAGGAAGCATTTTCCACTAGAAAATAAGACAAATTCAGTTGATTTTTCTTTTAATATCCAGGCTTCAGTGGAATATATTGTCAATTTCAAAACCTGGATTACAGATAACAGGGTGTGCACTAGACAGATGTACTTACCTTGTTTGATTTGAAGACAAAGGTACGTCTAGATTCATGATTAATTTGTTCCCCCACTGTTAGGGCATGTACCTAAGCTTATATAAACTTAAAAGGTCAATAATTTACCTTTCTATAAACAGATGCATGTGCAGTAAAAGGAACAACATTTTGGTGTTTGCAGTGACATATAGTCTTGATTAAAAATATAAAAATGCAGGTCTCCTTCACAAACAATTCAAGTCCCACTGTAGGATTTATGCAAAATTAAAATGCCTTTATTCTACATGGTGATATTTATTTAAAATGATCAACACATTGAGACCAACATAAACATAACACATCTTCATCGGAGTCATTGTCAGCAAAGGCAATGAAGGGACTTCCATTTTAAATAGCTAATCTAATTATATGTCGGTATTCAAACGCAATTTTCTATATAAAAAGTGTAGCTTATAGCTTATTTATAACAAAAGTGGCAAGGAGGCGCTTAGCATGTTCTTACAATGCCTGTGCAAGATGGAATAAGCATTCTTGTTTCTGTTTGTACTCTGAGTAGTACTGACCAATCACCCTTAAAAGGGCTTTGGTTGCATGCAGGTAAAAAAGTCCACATGAAGAGCAAAAGAGGCAGAACGCAATCTCACAACCAATCAACTCAAGTCTTCCCCAAGGGGCGCCGGAGAGTTGATGAAAGGCTCTGAGTGAGAGACGTGAGGCCGAGGCAATTAGGACAGTTTAAACACTTAGCTTCCAGCTGCTGCAATTAGTGTTAAAAATCACATAACTCTGATAACTGATAACTCTGGAATCTGATCACATACAGACATGATATATAGAACATAATGCTAGATTTAGTGTGACTTATAGTCAGTCATTTCAGAACTTGCCTGAGAGTCATCATGTTTTTAAGTTCTCTTCATTATGAAACTATTCCAGTTGAACATTCATGGGTATCTAAACGGCGAAGGAGGACATCTCGGCATCTTTTTTTGGAAACGTTCTCAATTTTTTGAGCAATTAAACATAAACTAGATGTTTTTTTTAGTAGCTCATCTTTAAGTTTCATTTTGTTCTTCTCTGTTCTTTGCCAGGGAAGAACTGTTTGGACTTCATTACAGTTTCAGCGGGGTCTCCACGGATCATTTCAGCCCAGAGCTCCAGCCACTGATGCTAGGGAAATGTTAATTACCTAGCCATATTCCACATTCAAACTCTCCTCTCACACACACACACACACACACACACACACACATTCACATTTGCAAGGCTGGTGTCTCTGCCTCCGTGCTTCCTCCTTCCTCTCTGACTGTGGATTTTGGAGCGAGTGATATACCAACCAGAGACAGCATGGCTCATCCCACAGGCACAAAATGTTCTAGAAACTTCCACAGTCTCTCACCATGCCTTCTGTTAGTGGAACGTGGCAGTAATCAGATGGTAAAATAGAAGCTATCTAAACTACCGTTGGGATGTTGGCCAGTGAAGTAAAAGCTGCTACATTGGAATTAGAAAAAACTCCTTAGCCTGTGTCAGCACTATTAGCAACAGCATTTTCTGGGATGTGAGACCATGTTGGCATTAATTGCGCATAGTACAGTATATCGGTTTTCAGGTATAGCATAGTATGAGAAGTGACAGATATCATACTGTGTGCATACCTATGGTATTGAAATCTACTGTTATTCTGTATATTGTGATATTTTCTGAGATATTGTACCATGAAAAACTCAAACCATTGCAACCCTACTGCCTGTTTGATGACTAAAAACATGTTACATATAAGTGTTTTGTATCCAATATCCTTTTCCATGTAGCCATGATTCCATTTACTCTCTGCATTGAAGGTAACTCAGAACACTTGACTCACTCTGCTATGGAAAAACTGACTCTTACTGTTTCATGATAAAGTAATCCAGCAAATATCCAGCACAGTCCAACATGATGTCTTTCTATGTAACACGCAAACTCAAGGTCAACCTGCGGAAGTAAGATGGTTACCTAAACTGGATCATCCTGACAGACCCTTGTCATTAGCCCACATTAGCTAATCAAACCAAGTCGTATTGGCAGCATGTGAGCAGCGAGTGTAAATGCTAGCATAGCCAGCAGTGCTTATGTCCTTTTTTTCAGTTGGAGCAGCGTTTCTCAACGTTTCTTCACCTCAGAAAATGTGAAGCTTTCCTGGTGCCACCATTATGACTGACAGTTAAATAGAGCAGTGTAGGCGTAATTTATTCAGCTAACTGTTTTGCACCATTTGCGGACCATCAGTGGATGCTTAAAGCAACATTGTGTAACTTTTTCACCTTAAAATAACAGCTTCAAAATCATGTTGATGGTACAGTGTCTTGTAATAGGGTGAATGGTGTCTCTGTCACAGCCACTCCTCCCCCCTATCACTTGTTTCTGCTCTATGTAATTTCAGTGAGAGGGTAGGATCACAGCGTTACATACATGTTTACTTCAAGATATACGTTTTCGACAGATAACAATGAGTTTTGTTTGTAGTTAGCACCTACATTCGTCAAACTGTTAGACCTGGGATTTGAAGGACGGTGGTGTTGCACTCAGAAACTGTGGGGGGCGCCAAATCACGTAAAATGCCAATTGCTACATAGTGTTGCTTTAAGTAGCCACTTTTGTAATGTTATTGAACCTTTAGTTTTACCTCTGTTTACTGTCTGCCATCACAGTTTCTGCAGTATTTTGATAGTATTAACTGTATGTTTTTAAAAACATATCTGTGATTCCTCTGCATACCACTAGAGGGAGTACCACAGTTTGAGAACAGTGGAGTTCAAGGATATGAAAAACGGCTCTTTAAAAATGAGAGGGGCTGCGGCAGCCTGTCAGGGGTGCTGCTAACAGAGACAGAGGCCAGAAATATGGCTCACTGGTTTGAAGGTGAGGCTTAATGAAGCGAGTACGAGAGAAAGACCATCTCTGAGGCTTTGGTGGTCTAACTGGACTAAACCCAGCTGCAACAAGTGCACTGAGCCCCGACACTGATGCCACGATGAAGGACAGCCTCCCAGACTCAGTAGCAGGAGTCAGGACACTACAGTCAGTGGACGATCTGCAATGTTTTCTGCAAAAAAAAAAAAAAAAAAACCTTGATGATGTCATCAGGTATTGTGGTAAATGTAGAATCCAGTGTTTGTGGAGCTTGACTTGACAATACATAAGAGAAACGCCAGCTTTAGTATTATTTACAATTCTTATTCAGTGTAGGGTCTGTGTATGTCAATTATCTGTGTGTCACAGCATCATGAAACAATGTATTGAGGCCGTCTTGCTTGCTTAATTTGATGCAACCAGGAAGTTTTGTTTTGAAGTTTTGGCACTTGCTAAAACTGTCCAGGAAGGAGAGAATTGAGAGAACTGAATGGTCTAAAAGCTGAAAACAGAGACAAGCAGCTGTTGCGCTGAGCTCGCAGCGCCTGTGGATCAAAGCTGTGCTGCACGGTGGTAAGGCGCACAATGATGGCTCTTGTTTCCTGCCCTCTGCTGAGAGCAAAGGACTCAAATCCCCATCAACACACAAACCCAAGAAATGACAGCAAAATTGAAGGCTGGCAGAGAATGAGAGGGAAAAAACACGGAGTAAACAGACTTTAAAGGCAGAGGATGGGATGTGACATCAGTGGACACTGAAACCATTGAACGCAGATAGATAGATTTCTTCTAAGGTCAGCATCTTGCATCAACTCTTCCTGAAGGGATCCTCGAGGGCGCACATGTGCATCGCATTTTGTGGTTGCATATGTTTTTGTATGCGTGTGCTAAATGTAAATGTCTCATGAAATATATAAATATATATATATATATATATAGAGAGAGAGAGAGAGAGAGAGTATGTTAGGATGCAGTAGACCCAAAATGGAGGTAGATGACAATGTCATTATTAAAATCCTCAATTTCGGTTCCAAGTAAACGTCTACCGCATGTGCACACTTGCAAACAAGATGGCGACCTCAAAGCAAGCACAAGAGCTCCTTTGTTTGTTATGTTTGGTGGAACAAGAACAAGTCAAAAAACAGAAAATGGTGTGCTAACGCTGTACAAGAAAAGCACCAAACATGCGGAATACACAATACACAATACAATACAGAAGCGCAAGCAATAAGAAGCATCAAGCTTCTCTATTGCACGTGCATTCAAACACGTGCACGGATGTCCTCACTGACCTTGGCCAACATAGGCAGATGACTAAACTGACATGAAACAGACCCTTGTGGCTAAGCGGATGCACAAGCATGAACTGGGCTTAAGAGGGCAGAGCCAGCAGGAGAGGCAGGTGGAGAGTGGCTACTGTTGGTGATCATAGCAGGAAGTACTGGAGCTGAACAGAGACAAGCCCACTACATAACCTGTTCAACCTACAGCAGGGCTGCGCAATATGGCCTTTAAAAGAAATCGCGATACATGATACCTTAATATTCTGAAATCTCCTCAGAAGCACAAACAAAATCAAATACCACAATATTTTTGATCAAGAAGCTGAATATCAATATTGCGACAATATGATAGGGATGACTATACTGCAGCTCGGTCACTGGAATAAAATGTTAACACTAATGCTTCTGCAAACCTCTGAACCTCTGTTCAAATGTGTACGCGTCATAGGCTGTGTACCTTGTTGACATATCTACAAACCATGTATTATCACGTAAACAATACATGTTTACTACTCGTGAAACAACTGGAGATTTTAGATGAGGGACCACAGCGTTTCAATATTCGTAAGCGTGGCACCACGGGATGTTTTTAAGGAGACAATTTCCAGCCGTGTTTATGGCGACCACAACAGGTATTTTAAGTCAAACATGATCTTTTCCTAACCAATCTGTTCTTATGCCTAATCCCAACCCGAGCATAAAGAAAGACAAAGTTTTAATTTACCTGTGGTTTTGCAGAAACGCACACACGCTAACATTTATTCAGGTGATTGGGTTGACTATTGGTACTTTCACAAAATATTAATACAATTAGATTTTTGATTAAAAAAATGAATTATTGTTTTTTTTTTCAATTCCTGAATCAAGAACGTCACCTCTCTCCATAAGCTCCACACAAATAAAGATCTGGTGACAGTATGTGCATCTGGTGTGTGTGCTCTGGCCTGTATGTCACATCACATATGACCTTCTTGCACCATCTGTCCATGTCACTTCCTCATTCTCTCAAATTGCCCTTTGACACCCAACAGGAAATATGGCTTCCCCAGATCCCCGCTCTCCACCCAGCACAAACTGATAGCCAGACCCTGACTGTCCGCTGCAGTCGATCACCGGCCGTCAGCGGCGCTCGCTTCCGAGGAATTCGCCACACAAGTAACAGCAGTGACCACATCCTCATAAGTCATCGTCTCCCCTGTAATTCTGCTGCGGGGAAAAATGGCGGATTTATTGCTGCTGTGTCTGATAAGGAATTAATGAGGGTGATAAAGTAACTGTGGTGCCTCCGTACTTCCTGAGTGATCAAAGGAGCGTTAGATGACTGATCTGGTGAGTCAGAGGGAGCCTTCGTCCTCGCCGTGCAGCGCACTCAGCGTTTCTGCGTCTCTGTGAGCCCTGATTTCCCATTTTGGGGAGATTTGTCTCATTAAAACGGTGAAACAGTGCTGTGGAGGAGTCAGCGCTGATAACAAAGGACTCACACACACACACACACACACACACAGAACCTTGTGCTCTATATAATTTATCAGAATCTCCTAAATATATTCATTCAAGCAGTTTCTGTTGTGATGCAGGCTCAGGTGTCTGTTGTGGTTTCACTTTGATGTAAAACAAAGAGGAGTTTAAAAATGTTTTGCAAGAGGTCCGGCTCCACACACACACACTCACACGGCACACGTGTTTCCACAATGTGGCAGCCAGTCCTCTGCATCCTGTGGCGTGGTGCAGCGTTGGTGGCGGGCGTGGACGCCTGCTGTCCACATGTTTTATGACTCCAGCTGACGCTGACTGTAAACACACGCTGCTGCTGTTTTTATGGACTCACACACACAGTTGAAGTAAGAAGCCGTTTTTAGCTTCACTGGGACTTTTCATGTCTTATCTCGACTTCATGAATAAAGTCAGAGAGAGTCTTCGAGGTCTGCACTGCTGACAGGACAAATCTGTCCCCAGTTGACAATGAGTGTGTATACGGTGGTACACACTGAGCTCTTTACACAAAAATGCTCCCACGGAACACTGTCAGGACACAGCTACGAGATACATTTTAGGTTTTATACAGTTCCTGTAATCAACCTATCCCTTGTCTCCCATCTGTTTTGTGCTACCCAACGTATTATTACTCAAAAAGTCTTTAAAAACAGTTTACTTCGATATTTTTATTTTTTAAAAAGGCTCAGAAATTTCCTAAAACAGCATTTTATGGTGCTTTTTCCGTGGTCTATTTTCAGATGCGGATCAATACGCGGTGCTCGAGTGTAGCAGGCATGATGTATGTTTGTCTGAGTCAAAATAAATCAAGTTACCGCAGGTGTGACACCTGAAAAACCTAGAAACAAGTTTGCATTTTTACACTTCCAGAAATAAGGTTTGTGGTTAACACAAGCTTCACAGATCCACATTATTAAAATTGTCAACGTTAGCTTTTTATTAGCTGGCAATTGCATTCATGTGAAAAACTAGCCGTGCTACCAGTAGATCTGTTTACTCCGAGAGTGTTCTCCTTCTACCTCCAGCTCCTCATCCTCTCAGAGTGCACCTGCCTGTTTCTGATCGCAATCGTGTTTGACAAAAGCAAAGACGAGAGAGCGGACGAGCCGCTTCTTTAATACAGCTCGGCCACGCTCAGCCTCCTTTGCTCCGCGGAGAACTGTGGTGAAATATTGATCGGCGCTCGGCCTACGCTGACCGCTGCACAGATAGCAGTAACTAAATGATGGATCTTTCAATAGGATCCCTGAAGAGGGCCTTTAAAACAGACCTCTGCTGTCTTCCAGCCGGTACTAAGTGCCGGCAACAGTCTGGGGGATGTTAACTCTTATCCATCATGTATCAAGCTGTATTCAGGACTGCTAGCAAAGTGCTACAGTCTGTGTTCCAGTGCCCCGGGGTTATATTCTCTCTGACTGTTCAGGCTGCAGACGTATTCCTCAGATCTGCCTTTTTCCTCCCACCTCCTCCTCCTCCTCTCTCCTCCCCCTCTCTACCTGTCAAACACTGCAAGCTACTGCGCTTTGAGCCAACACAAACGCCTGGTTGGTACTGATGGACAGAGACAGCTGTAGTGGAAATACAAAACGTTTGAGAACACACACGCGCGCACACACACACACCAGACTGTTTATAGAGGGTGCAACCAGAGCTGGGGAGCAGATTAACGACTTCACTTCCCAATTAGCCCACTCAGCGAGAGAGGAAACGGTTCCGACTGGCCTTCTGCTTCCTTTCTTCTCCGCGTATCCAGATACAAGTACGAGCGCGTGGCGGTTCCCTCTGATCTAATTCCAAAGCGCTCTCTGACAGCTGCCCGCCGGCCAGTGGCTGTCACATGTTGCCTTCACTTCCTGTTTATGTAAAAGCTCTTCAGAGCCTGACACAGGTCTGGAAGCCTCGAGGGGGGTTGGGAGTGTGTGTACACCCTGTGACACACAATATAACTACATTGTCGGTAAGTTTAAAGGAACAGTTCATCCAGAAATTAAAATTCAGTCATTTTCTAACACTGAATTTTCATTATTGGGTGAACTGTTCCTTTAAGTAGTTTAGTAGTTGCTGTATCTTGGAGAAGTAGTAAGTATTCGTCTTTTAGAGTACATTTTAGTCATATTTGTACTTTAGATTGTATGAAATTTACTTCAAAATACCTTATTTCAACCGAACTTTTATTTTTTATTACATAATGTCACCTTTTATCTTCGCGCTGTTGTCTCCAGCCCTCATCCTTCAGCCAATCACATGTCCCCGGCTCTTATCTCAGCCACAGCGGAACAGACCTTGAACAGAAAAAAGCTTTTTTCTCCATCTGACCTCCCAGAAACAGCAACGACGTCACTAATACTCTTACTGATGATATAAATAATTGAAGCGTCCGTTCCATCCAGTGAATAGTCAGAAGCAGTAAACGCCGATGCCAGCACTATCGATTTGGCACACCTAAATGGAATGCAGCCACTAACAAAGTCATTAATTAATACTGTGCTTTTGCTGCTACGTCAAACTGTCAAATGAAAAAAAGGCTCATTAGCAGTGTTGTCCTGGCGACTTGGTATACAGTGTCTTTCATCCCTTAAGAGTAAAAGCAATTTGTGTGTTCGTGCACCGAAGTCCAGAGGACAGACTGGCGTTTTTGTGAAGGGAGCTTGAAATCTCAGCAGGCATCGAGGCAACAGTGGCCTGAGTGGCGCTGAACACCAAAATCTTTTCGATGAAGTTAAATTATGTGCTTCGGTGTGTTCGCTTCAGGTTTAAGGTTGTGTGTTCAGGATAAGCTGGGTAATCGTGTTTGTAAGCATGCTCCTCCATTTCAACGACCTCCTTGTGGGTTACAGAGTGACAGCAAGTCTTTTACTACCCGAGTTTATCCATTTCGGGGTGGCACTTAGCTCGTACTGCAGTGCCTCCTCACAGTCTGAGGAAAGGGAACTCAATTCTCCTGTGCACAGTAAAATGCCACAGATTTCAGTGAAACATTGCAGGTCAGACACCAGGCTGAGGGGCCGCCCATAGGAGGCCCGAAAAGGGCTTTTCTTGGGCCCAGCCGCCAGGGGAGCCCATGGAGAGCAGTGATAACCATGTTCATCCTAATATAGGTGATGATAGCCTAATTTCACTTTGAGCCAAAATGCTCACTATTACTGATTACATTGCCGCCCTGCTTAGAAAAGGCTCTACCTTGCTCAGCTTTTACAGAGGAGCATCAGAAGGCACCCTGACTGGAAACTAGGTGATTAAAACTGCCCAGAACCACCACACTAAAGAACAGCTTCTTTCCTCAGGCTGTGAGACTCCTAAACGTATCCTCCCTGTGTGGTAAATTGAAAATTTACTGAACTTTAAAAAAACAAAGATAAATATTTTATTTATTGTTGCTTCAGTGAAATGTAGCCTGATTCATGACCCCTAAGAAATTGACTTTACTTTTACTACATGTAAATCATGATGCCAGAAAAGAAAGAGGAATAAAAAGAGGAAGCTGGCACCGGCCAGAAATAGACCCAAATAATAATGTCATTAAATGTTTTTGCTTCATAAAGCAGATATGAGGAGGACTTTTTCAGGGGTCCAGCCATTTCTGTGTCACAGCAGGAAAGAAAAAAAAAAAAAAACACTGTTAACATAAAAATGACACATTCCATTTAGGTGAGCCGGCTCCAGGGTCCTGGTATTGTTCATAATGGTTCACTGTCATAGCTTGGTGGGAGAGTTGATGGAACCGAGCCATCATTGACAAAATTGTTCCACCTGTGCATTTCCTGCTATGACAAGTCCAGAGGTTGGCACACCACTATCCACCTGCCTCTCAAGCAGCTAGTAAAACTAATGAGCAGAGGGTTGCTTAAACAACATCATGAGAACAAACCCACTAAGACACAGTCATCAATAAAATAAACTCAACTCTATCAATTTGCAGGAATGAGTGCAGTCATTGTAGACCGTGTCTGCAGACCAGCACTAACCACCTGTTCCTTCAGTTCCTAGAGCCACAATAACTTGACATTTGAATTGACTTTAATTCCACACCACATGTTATTAATTTGCAGGGAACAAATTATTACTTCTTGCACAATAATTATCTAAACTCGCTACCCGGTGTGCTCTGCGGTCGTCCGTCTCTCCACCTCCCTTTCATAACTAGTCAAACAAAAGGGGAATGAAGGAGTCTTATAAAGTCAGTGTGGGTGTTAGAGCCGCAGGGATCTGATTCATTCATTTGCTGAGTGACAGCTTTGTTGGTGGGTTTGCATTTAAACTGTGTGGGGATTTGATTTTTCTTACACTGATGTTTAGTACTGTATGAGGATTTTCTCTGTGGAGTATGAACCAGATGTACAGTAAGTGATATTGCATAATCTTACCCAGGTTCCACCCCACAGAGCTAAGAATAAGCCTGAATCATTGATCGGTGCAGCTTTGTTTCTGTGAACTCTCCTCACACGCCCTCCCTCCCTGCTTCTTCTTGCTCTCTTCCCTGTGGGTATTCTCCTACCTCGCGAGGATCCCAGCCGCCCCTGTGCTGACTGCCTGACAGTGCTCTGTCAAGCCCCGGCTTCGTCTTCCTCCCTTTTGTTGCCATAGAAACCGACAGCCATGGAAAAGTACAAGCGAGCGGATTGTCTGGGAAAAAGGACAGTGAGGGATAGCGATGGTCGGCCATGCCACGGTGCAAAAAGAAAAAACAGCTTTGAGAGTTGTTTGTGTAATCTGAGAGACCAAAGTAAATGTTGTTACAGGCCGCTGAGGTCGGGATTACGGGACAGTGTCAGATCCTGATATTTCATGTGGTTTTAGCACTTTGAGGTGTGAAGTAATAACAGGGAGAAGTCGACTCATTAGTCACGCAACTTCCCCAAAGTCACCAACAATAAATAAAACATGACTACATGACGCCCTTTTAAAGGAAATATTAAACATTTAAGTGTCAACAAGGGCAGAAACAACATGTTCATAAAGCTACACACACATTCATGCTGGTTTTTGTCACTTTCTGACTTCATTTCAACAGTTAATGGCCTCTGACAAAGTAAACAAGGAAGAAGGAAACAAAAACAGAATTACCTCCAGCGTCACCTTCCTTCATGATGGCTGCCAAGCAGAGAGGGAACTTAGCGGCAGTGGAGCTACAATTTTTTGACCACAAGTTGAAGTAATGTATTCTGGTCGGATTTAAATTCACATTATCGGACAACATCATACACATTCCTAAGGATATATATGTTGTGGTAATAAGAGGGAACAGAACTTCTGTTTACCTTCACAGATTGTCTTTAATATCGTCCCGTTAGCCGATGGCCATGGTCGCTGTCATTGTGAGGCCCAGAATCACGTTTTGTAGGATTATATGGAATCACAAAGTGCACCAAATTAAATTGCAAATGAATAAATGAAGATAAAATATCATCCGGCTTCTTTCAATAACTCAGTATGTTGCAGGTTATTATAATTATATTCCAATATTCAAACATCTAATAATAACTTTAAGAAATATCCACTTCTGAAAAGTCTGTGATGAAAAGTGGCAGCGTGAAATAAAACTGACATTGAGGAAAAATGAAATTGGGAAATAAAAGCAAAGTCACACAGGAAGACAAAGAAGACACACAGGGGAGAAGCAGTGATCTGATTGGCTGTTGCTTTTGCAAATAAGGCTGAACAAATGTGGCTTTATATAAGGAAACATTTTTAGATCCAATCTGCTGGAATTAAATAAATATTGCTATTGCCATAATTGCCATTATATATTTTATCCGTTTTTTTTCATCCGATTATTTAATTTATAATATCTTTCACTGATTTATTTGACTTTGAACACTAATACCAGTTTAAAACTAAAGAACTACCAGCTGAATGTAGCTCCACCCTGCAGTGTGAAACTAGAATGAGACTGAACGGAGCATCTTACCTCTTCAGTTTCTGAAAGATGCACCGCTTCCAAGGTTGCTGAGACAAATGTTCTATTCTGTCCTCTCTGGAATAAATCCTCCAGCTGATAGCTGATGTTCCCAGGGCTGCGTCAGAATCCTCCACATTCTCATATTGCAGTCAGGCCAGCGGACCCTGTGACATGTCACAGCAGGAAAAAACGCAGGTCTAATTAATAACTTTAACGATGACTGCTTTCCATGTAGGTCTTCCACTGTCGGGGCTATTAATGTGCATACCGGCTCACCGGCTTTGCTTATTGGGATTCTGAAGGTGCAACATGGAAATTTAAATCCATGGTTCTCTCAGGGATTTCAGTGTTGGGTATGTAAAGTTCCCTAGAAAGAATTATTTCCGAATTATGCATGTATTTTTGCAAGCAGTGACAATCCGTGATGTATTATTAATTGGCTGAAAATGACGCAACACCGCACTTGTGTTTCTGTACATCTCCAACAGGCCTTTTACATGTTACAGCAGGGTAGACAGCTGCAGCTAATCAGAGGAATGAGACGCATGTTTGTGTCAGGAGGAGCAATTACCAACTGCTGACAATAACACTTCCCTATGCCTGCTCATTAGTCTTATATGTAGGCACACTTAATTATATTAGGTGCAGCTGTGTTGTTGAAGCTATATAGTTCAGAAGTGTGTATGCTTTATTCATTTATGATTATAAAACTTCTCACAACATAACGTCCCCGGGGAAATAAATAGTTGGGGTGGAGGTGCCACCGTGAACCGTGACAGTGATTTATAAAATTGCGTGCATTGGCAGCCCCGGTTGTGCCAAAAATTCATTTCAATATACGTCTCGCTAAAGCATTAGTTTGACATTTTGGGAAATATGCTTGTCCTCTTTCTGGAGAAGAGTTTGACTAAAAGATTGATATCACTCTCCTACAGTATATCTGTCTGTTAAATAAAAGGCTACAGCCAGCAGCTGGTGAGCTGAAATTTGCATGAAGAATGGAAAATTCACCTTCTTTATATCTCACCGTGTCGAGGGCAGTTATGTGCCAGAATATTTGTTAAAGTTTGTGAAAAGCTCACGCAAAAATGAAAATTCAGTCATTATCACAGAAAAACAGCGTTACATCATTCTCCTACACAACTCAAGTATACAGGGACTTTGCTTGTCCAGCATAATCCAAGTCTCCAGAAGCGTCGAGTGCCTAAATTGATTTGAAAAGACGGTCTTTACATCCTTTTCTTAAGGGGCGGCTATAGCTCAGGAGATAGAGTGGGTTGTCCAGTAATCAGAGAGTCGCTGGTGTGATTCCCTGGCTGCATGTTGGAGTATCCTTGTTCAGGAAGCTGCTCCCCAAATTGCTCCGGATGAGTAGGTGGGCACTGCATGGCAGCCTCTGCCGTCAGTGTATGAATGTGTGAGTGTGACAAGAATTGTACAGCAGTCAGTGGACTGGAAAGGCACTATAGAAATGAAGTCCATAACCATTTAATTTTTTAACCCGAAGTCTTCCCTGTAGGTACACATTAGCGAGCACCCAATCTAAAACACTTACATCTTAAAACAACTCCCCATCTACTTCTGTTGTACAAGAGAAAGCTGCAATGCTGTTTTGCTGTGAAGCTCCAGAAATGTTCACCTGACTTTCCACCGGCATGGGGGTGAGTAGATAATGGCTGAATTTTCATTTTTGGGTTAACGTAAGCAGATTTCATTACTTATGGACCGGGCCGGGGTGGCCATTTCACGGTTTCTAGTCTTTGTGCTAGGCTAAGCTAAAAGGCTGTTAGCTGTAGCCTTATATTCAGTGGTACTTCCAAAAATGTTGAACTAGGATTACTTTTGGAGAGTGAAGAGCAAGTTTAAACCTGTCATGTCATGTCATTTCATAGGATATACATACAAAGGTTTCAAGCTTAGCCATAAAGTCTTTGTAAGACAAACAAAACAAAATCACGCATTGGTCCCCACGCTGCAGGCAGCTTTTTTTAAGGTATCAACCTGGCAACCTGACAGTGATCTACAGCAATTGAGCTGACTTCTAGCTGAAAGAAAAGCAAAGGGTTTTTTGTTGTTGTTGTTCAGCATATGTGCAGCTGGCATGAAGGCAAAAGTGAATTTTAAATTTACACAGATTGTTTGAATATGTAATGTTGTTTTTTTTTAGCATCAGCAAAAGATAACGAGCAGCTAAGTCAAATCATATAAAAATATATGACTCTTATAATGAGCTAATAGCTAATAATTCCCTTCAGGCGAACCAGCTCCTTTTTTAAATGAAATACTGATCAGATTAACAGAAAGGTACCAGAGCGGAGCTAGGTGTTACATGTTGCTCTCATTCATAAAAGCCGGTAATGACAGCAAAGTCTCATCAGCTCACAAGCTACACATTTGTTATGCAACCACACAAGTCTATTTAGGGCATCTTCAGAGGGATCTGATCATCAATAATGAATGGCTTGCCCCTGTTTTGGAGTGGGCTGGTTTAATCTTGATCACACGTTCACAGCGTGTGCATCTGTAGCCCACGAGCTAATTTACCAAACACAAGCTGTACCATATAAACTATAGTGGTGCCCAGAGCGCACACACATGTCTATCCTCTGTGGAGCTTTATTGCTGAAGGTGATGCCAGTTGTCCCATTTTTCATAATGGGCGTCTTCATTTTACACCGCTCTCCTACATGATCACAGGAATAAACAGCTGAGGCAGTGATTGAAGCTCTTTCTGACTCTCTAGTTATGAAATTATGAAATTATGGACAAGATTGTTTTGCAAGATCCCGTATATACATTGTTTAGTGCAAGTTGGTTTTGATCGGCTACAAGCTTCCCAACTGCCTCTTGCCTTCTCACACTGACTATTTTAACAGCTATCAGCAAATACTTGCAATTTGGTTCTGTTGGTACAGTGGGTTTTACTTTTTTATTTTTTTTTGTGTGTGTGTAAAAAAATCTGCTGCTGAACATTTTTCACTAGTTGAAACCATAGGGACTGAACAAGCAGTGAAGTTGTCAGCCAAAAAAGCAACACGCTCCATAAAACTGAGAGGAACTGGGGGATAATTCTGTGAGTTTGTCACAACGAGTGACACCTTTCATATTACACATAGCCACATGACCTATTGATAATCCTACAGCAGTTTTACAGCCGCTTTAATCAAATCAAGACGACTAAGTGAAGCACAGCTAAACTGGTCCAAAATGAAGCTGTTTATTGTCATCTGCAGTGTTGCTCTATCTGAGAGTGACAAGACGTGTGGCCAATAGGGCCCACAGCTCTAGTGAAATATACCCAATATTTCCATCAGAAACTCATGATATGCATCAAATATTCAGAAATGATGGTGGGCTTTTTCATTTAGCAATATCAACTACGTGAAGGAGCAGTGGAAATAAGAACAGCACTAAACCTGCAATAACTTAGTCCTTGTTTGGCCACCTGGGGCAGCGGAAACAAGCTGTAAACACACTTTCACGCATTAAAGTGTGTTTACAGGTCTTGAGGAGTACTACTGAATATGTGAAAATACTGGTATAAAGACTTTTGTAGCTCCAGAGGAAGCTGCATGTAATCTGATAAAATGCCCTCAGTGATGTCGCTCTGTTTCAAAGTTGCATTGTGGGTAATGTAGGCACCAGGTTTTAAGAGGAAGAAGAATGTGTGGAGTAAAAAAGGTGACATCTCTGGTTCTGCTGTATTGATTTTGATCATTTGTTTTTGAACTGTCAATAATGAGTCCAACAATGGGTTTTGTGTGATGATTGTTTTCTTTTTATCAATAAACAGATAAAGAAAGAAAATTTGAAAAAGAGAAGGGGAAAAACAAACAAAAACAATGGTCATACAATGATAAGCCAGTGGAATGCTCAAAAACCTGAAGCCTCCATTTACCCACAATGCAACTTAGCAACTGAGCAACATCACAAGAGGTAATTTCTCAGACTACATGCAGCTTTCTCTGGAGCCACAAAACACTACACTACTTTTTTCACATATGCAGTAGTACTCCTCAAGACCTGAAAAGTAGTGGAGTGACCCTTTAAGTTGATTTGGTGAACTTGTTAAATCATGTTTCTGATCACTTAAATGTATGAATGAAGTCCAGTGTTTTAGGCCGTCTTTTAGCTCCGTTTTTGGTCTCCACCAGCTCCTGAAGGAAATATCTGTCCCTTTAGCTGCTGAACGCTCCATCATGTTCACCAGCTAGTCATTTACTGTGTGTATTTTCACTTTGTCATTTCTATATATATCATTATATAAATGATCATAGCTGCTCTCAGGAGGAAGTGATGATAATGCATGCAACATTACTGTTTCAAAAGGTCAGAGCACCAGGGCCAGACACTTTTGGATTTATTCGACAATGCCACTGTGAACTGGAATTCTTCTGTATTTTGCTGAGGAACTAAGTTTTAGCAGCATGAAAAGTGTTTTTTGTTGAAGGATTTCGGAGAAACGGCTTCACAAATAACTGCCTCAGACTGGTCGAGGGTAGATAAATTGGTAGTTTACTGTGGATTTATTTATTCCTGCGTGCATTCAGAAATGTTGAATAGGAAGGTTTCTAACAAGGCGTTGTCCTGAGTGTGGGCAGCGGTATGTGATGTTTGAGTTCTCTAAATGCTTATGAAAGGAGTTTCTTTTCCTCTCTCCTTTTACCTTGATCAGTCGGCACAGCCTATTATGATCATTAAACACAGCAGTCCCAGTTTATCGCTCCAACAATACTCTAAAGATGACACACAAATGTTGCATAGTGAAGTGGTAAGAGAAAGTTCGGCTTTACATTACTTGGCATGTATTCTCTATCACATTTTTCATTGATTTCATTTTTGTTGTTGTTGTTGTTGGTGCTTTACCTTTGCTGCAACCATTTCTTCGTCTTGTAGTGTTCCCTGCATTAGTGGACGATATGTTCTGTAACTCAAGGTCCACTTTCTAACGTTTTCTGAAGCTTCATTTGTACATCATGGCTCTCGTGGGGCGGCCGTGGCTGAGGAGGCAGAACGGGTCATCCACTAATTGAAAGGTTTGCTGTTTGATGCTCAGCTCCGGCTGCATGTTGAAGTGTCCTTGGGCAAGATACTGAACCCCAACTTGAGTATATGTGTGAATAGCTGAGTACAGAAAGGGCGCAGGGCATTTTAGATAGAAAGTGCTGTATTCACTGTCGGTGGATGTGGCATGTGTTGCAAAGCACTCCTGTGATGACGGCACCCACAGACTCACGGTGAAAACATAACCAGTGGATGTGGCTGGTAATTATTAGTGTGTGAATATCAGTTTTCAGTGTCCTGCGTTGTGTTGTAAATCACTTGTGTGCAACTTGCAGTGCTTCTGTATTATCTTGTGTTTTCCTCTCTGCACTGCATTTCTACATACAGCATGTGTGTTGTTAATGATGATGTTCATTAAAGATAAAATATGTATTTCCGCGATTAGAACTTCTCTTGCTATACATTTTTTGAGTTGTGTATTTACGTTATCTCAAATGTTTTCAACGAAGTTCAAACCAGGAGACATCCACAAGTTTACTGATGGTAACGGTGCATGAGTGGACAAAAGGCTGCCATTCGTTCAGCCCGTACACCTTGTTTATCAATGTTATGAGTTTTCATCTGCATAATAACCTGTGTGAATATCTTGACTGAAGAGATGATGATAAAATGTTAGATGTCCGGTGTGCATGATGCAAAGGGCAAAAAGGTCAGGCTTGAAAATGTACAGGATGCATGTGCTCAACATAAACCTACCAGAACCCATTTAACCAGAAACAGATTTTTTTTTGTGCCTAGTCCTTTAACGTTATGAGAGTCGTGAGACTGATCCAAAACAATAAGTTGCGGACCATAAAACCAAAACAATGAGCTGAAAGATGCTAAAACGCTTCATGGAGCTGAGGGGAACTGCAGAGTCGGGTGATAACTCTCTGTGGATTTATCACCATAAGTAACCTTTTCCACATTGTACACAGTCATTTCACCCGTCATTAATATAAAAATATAGATTAGTGCAGCTTCAAGTTACTTTGATCCTTCTCTGCCATGGTACTTTTATAGTCACTGCCATTGTTCTGCACAGGCGGCGTTCATTTTCACTATCATCCTTACTTTTCGTCACACTGGACCGACAGCTTCAGCTCACCATCCAACCATTCAGTGCAATTAAAGACTTAATGGGACACTCAGGTTCAGCCTGTCTCTGCCTACTGCGCAATGTGTTGCTGCTATAACTAACCAATTAGCATAGTGGAGAGTGACATGGAAAATAGGCAAAGTCGGGGTATTCAGGGTCAACTGCGCTGACTCCTCTCGAGCTGTAACTTAATCTACAGTGGCAGCAGCCCTCACAGTGGCAATCGCAACATTTAAATTCACGGTGGCTCTCTTTTTCCCTCTCAAATCCCACACTACACTCTCTGTCACATTCATAAATGTGGCAGTATCGTTCCCTGGGAGAAAAATGCATTTACCTGTCTGTGAGAGAGAATATTAAGAGGTGGAGGGTAAGAGAGCGATAGGGAGAGATGAGAGGAAATACCGGAGGGGAGGAGGGACAGGATGACAAAAAGAGGAAGTGATGAAGTGTGTTGGATTACAGGGTGACATTGAAAGAAGCCTCTCTGTCCCTTTTTACTCCATCCCTCTCTTTCACTATTCACACACACCTCCCACACATCATCCACTTCCCTCCACCAACTCCCACCCCCTCACCCCCGTCTGTGAGGGTCCCCACGGCTGCCTGGTGGCACCGCACGAGTGCCCGTCAATGCTCCGGAGTGTCACAAACATTTTCCCAAGGCGGACGTGAATGAGATCATTGTCCTTTGCTGCAACGCCGTGCGGCAGGATGCGAGGGGAAGGAGAAGCATGGAGGGGGAGGGGAGGAAGAGGAGGTGAAATGAAAATGAGAGGAGAGCTGACAGTAGGTGAGGAGAGGGGAGGAAAGGAGTAGACAGGAGAGGAAATGAAAGGAGAGGAGGAAATGAAAAATAGGAGAGGAGGGAAAGAGGGTTAAAGGAGAAGAATTAAATGGTTGACGGGAGGGATAAGAGAGCAGAGAAGGAGACAAATAGAGGGTTATAGGAGGGATGGAATGAAGAGGAAAATGAAAGGAGAGATGAGGACAAGGTGGAGGAAGTTAAGGAAATGAGGAGAGGGAAAAGGGTAAGAAAGGGAAACAATGCATGAGAAGTAAGGAAGGTGTAAGGGGGGAAGGAATGAGTGGAAAGCTAAAGGAAATTACAGTTGAGAAAAGGAAGGAGCATTCAAATGTGGATGGAGCGATGGGGGTGATGAAAGGTAGGAGAGAAGAAATTGATGGGAAATGAAGAAGGGCATTCTTTTAACGAGGAAAGGAAGTGCAGGGAGGGCAGGAAAGAGAGGAAAGGCAGGTCCACGGCTAAAAAGGAAATGGAAAAAGAAAGGGAATAAAGAGGGAGGGGTGATGTAAAGAGAGAAGGAACAGTGGCGAGAAAGTGAAAGAGGAGGAAAGGGTAAATTAAAAAACATGGTGAACAGAAGGAGCCATGAAGAAAGCAGAGGAGGAAATAGAACTCGAAATGAAAGAAATCATGAGGGCATGTGGGAAAAGGAAACACAGGATGGAAATAGGAGAGACAAGGAAAGAGTAGAGGGAAGTAGAGGTCCATGTTTACCATAGTCACCATCTGTAGATGTAATACCTGGAGGTGATGACTTGAGTAACCAATGAACTCCTTTCATATTGTCTGTTTATATTTTTGATAGGGATGCACCGACAAGGAAATTCTGGGCTGGTATAATTTGGCCAATATCCAATATAATGCCTGTATATTTAGTTTTGTTCTTATTCATCCTCACTTTTGTGTGAAGGGAACAAAGACATCCTCTTTATAATATAATAACTGGACAGATTTAAAGTCATTCAGCCCGTTGTTACATTATCTGTGCGTGAGCACAAATTCACTCATTCAAAGTTTTTTTCACTCAGCGATGTGAAAAGCTTCTTCCTGTCACCCTGCTGTGAACTTTCATCAGGGACCTGTTAATGACAGGACTATGGGGGATCTCTGGTATAAAATGAATTCATAAGGTGAACACCAGAGATCATTTAAATGCTGAAAGGTCACATGACCTGTGGTGTTCTCACTGACTGAATCATTATCTTGAGAAATAAATTGTTTTCTCACAATGGTGACCATGAAGGATAATTATGATTTACTACAGCTTCAGCCTCATTCTTAGGTCTGACTTTTGTTTACTTTAACACTCACTTATAACACTGTACTCACCATGGTTATAGTTTTTTGTTATTGTTTGTACAACATCCCTCAGACATGACGCACTTTATAGGTGCTGCAAGATCCTACAGTGTGGCCACATTCAAATATTAACGTATAAATTGCAGTGTGAGCCCTGTTCTTCCAGCCTCCTCCTGCCCCGGAGACGTTAAGTGTGCACAGAAGTATGCATATCACAAAAGGGCCAGTGTTGAACCAGGAAGTGGGTCTGCTAACTGTCATAGATGTTTTACAACAGACAGTTTGGGTAATCATTTTACTGCTCACCTTACAATTTGGCTAACCTGGACTTTATTACGACCCACCTGGTCGTCTGACTGCTCGTGTTGTGTTTGCCCTGCTTGTCTTGTCTTAACCAGCGTTCCCAGATCTCAGCAAATAACTCAATGAACACAGTGTTAGTATTACTAATACCCATAGCCATTTTGAAATCAACCGGAATTTCCCTTTAACAATTGAAATCTCATGATCAGAAGTGAAGCACTGATGGGTCATGCAGGCAGTGATATATACTGTTTAAAAGGTATTTTGGATGGTCTGTAGTTTCTTCAGCCCATCTGCACTGTTGTCTGTGATGTTCACAGTCAAACCAATAGACTTCCTGCAGTATTCAGTGGCAGGCTGCTGTCCTCTGAATGTTAAACACACCGTCAAGCTGAAACAACACAACCACCAATATCAACATTACTTTCCAGATATCAGATGTAACAGCAAACAATAAAAGAGCTGAATCTACTTCCCTGACCCTCTGTGTGTCTTTGCCAGTGAAAGGCTTTCATTGTTTCCACATGATCACAAGGGAGGTGGTGCCAGTATTTAGTGTTATAATGGAGCTCCGGCCTCCAAAAATAAACTTGACGTGACTCTTAATTCAGTTTTAACTCTAAAAAGATGTTACTGATCTCTAGAAAAGGTCAAATGGTGGCGCAGAGGGCTCTCTGCACTTCCTGGACACCTGTCAATCAAACAGTGTGAGTGTATGGCGATATCATCTTACTACTGCTTCCATCTACCCACGCTTCCTTCATAGGAATCGTTGGAGACTGACTGTAATATTTGCAGTCAACACAAACCAATCTCACCCCCTGCCTACACTGCCTGTAATTTCTCCTGTGTGGTTTCCAAATGGAATATTAAGCTTGGGTAAAATGATTTTTCCATAAGGACGTACACTGATATATGAATATCATTAAATTGGAATGCGGTTATGCATTGCAATGCAATTGTCTACTCGTAAAAACATTATTTACAACCTTCATTCCGTAAAAGTGAATTAAAACAGACAGGATGCAATATCTTGCAAATGCTTTTTACAAATATTCAATTGAAAACAGGACAAAGACAAAAATATTTAATGTTTTGCCTCATTAACTTCATTGAGGTTTGTAAATATATGCTTGTTCTGAATATGCGGCCAGCAACATGATTCAAACAAGTTTGAACAGGGGCAACAAAAGACAGGGAAAGTTGCAGAATGCTCCAAAAACACCTGTCTGGAACATTCCACAGGTAAAGCATCATAGCGCCATTCACATGTAAGGATGTGGAGGTTCTGAGGACTTCCAGACTCCAGTAGACCTACCAGTCTCTCGGACCTGCTCAGGTTTGGACAGAATAGTGCGGTCCAAGCCGCACTCTACTTCCTACTTAATGTACATGATGTGACATTACGTTTCGTACGTGACTTAAATTGAATCAACATTGCCTTTTGAGTTCATACTTGACAACGTTCAGCAGAGGTCTCCTGGGTGAAAGTCCTGTGTTTGCCACATAAATCCACCCTGACCTCCTTCCTATGTGAACTTTTCCGCTGTTTATACTACATCACCTGACCTTCACCTTTGCTCCTGTCATAATTAATATAGCCATTAGAGGTCACCACCAGTCATTTCAACCCCCTTAAACAATCAACCGGCACATTTTTCATGAAGGTCCGTGTCCCTGCTACACTCCAACGGTCACGTTGTTTTGGCAATAGTGATATATTGTTTTGGGTGACTCTGACAATCGACCTTTTTACTTGTTTATGTATGAGGATGTGTTACATAACTGTCTCAAAACCATGCATCTTTAATGGAATAGATTACTCTCTGACAGAAGAGGGTTAGATTGAACTGGATGGTGTAACACAGCTAAGCTAACAAAGCTTCCTCCATTTGGGACTTTTCAACTCATTCTTTCAAAGGTCAGCACTGTTAAAACAGTCCATCGCTTGACTTAACATGTCAAAATTCAGCATATTTCAGCTTGATGTTAAATAATTAGTGCAGTTTCACTTTGCCTCCTAAAAGGTTACACAACTAGCTGCTATTGTGCTGTACTCAACGGACATTTATTCATATGTAAATCTTTGTGATAATTGACATTGTCGAATTTTTTTCATAATGGAGGCGAAGACAAATAAAGATAGAGGTCAGAACAAAAGCAGAATACTGTCCTGGGGCTGTTTTCTTTCTCCACATTGTTCGGCAGCACATGCCAATGTCAAAAACGAGGCGTCTCACTTTCAATGCGCACACACACAAAACCAAACACACCCATATTATCTGCCTACCTGTACGCAGTTAAAAGCTGCAGCCTTACTCATATTACATCTGCCCGGGTGCTGACTCACTGTGAGTCGCGGCTCATTCACATTCCAGGAGACGGAACATTGTTTGTGTCTATCCCGAGGATAGGCAAATCACAGAGGGGCCTCCTGCCAGGAAAGGCAGTAAAGAAGTTGTAATTGGAGAGGATTGAGTGGAAAATGTCACGTCTGTCGATGCCTCTCAGAGACAAAAGGTTGTGTATTCATACAGATTTGGTAAATGTCAGTGCGAGAGTTGTCACTGAGTCGGCACAGCCTAAAGGACACATCACCACATGATCTCTCTGTGCCCGAGTCCATCTTATCAAACACACACCTTTCATAAACTGAATCAGGTCGGGCACGACTGAGCAAACAGTGGGAACATGAATAAATAAAACTGGATTAGTAATCAAGGCGTACCACACACCGAAGCATGGAGGTAAAGGCAATTGGTATGCCTGTTTTAAAAACTGTTTCTTTGACCATCTCATTTATCTCACTTACATTCAGGCACAATATTGAAATTCACACACTGATTTTGGTTGTAAGTGGGTGTTAATGTGGTCACAAATGTTTAATGCATGGCTGTAACATTATAGCTAAACCCAAAAGTCAGTCGAGCTCTTCTACCACAACAGCTGTGGACTCTCTAAAGTGAAGATGGCAAACAGAAAACATTCATGTCTTCTAGCAGACACTAAAGAAGCCTTACAGGTGCTGTAAAATCTCTCCACACACACCAGATGATGCCTTCATAACAAAAGCAACATAAATCTCCTGTCTGCTCTGAGAACACGGCCCCCAATACAGCAGATTCTCGCAATCATGACACCACAGACAATGGTCCAACTGGAGCACTTTTGCCAATCTTAGCGGTAGACTCATTTTACCTCGTGAGAATGATCCAGTTCAGACTCAAAAACACAAACTTTCCTCAGTATAAAGAACTTCGCTTGCCTAGAATTCTTCTCAGGTACCACAAGCCCACAGGCTATATCGCTCCAAGCAGGTTTATGAAGCCTGTAGGCAGAGCTACACAGTACGATACGAAACATTAAGGGTAGCTTTTATCAGTTCAGGTTCAAAACATATCAGAAACCTATTTTAAAAGGGGATCTGAAATGTATGGTATCACATCGATTGTGATTGTAACGTGGTGCTCTCTGCTCTGCTGATAGGGAGTAACAGTAGCTCACATTAGTTTAGAAAAGATCTTCATTGACTGATTTGTTTCATGCCTAAACAAACTAAATAAACAAACTCTTTGTTTTCATAACTGAATAAACAAGCTGACTGAGAGGACAACACAATTTCACACTGTTACTTTGTTTATATTTGGCGGACCCTGCCACCTTTCCAGCTTCAGACAGTGCTCTGGGGACCTTATTTATTTATTAAATTTTTTTGTTTTATTGTGCACGATGTGTAAAATATCTACATTGTCAAAAGGAGGTTATAATAACATGCACAAAAAGGGTGCTTTCAGTAAATATATAGATAATATCTGGATACTTTTGAGTAAGGCAAATCTTCTATCTGTGGCGTGAATAGTTACGCTATACGCACACATGCCTGGTTTTTGGGACTGTCTTGACTGTGGGTATCTCCCAACTCCGCATGGCTAACTGGCTCTGGCTATCTGGCAGAGAATTTAACACATCTACGAGGGAGACGGACAGAAAGAAAGACTGCACACTAAGCTGAGCTCCCAGTTTGCATTTGCTGACCAAGTGTGATGTCTGCCTACAAGAAGTGAAGCCACAGGAGTCAACAGAAAAATTGTGCTTATACTACCCTGTTCATGTCTGTCCATACCTGCCAGGTAGCTAACTCCAGCTCACTGTCTGCAGATATCAGGCTGATGTGGAGAAACACAAACAGCAGGAGCAGATGAACTGGTGTGTGGATGTTTCTGCTCTATCTGTGCTTAGACTGATTATTGAAGTGTATGTTGCTGACGCAAGCTGACAGTCCATATCTGTGAAACCCTTTCTTCAGTTTTTAATTATACATAAGGAAGACAGGCTGGCATGTGGGGCAGTTCTTCATTTATTCTTTCTCAACTGTCTTAAGCATGCAGACCAAAGAACATGATGTCTCAGTTATGTGTTCGTCTTTGAAAAGGATTAAAATCACAAATCTTCTGCAAGCTTGAAAGAAAATCAAGAATTTCAGATATGCAGTTTACTGCCCAGCCCTGTTATGATCATCATTAAGTGAAACAGTTGCACAACCTTTAGATTATTACCACAGTTTAGCACAAAACAGCACAAACAGATTTCACAACTTATGCTTGTTTCTCTTGGAGAAGATAATTCAGTCATTTTGGGCTGAAAGAAACAATGGAAAAATGAAATGAAAAAAAACAAAAACTTGATGTGCCAGAAGGTTTGTTACACAAAAACATATGGGAAGTCGTCCTTGTTAACTGTTTGGAGAAGGGCAGGCACTTGATGATGATTGGACGATACATCACCGTCATCATGGTCAATGGAGCCAGTGGAGCCAGTTGGTAAATCAAACTCTTACAAGCCAGTTGAGAGAAGAGCGAAAAGCAGTCAGTGCCATTCTGTGCTCTACTTGTAATGAAACTGATGCTAAAGCAGCTACAATAACCTCTTCAGGAGCTGCCTTTGTTGTTTTCTAAGGAACAGTCGCTTCCCTGGCTGTAGTCAAACCTAGACCACGGCCGCGGCTTCCAGTATTTCGATAAGACGACAAATGGTACGAACCCCTGTGGCTCAGCAAGATGGATTCCTGTATCCAGCTGCTCCACAAAGGACACCAAACAAAGGATTCTCTCACATTCAGCACCATGTGAATGAGTGATTTCAAACAATAAAGATCAATCAAAAAAGTGAGACTAACCTAAGTGCCCCGTTACAAATGGGTGTTGAAAGACATTGAAAGAATAAACCTGGTAAACTACGTCACTGTCAGACTTTAATTGTCTTCATTAGCATTTGACTTAATACCCTGAGAATCAATATTCAGGAACCCTCAGATTCAGATGAAAACACACCAGAGCATGGGACTGTTGCAGCTATTCTCTTTCTTGGCTTGCAGTATGTAAAGGGCAGCAGTCATACAGACAAACAAGAGCCTTTGAATCCACCTGTGGCTGAACAATCACATCTCATGCACAGTTCCTGCCTCCAATCAGGCAATTTTTCACAATTGTGTAGGCATTATCTCAGCACAGGCTACATCCTCTCCTCAGATCCACCCATCACTACTCTCAAGAAACACATAGCGACAGATCTGGAAGTAATTTTAGGAAACCATGACCCTGTCTATTGCATTTGAGTGCATCTGTAGCACTGAAAGAGATTTTTATGTAGACGGGACCTCGTCAAGACCTCATTTTATTTCATTTTGTACGTGACACTTCACTGATTGAATCAGAAATGTGTCCATTCATTGGTCCGTATCAGCAGGGATGTTTACTGACACAAGGGACTGAACCTGAGTCATGTGGCAGAAAGAAGATCTCCTGAGTTGATATCCAGCCCTAAAAAATGGAGTCGGCGCAACTTCAGACAGAATAAACATGATAAATCAGTTAATTGGGAGCATTCAAAGAAATCAGACAAATCATGAATCCCTCTTAACATGAATTTGTTTCCTTTCCATCTGGCCCTTCCATAGAAAAAAAATCTACAGCTGTTGAAAGAAAAGAAATAAAAGAACAATACAGCTGTATCATTAAGTGCCAAACCAGTTTTGGCAAGCCCTCCATTTTGGAGATTAATTTGCCTACAAAGTGGTTTGCCGTCTCCATTTGCATTGTTTTTAACTGCTGTTTGGCTCCCAGGAGAAGATAATCCCAGACTAACAAGCGGTATTATCTCATGCAAAAGAGGAACTGAGCTTTTCACACAAACAGAGGGAGGTCAGCGATTGGCTGAGAGACAGCTGTCCCTGCCGCTGCCAGCCTATCGGTGACCTTGAGGGAGCGAGGAGGAGGTTGTGTCCGCTCAGCTGCCCGACTGCTGTTATCACTGGCAGACACCATATCACCTGTGTGTGTAGGCGAGGGGGCGACTAAGTGTGTGTGTGTGTGTGTGTGTGTGTGTGTGTGTGTGTGTGTTTCCCTGTCTACGTGCCTGCTTGTACAGACTGAGTGCATCTGTCTGTGTATATTTGTATTCAGGAGTCTACGGCTTACCACCTGCATACTCATACTGACAGCAGAGAGGATATTTACTATGTGTTTGTGTGTGTGTGTGTGTGTGTGTGTGTGTGTGTGTGTGTGTGTGTGTGGAAGTGTATTACTCACATTGTGGGGACATACATCTGTTTGCAACATTGTGGGGACTTACCTTCCTTATGGGGACCAAAGGACCCCATAACGTAAATCATTACATTTCAGAGTGAAGGTTTAAGGTTAGGGTAAGTTTGGGTTAGGTTCAGTCAAGTAGTGGTTATGGTTAGGGTAAGTCTCCCAGGAAATATATCTAAGTCTACGTATAGAGGGTAACGTGACTGTGTGTGTGTGTGTGTGTGTGTGTAGGGGACAGAAAAAAACTGTCCTGGTGGGTCATAAACACATACAGTTTGTTACCTGCTGTGCTGACCTCCTGTTTTCTAACTGCTGACAACAAAGGACATATTCAGGAAAAAAAGCAAAAACCAAAACAAACAGTGTCCAAGGTGTTTCTCATACCATGCAAATCCACACCCACTTTGCAAATTTAATGAGATGTTGTGTATGTTTTTTTATGCTGGTTAATATACTCTTTTCTGCATGGCATCCTCCAGCTGAACACACATGCATGGGTTTAATTCATAGCTCCAACTCTTGATCGGTTAAGACTTGTCCCTGTACCCTCTTAAGGGTACAATTTTCATTTTTGAACTATTTTTTAGATTAGATTTGTACCTCGAGTACTACTAAAGTGGAGCCTGCTGTTTCACTTCTTAATTATTTTCCCAGGTGTGTGATGAGCTGAGAAAGGTTTTCACCGCATGATGCAAACTGGCACAAATACCAACTGTTGCTAATTAAATGTTCACCAACCCCCTCCTCCGAACGACTATCTAGTCGCAACTTAGCAACCGTAACTAGGCATGGCAGTGGCAGGCCATCAAGCTGTGGGTCTCTCTAGATGTTGAAGTGGTGTGAACGAGGCTCTAATAAAAGCTGTACTCAGCATTTAAAGATTTTTCAGAGATTCAAGATTTTTTTTTATCTCTTCAAAAACTTGAGTGATATTAGCTCTGTCCTGTACTTTATTGAAATTGACACAGTCAAAGTCATTACCTAAGATAGCGTTACCATACACATTGTTAAATCTTCACCCTTTACTCTTGAAGATGCAGTTTGAGAAGAAAGCAATAAAGCATGCATTTGACCTCTGTGTTACTTGTCTTGAGTATGTTTTTCTTAATTGTGGTTAAATTACTGTAGAATAAAAGACATTTTTCATCTTCCTTATAATCCTGTGCTGTAGTAGAGTAATACCCCTTACATTTTTCCTTAGCGTTATGTACTATAATGCAAGGACTTACTAGCCACAGAACAAGAACTAGGCCTACGTGCTCATTATTTACATGTCTTCTGCATGGAATTAATGAGGACGCTGACCCTTAGTCTTTTGACGCACTGCCATGCACAGTGTGTATAGCCACCATGTGCATATTTAAATGTCCTTTCACAGTGTTATTTATTTAAAATTAGCCAGCTAAAAGCATCAAAAGGACAGTCGGGCATAATTTTTAACCATCTGACTGAATTAAAGGGGTGACTATCATTTTTATATCATTAGATTTCAGATTGAGGCTTCTGTTTGAGTGAGACTTTCTGGTTATGAAAAGGATCTTACTCTTTACAAAAAGGTCTATCCTGTAAAAATCATTTCCGTAATGTTGACAGACACTTAGTGTACCAACCTCAAGCACTTAGTGTACCAACCTCAAGCACTTTTAGTGGACATAACTTTGATGGTTGGAGTTGCCGCAAAGGATTGCATGGCAGCCATTGCAGCCCGTTTTGCAGCTGAGGTGATCTACTGAAGCAATTCCACAACGTTTGGTAAGCATGAATCATTTAGACACTAAAATATGGAAATATACTGCTCATGTTTAAAAAGCACTGGAATTCCCCTTACCAGTACCAGTTACCAGTTACCCTTGCTCCCCATGTTACTTGGCTAGCTAGAGAAGTGCCGATGAAATATGCTACTGACAGTTGAAATTTCAGCAAAAACAACGGTCCACACCGAGTAATGAAAGGCCTTCTATTGTCTGCTTCCGTCTGAAAACAAGGCCTCATTGTTTCAGAAATGACTAAGAACTTCAATGGCACAGTATATCTGCCAAGATAAATATTGTAAAATATATGTGCAATGCCAGAACAGAAAGCATGGGAGGCACGGCAAGTGGGGTGATGCTTAGAGAATGCTCATTTGCAAGTTGTGGAATCTTTACTATACAAGTAGTAAACGTAATTATCCAGCGTGGAAGCATCTAATGACACATACAAGCTTTGTGGCTGATCCTAAATTACACAGGATCCCAGCCTACTGTAAATACTGTGTGAAAAGGATTATCAGCTCACACCAGTTATGTTCATATAACTCACAAAGAGAGGCTAGTAATAAAATGCATTCTCATAAAGCACAGCTTTACAGTCAGCACTGTGTGTGAGCTTTCAGTCGGGGGTTTTATGGAGTTTTCAGAAGCAGCACGGACCAAGGTGACATTTCTGCTCTTATCACTGACTTCTTGCTCTAATCGCTGAGAGAGGCTGAGCCGAGCCAGCTGACCAGCACTGCCTCTGCCGGGTGGTTTGGCAACAGGTGCTGCAGTGTGTCTGTCTGTGTGTGTGTGGGTGGGTGTAGAGAGAGAAAGAAAGAGAGAGAGAGAGAGAGAGAGAGAGAGAGAGAGAGATGGAGGTGGTCTAGGAATAAAGCCAGCAAGCACACAGAGGGTCAAAGGGCAGGGAGATGCAGGAGAGCCAAATCTACAGTCCACAAACACTCCAGTCTCTACACAAGCTGAATTTCTCCTCACATACGCACAGAGAACACTGTAGCTGGAGTTGCACACACGCTGCCCACGGCTGCTGCTAAAGCACAAATATAACCTCACTGTTTAATTTAAGAGTCATTATTTTCTGGAGGACATGTTAACCAAATGGCAAGGTCGAATGGTTGAAAAGGATTTGGACAAACTATAAAAACAATTACTGTAGATGACTCCTGAATTATATCATGATGAATCATGTTACGTTATGATAGTGGAAGGTCAACGGGCTTGTTTAATACAAAACAAGTAAAGGCTAGTATGGAAGGAGGACGGATAGTTACCATAGTAGGTTGCTACACTTAGCATGCTACTATACTAACAAGATAACATACTGGAAAGTCAAATAACATTATCAACTCACCTGTTGCTTTGGCTGCAATCATTTTGAGTTAAAGGTCGATGTAGTTTCCACGTTCGGCTTACAGGTCTGTCTGTTCAACAATAGCAGAGTGCTAGCTACAGTTGCACAGCGAGGACCAGAATACAAAACACCCTCTCATGAAAAGCAAGAATCTCTGAGGTGCATCTCACCACTCCACCACCGTATCCGCCGATGCTACACATCTGTCACAAAGACATACACACAGACTTTAAAGACACTTCAGATAGTCTATCCATTGTACAAAGGTTTACCATCTAACATTGTACTCATTGACTATGTACATACATTAAAAGTTCTTTCAAGCCAACTTCCAACTGAGTGGCTCTGTTCCGACAGCTAAAAGAACACTTCACTGAGAGAGGTTTGTGATGGCTAAAGCAGAAATACATTTTTTTTTTCAATGTTTCAAGACAGCGTGTAGGATTTAGAGGCAGAAGGTGAATATAATCTTCATAATTATGATGTCATCAGTGTATCATCACCTGAGGCTAAGAATTGTTGTGTTTTGGTTGCCTCAGAATGAGCTTTTCTACAGAGGGAGCAGGTTCACTTTCATGGAGTGCACCATGTTTCTACAGTAGCCCAGAAAGCACAAACTTAACATTGACTCTAGAGAGCTCCATTCATGTTTCAAGCAGCCACCATAGGAGAGGGTGTGTCAGGGGGGTATTGGTTGCAATCTTATCTATTTATACCCTTTTCCTGACTCATAAATATTTGTTCTCACTGGTCATTTGACAATTCTTTTGCTTGACCCATGGCTCAGTCTCAAGCAAAGCCAGTGTAGCCCTGGATGAAATGTGCAGGAGTCTCCCAAGAGCTAAGAAAGTAATACACAACTGTAATTAAATAAGTCACAAATGTGGAAACATAACCTTAACAGCCATTCAAACCTGTGTGGGGGTACTTTTTGTAAATTATCAGGCCAAACATTAAAGGATATGTAAACTTTTGGCAGGGGAAAACGTGTTCTGCATGATAAGTCCTAAAAAAAAAAAAAAGGCCAATCCTGCCAGGGATATGTAAATTTATGAGCACAACTGGACATACATATTGATTACGGCAGCTTCAAACACAGCTTAATCTTTCAGAGTTAGCCTGAGGCCAGAGTTCCTAACCTTCTAATCAAATATGATTATTATAATCTATTTTGATGAAACTGACCAACTAGAATGAGAATAGTCAGATGTACAGGTGGTTATTTGAGATCTTTGTGCAGCTTCAATACGACTAAGCAGCAACAGTTAGCAACAGCACCAGGTGTCATTAACATAAGCCTCCACTCCTGCCTATCGCCTTATTCACTGGGCTCAGACCAGAAAAACTGTGATTTAACTAAACGAAATAAAAGCATGTTCATTTGAATCAGCGACAACAGACCTAAATCCAAAACATGCCACTGAATATATGAATCACAGAGATGGCGAACAGGGCAGCTCTGCCTGCAAGACATGTTTGCATAACCGAAACTCCAGTGTGCACCCACACACATACACATGGAGTGAAATGGGCGAAATGACAAGCTGAAATATATTTTCAAAAAGCCAGCTTGCCTTGCTCATCGTTTTCGGTTTTTCTTACCATTTGGGTCATTTACATAGAAGGTATAAAACACACAGTTTATGTACTACTGAGCAGATGGCTAAGTATTTCTGGATTTTTATATCCCTATACCACAGTGCACAGCCTGCTAATGGCTAATTACATAAAGTATAATGGTTTAATAATGCTGAGTAGTGAGAATAAAGATCTCAAGTATGAGATTATTCATTTCACATTCCCCATAATCCTCCACTGCAGGGTAATAAAACTATTTTAAAGAACACTCACTAGTATCCATTCTTCATCAGATAGCCGCACAAAGGCACATACAAGTTGGATTTGACTCTGACGCTCAGCCTGAATAAAGCGCCAATAAGCAATCTTACACCTATCTATCTGACGCCCACGCGGTTGGAAGAAAACAAAACAGCGAGTGTGTGAACAATCTGCTCTCCGTTCTCTGTGCTGATGAGCCGTTTCACCGTCAGACGCAGCCTGTGGAGTAGGGCTGACGCCAGATGTCCCAGAATAATGGGCCTTTCTTTGTATACCTGTTATCTTTTTGTGAGCCACTTTGAATAATAAAGCCATCCGAGGAGATTCTACATCTCTAAGTGATCTGTGATTACGGATATGACGGTGATGTAGGCTTGATAAGAGTGGCAGATGAGTCCCTGTAATCTAAGTGATGAACATCCTGAAGATGATTATGGCTTTTATTCAGCAGCTCACTACACATGTGCGCTGTCTGAAAAGTTTTCTATAACTGAGTGAAAAACACGAGCAAAGAAAGAGCACAGACCAGACAATTAACGCAATGGTTTCGGTGAAGGTTGGCATGGCAACCAATCAAGCACATGGAAAGCAACACATCAGCAGTGTGGAGGACATCTTTGACTATCAGATTGCTAGGCTGAAATTAGATGTCCAAAAGAATACAAAACACAAATAAATGTCCTACAAGTTCATGGAGCATGCTAACACTTGAGCATAATGTCCTATGGATGTACAAGAGGCAACTCATTTTAATGCTATTGTTTTTTGGTGACACTTTACATTATGGTACACACTGAGGAGCGAGTTAAGAACGAATGAATCATGAACGACTTGATAGTTAATAAATCATTCATGAGTAATTCCTGAATAACTATAATAACTATGACTCGAGTACTATATAGTTGATAATGATGAGTTACTGCAGGACAGACTGGGAGATACCACATTACTGAATCATTAGGTAGTGATTGGTTCATAAATATCTGTGAAGCAACATACTGACTACTTTGTCCATGAGTTGTTCCTGATTAACTATCAACCACCCGCTGATCACATCAGGAGCAGTTTGGGGTTCTGTATCTTGCCCAAGGACACTTCGACATGCAGACCAGGGGAAATGAACCAGCGACCTTCCGATAACAAGATGCTGGCTCTACCCCTGAGCCACAGCCGCCAATTAATTACTAATTCTACTTAGAAAATGAATAAATCATTACCTATAGACTCATTAACTACTAATTACTTAATCATTAGTTACTCTGTTTGTGTACCTTCAGGCTAAGTGAGACATCACACTAAGTAGATACCCAATAAACTAATTAAATAATAATTACTTAATCATTGGTTACACTTTTTGAAAAAATGGTCAGTATTTTGATTTCACAGATATTTATGAACTAATCATTACCTAATGATTCATTAATGCCAGTCTGTTCTCTAGTAACTCATCATTATCTACTATATAGTCCTAAAATCACAGTTATTCAGGAATACTAACTACTCATTTACTATCAACCAGTTCATGATTCATTGCTCACTCGCTCCTCAGTAACTACTCACATGTTTGTGTACCTCATTGTGTACTTTATTAAGTGTTACCTTTTACTTTTTTTAAACACAGCTGTTTGCAGGACGCACAGCAATGAGGTGATGTCTCTATTTGTGGCTATGTAAGATTAATAGCTGTAATATGACGATGGTGAAACAAAGGAAACTGTTACTGCTTACCACCAGAGCAGCTTCTTTCCTCAGGTTGCAAGACTCCTCAACTCATCCTCAGCAATCCACCATTAAAAATAGTTTTCGTTTGATGACTAATCTGAACCAGTCGGAATCCAACCTGCTGACAGGTATTAAGAATAACTACAATACCTGTATAGAAATAGCCAATCGTTTTGGTGATAGTCTCAATGCTCGTATGAGGCATCAGTATTAAATTGAGAGTGTTTCATAACCACTTAAAAACTCCTTGTAGTACATTTAAAGCTGCTCTAATCATTATTTTTATATTCACAATGGGTCAGTTGACATAATTCTGCAGAGAATTATCACCAAACTCTGCAGTTCCCCTCAGCTCTGCAGAGCATTTTTGCAACTTTTGTTGTTATTGTTATTGTTATTTCTTTTATTCGAACAGAGACAGTGCACAATAAAACATTAACCCTTGTAACTAACTGTTTTGATTTTACAGGCTGCACATTTCCTTTTTCAGTTGGCTCTCCCCGCTCTCATCAGCATCGTTTTCAGCAGCAGGCAGCTAATTCACCATAAGTTCTTAATCTTCTCATAATGCAAGCTTAGAACAGCATGGCAGACAATATGAAAGAACAGTAAATCATTAGAAAACAATTATTAGCTGGCATCCAAAGTGGTATTCACATCCCCCTACCTTATGGCAGTACATTTGCATAGGGCCTACCTTTGACTTGGGGTAGCTGGGTTAGCTCCACACAGCACTATAGATAGGAAACAGTACTGAGGGCTTAATGTTAACGTTATCTTAATGTTTGTCTGTGGATCATTTACATAGAACCCTCAATGGGAAACTGGACAGATTAAGTCAATCACTGTTAATATTTGTATCGCAGTATCAACAAGTGTGTAAGCTAAAAAGCTTCTTCACTTCCTCAAATAATATTCAGTTTATGGATCAATAACGCTCTAAGGCACGTTTGTTCTGCAGCTCTCATAATGTCATTCAGCCTAATCAGACACAATGGATCCTGGGAAGGTTATTGATTACTAAGAATACCCTGGGATTTATAAATACATGAATGCAGCGCAATAAAATCAACAAGGCATGACAACTTTCACACATCGTTTGACAGGCGGCGGGGTGGCATACATATAAATGGTCTGTTTATGGACTGGACTGGCTTTTTTTCCCCCACCACAGAGCCAGAGATCCAGGACATATCAGTATTGTATGCACTATATATGTAATCCACTGACGCTGTTAGAAACCAACATATATAGTGCTTATAATGCTTCCTTGGAGGAATGTTTGAGGAATTAATTTATAGGACTTGAAATTTTGAATATGAAGAAAATGTAAAAGATTCTGTGAAACAGAACGACAGAAGACGACAAGGGGAAGGGGAAATAAGTCAGGGAGGAGTTAAAGGTCCTATTTGTAAGAAAAGTTGATTTTTGAGTCTCATTCATTGATGCATTGGGATGGCAGACCGGTTTTTCTTACAAATAAGACCTTTAACTCCTCCCTGACTTATTTCCCCCATCCACTGTGTTTGCATCTAGAGAAGTGAAGGCCACATGGATTTGGAGAAGGAGACTTTTCTGTCAACATAACTTCATCATGATGGACTGCTGTTGCCCTCAAAAATAGACTTTTGGGGACATCTCACTGACCCAGCAGTATCAAAAGCCACTCTACCATCCAACAAGCGCTTCTGATGAAGCATAATGGCAAAAACTTTAAAATGCAAAATACTTGTTTGTGTATATGTTGCATGAAAACTATTCACACCGGCGGTGACGCAAATTTTGCAATATGCAACATTGGGTATATAATCACATTAAAAAGATACTTACCACTGACCCAGCAGACTAAAAAAAGAACAAGCCAGCTTGCAGAAGTCCAAGAAGGCTCCAGGGGTCTCTGGGGTCACACTGCAGCACTGACCAGGTTCATCTGAGCTGTCTGTTCCAAGGCTCCAGTCCAGTCCGTTAAGATGCATAACATCAAAGTTACAAACACACCGGTCGAGGCAGCAGTGGACCAGCAGACCTCATGTTCTGCGAGTTTGAATTACAGTTTGAAGAGGGCGCAGACAGACAGACAGCTTCAGCTCCTCGTCGGTAAATCGCCCATATACAGCAGCAGTCGAGGTTACTCATCCCAAATCACTTATGTCACATGTTCTTAATAATTTCAAAATCCAGTGTTCCGGAAAAAAATGTGAATTTTTCCCCGTGTATTATTTACTTTCTGTGTGAAAGTACTCAAAGTAATTAATTAAGTAAGTAAGTAATTAGTAATTAAAACAACTGTCAAAAAACAATATATATATATGACTGGGAATTCATTGAACGATTAAGTGTGTAAAGGCTTTTAGTCACATTTTCACATTTGTCCTGCTGGTGTATACTCACCACAAGCACCAAATATGTATTAATCCACAGTTGAAAATAGTCCTTAATAAATAAACTATTTCCTGCCATTTGTGCAGCATTTGTTAAAAACTGCAGGGCGCCGTTGTTTTATATAATGACTGACCAGTTTTTAAAATTGAAACTATATAATTGTGAGGTGTATATTAATTTAGTACTGCAAACTCCCCCAGGGATAGAGAAACTATCACTCTATTGATCTAAATGTTAGATTGGATATACTGATATCTTAACATTAAGATCACTGTGCAACAGTCCTCTTTACTGTAATATATATATATATACACACTTTAAGTGCAAACAACTTTCATAACATCCAATAATGCTTTTAACCGTCTTGCCAGATGGCACTGGGTCAAACTGGGATCCAGTTGTTGAAACAAAGGTGGTCAGGATTGAGAGCTCTTCCGAATCACTTGAGTGCCGTGAAGCTATCAGTTTCTACGTCTTCCTCCTGATCAAAGAGGGATGGTAATGGTGAGGAATACGTTGGCGGTCAACCGACATGCCGAGATTGGAGCTACAGAGGCTTCTTATGTAATGTAGGAAGAACAGCTGCCGGGGACTTCAAAGGAACACGCCGCCATGTTGGAGGGATGTCAACAAGAAGAAAGGCTGTAACTTTATCATGTCATCACTGATCTTCTCTCCGCTTTTGTGGGTTAGATCGAATATTGTTCCACCACAGACTGTAACTGTTTTCTTTGTTGGATAAAGAAAGAGGAGATTTGGTAACGCTTTATCGTAATGGTCCATTATGTTCTAATCATTTCTTAAACGTTTCCCAGAAAGTACTGTGTTAGATTCAAAGTCCTGAGATTCATTTTTGCCAGTTAAGCTTTTAATCTGCACGTTAGCAGCGGTTGTTTATTGCCAGATTAATTTAGTTTTAAACAGTTCACTATTTAATCACCAGCATTATTGAAAACTTCACACTTCATTTATGATGCTTAATGACGAGCTTGCATGCGGACAATTTGCACATTTAGTTTACGTCAGCTTAATTGGAGTTGAAAAGTTGTAAAATGGCATTGTTCTTTCCAGGAAACGTCTTAGAAAATGGTTTTAAAGTTAAATTTAGTGGCCTGTAAAATAAAGAGTTGAGAGACTTCAGATTATTACTTTCCTCATCACAAAGAAGTGGGTATACTGCAGACATTACTAATTATAATGCTGTTGAATCGGACGAAATAGATAAGAAGCAGGGCCAGTGATGAGGAGGAGAAAGGGGAATGCTTTCTGTTGGCCTGTGGAGGCCAGTAATAATCATGTTCATCTTGACATTAGCAATGTTTAATAATGAAATCTCAGCCTCATGACCTGAGAAATGTACTGATCTGAGCAAACTGGTGACAAAACAAGTGATTTTCTTTGCTATGTCAGGAACGGCACATAAATCAGGACGCCAGGAAAGAAGGGAGAAGAAAAAGAGGGACAATAATAATATAATGACAATTGTTTGCTCAGAAAGCTGCTCCCAGCCAGGCCGAAGAGTTCAACGATAGCCAGGAAGCTGCAGTTTCTCTCCTAAATAGGTTTAATTCATGACATCTTAAACCTGAATAAGTCAGAATCCAACCCAGTGACAGGCACTGAGAACTACACAGAAATAGCCAGTCTTCTAGCTGGTGGTCTGGTTTGCGGTATGTAGGTCATATAGAGGCATCAGTATTACACTGAGACTGTTTCCAAATTAGTTAAAGGTTCCCTGTAGTACGTTTAAATATATATATTGCTTCATAGTTGGCTCACTAATGATGTGTGTGCTACTGTTACACTAAGATTTGAACAGCCGTCCAGCAAAGCTTACATAGTCTCGCTTTAATATTTCTGGTGATCAACATCTGTAAACATTTCAATCGGTCATTCTCGATTAAACCATCTGCTGAAATGAAAATGCATTTTTATTATAATGAATCCTGATCACACCGCTGTGACTGTATCCAATTTTTTTGAAGCATAGAAAAGAGGCAAAGGAGTATTCAAGGACTGGGGTAGCAGGTGCCTCCAGGTCCTGACTCCAGTATAAAGAGAAACAAGCTGCCTCCTGACACAGCAGTGCTCCTCTCCTGGCAGCAGCGAGCCCTCCATGTGTCAGAAAGGGTGCCGTCATGTGCGCCGCGTTTAATTGAATTAGCTCAGCTTTCGACAGGAGAGTAGACGGAGCCACGCGTGCATTTGACATTACGCGCTGGCAGTTCCTCCGAGCGGCAACAACTGGCGGTGAAACCCAATTCTCCACACAGCTTCTACTTTTAGACCAGGAAACAGGGGGTGAGAGGTTCAACATTTGTACAGCATGAAAGGCCGGAGACAGCAGAGCAGCAGCTAGTTAATCAGGTCGTTTAAGTGACCCCGCTGAACCGCTAGGGCTCTGACATTCATCTGCCGCCGTGCAGGAGAGGGAAAGAAGCCACACAAGACGCCGTGCTGTTTTTTGTTTTATTTTTTTTAATGGAATGTATCTTTTCGAGGTATGAAAATAGATCTCACGTTGAAATAAGAAATTGGACAGTGGATAAAAAGGGGCACAGCTATTACTGTGTGTGTGTAATGATGGCAACAGGAAGGCATGTCAGAGAAGCATCACACCAGTCGCATTAGATAAAGGGCAGAGCCATTACCCTGTGTGGGAGATGACAACAACACGGAGGCATGTGTTGGTTTGGCGCCGATACACTGGCAGCAGAGGGAAGCAGTGGGAAACACTTCCAGCAAACAGGAAACAACATGAGCCATAGTGAAATAAAATGTTTCCTGACAGCACGACATCCCTCCATCGTGGCAAAACAATGCTGAGGCAATCTCTGAGGCCATTACCTGTCACCGTCCAACCAAGTGTTATGTTGCGTATCGACGCTGTAAGAAGTTACACAACGTTCACACTGTTCAGTCCGTTCTTTTTCTCATGAAAAGCATTTCATGCCTTGCAGTAGAAAAGCTGCAGGTTAGATGTAGGTTGTACGAACATCTCTCAGAGGCAGAGCTGCTACACAGACAGGGATGATATGAAAAGTCTGTTAGCTTAATTTAGCTGGCTGGATAACTTGAATGACCAAGGAGCGAAATACAAACATGGCAAAGTCTGCAGCATTTGTGATAGGATACTGGAAAGTAAGCAGCTAGCTAACTAGCTAATGCTATGTTTGGTTTGTACACAAAACTACACTTTGTCACACCACATCTCATTCTGGTATGGGGGGAAAAACGCCCTCGCTTGTTCGCATTTCTTTGAACCAATCACAATCGTCTTCGACGCTGCTAAGCCACAATGGTGCCCGAGCTAAAAGGCGTCAGTCAGAACTTCTTTTGCACTTGGGGAGGTGAACCCTGGCATTAAAGTAGCTAAATCCCCACAATAGAAAAGGTGACAGCCGCTAGCTGGCGAGTCGCTAACAACCAGGTTAGTCTTAGAGTAACTCGCCAATTTTAGCATGTAGGTTGCTAGCTTGCTAGAATCATGGCGGAACCAGCATTAGGACGCTATAATCCTCATTCTTAGAGCGATTGGTGCGTCGTATCGTTCATTCACGAATATCTGTGTTAGCGACTTTTCCGAGTGAATACTACCAACACTAGATTTATTGCTTAGCTAACTTAGCTTACGCTTCCCATCCTTGAAACGACCACAGGGCGTCAGTAATTATGGTACTTGTGCTAGCTCTGCCAAGCACCAGAGGTATCACCAGTGGATAGATCTCTTGACGCGGACTAGCTTGCTAACTGACATAGCAAGTAGAGCAAGCCAGTTAGCACAGTCACTTACATGGCAACAGAGTTTAGTCGGGAAACCTATCCGCACCACCATCCTGTCTCATAACTGTCTAAATAATAGTAGATAAAAAGAACATGGAGCAGCACAGCTAAGTGGCTACCGAGACGTTTAAACACAGGGGAAGTGTCTCTGAATTTCAAATGTCAAAGTATTTTCCCCATTTCTTGTCGGTTGTCAATTTGGAGTCGTTTCCTCCAGCCTTTAGTTTCAGACGCCAGTAAAACTGTGTTAATTCGTCCCCACCCGCTGAGATTTAATGCAACCACATAAATCGTCTTTAGAGCAGCTCCGCTCCTGTAAAATTGTCAGGATAACAAAAAAAAAACCCCACTGTGCATGTTAGCACTAGCTCTCCTCTGTAACCACTGAAAACAAACTGAGGGTAACAAGCCAGCATCTTACTCAGATTTAAGACTCACAGTAAAGCATGCGATAGCTTCAGCCAAATAAAACGGTGGGAAATGATTGATATGCACGAGAAAAATACAAAGATGCACTGTAGATATTAACAGATCAAGCCATTAAACAAATCAGGTACAGGTCATGCAGGTATCTCATCATATATCTATAGTATTGTGGTATAGTATATTCTGAGCTGTAACACTGCACAAGAGAGAGAAATGCAATGAGAATGATTCTTTGGTTCAGTTGGGAAATGAAAACATGGACAGTGACATATTTCAGCAGTAATGAACTGATTTGACTAACCTACAGCAACCATCCTAACATAACTACGTAAGCTTATTCCCAGTGGACTTTGTGTGTAACACGTACGCTGTGAACCTCCGAGCGAGTATTTCTGGTTCCACTCTAGCAACAACCACACTGAACATTCATCAACAACAGAACACTTTTATAGAAAATATATATACACATATAATAAATAAGGGATGAACCCAATGGCACGGTAGAATACAGTTGTTTTCTCACATGCTTTTTGTCCATCAGTCTCTTGTGAAATAAGTCTCTGTATTGAAAAGGGGACGAGGGGGGGCGCTGGTCTGTGGAAACCACTACATGGAAGAGGGGCTCTCCTGGAGAATGGAGCTCGGCGGTGAAGCGGCAGGGGGAGATGCAGCCCGGCTCCATATTCATCCTCCAGCTGAGTGTCCAATTAACCTGCGGATGCAATCAGTTAGACAGACTGCTGACTGATGGTGCCTGACACAGGAGAGCAGAGGAGATCTAAAGCCACCTGAAACATGGACTCAATATAGCAGAGACCTCAGGCTGCTCATTTCGTTTCAACAGTCTGGGTCAAACCATCGGCGCCGACTCACACTGATGTAATGGAAAAACTTTGTTCCCCTCACTTCGTCTGAAAGTTTCAACTGAGGATACATGCAACGTCTACGTAAAAGAAATGAGCATGTATGAGAGTGTAAGGAGTATTACTCAGCAGGGCCGTGGCCAACATTTTAGAATACTAAGGTCATGAGTCCCCCCTTGCTCATAAAAATTTAATATTTTAAACATTTTAATTTGTTATATTGTATTAATTTAGCTTTATTTAACGCATTACTCAAGTTCCATTAAAAAGCCTTTTTAAGGAAGGAAATACTAACTCCTTTACTTATTCATTTAAAGGACCAGTATGACAGATTTAGTGGCATCCAGTGGGGAAGTTGCAGATCACAACCAACTGAACACCCCTCGCCTCACTCTTCCCTACGATTACTGCCAAAAACTTTATAAACACAAAAGGCCCTCTATAAAGGCTGTGTTTGGTTTGCCCGTTCTGGGTACGAGGACCTCTGTAGATGTAAAAAGACTCATTGTAAGGTGACAAAACCAAAACAATTCTTAGTCTCAGGTGATTATGTGCTGATGAAAACATCATTATGAATATTATATTCCATTTCTACCAATGCATCCTCCTAAATCCAGCACACTGAACCTTTAAAGGAAGGACCTTTGTCCTTTTTGTTGTGCTAAAAATGGTAACTTTAGGATATATTAAGTCTAAAAAACACTGGAACCGGCCTAAAAATAAACATCAAGGTTATTAATTAAAAAAAGAACACAGAAGGTTTGACCTCGGACCTCGACAGCAGCTACAGCTCTGCTGCTCACTGAGACTACAGTGAACTGAAGCCCTGATCTTATGGACAGATGTTACTGAATCATAATAATCAATTCTGTTCATTCATTAAAATGTGTTTTGATCATCAAAAGTGATTCAAGCCTGTTTAAAAGCAACCAGCTTTGGAAAATTCTGAAAAACACCAGTGAAAATCCCCTTTGTAAAAGTGTGTGTGGGGTCGGAGGTGTCAGGTTACAGCGCTTCCCTTCAAATCAAAGCCTTTGCAGGACCAGTGTTTGGTGACTTAAGCCTGTAATGTATCACAGTGACCTTATAATAATACTGCCCACATTGTTTCCAGATGTTTGGTCCCTGGTATGTTTTGCTGGGGTGAAACCTCAGCGTGACAGCAAATTACCACGTGCCCACACCCGGCCATGTGTCTGGAAATGTACTGGACAAACAAACAAACACAGAGCGGCTCATTTCTCTGATTAACACGAGTCTGAGTTTGAGCCTGGGTGTTCAGTTGGGTGTGCACATTACTGAGGCTGTGACACGGGACAGATGAGAGAGTGGGGGTGAACTGAGAAGTCGGTGTATGTGCGTGAACTGACAAACATCAGGGGTTCACCTGAGCGCGCAATCTGTGCGTTTTTACGCTTAATGGGGCAAAATGTACTAGTTTTCAAATGTCCGACTGTAACACTGAGTACTTAAACAAGTTGCAACATTGCTTCACTCATGTAAGTCTAATAATTCAAGTGGATTATATTAACAAATACACTGCCCGTCTTCTCAGTATTGATGTAAATATTTACGCGACGTGCGTAATTTAAACCTGCTCGTCTCCGCGCGTAAGGCGAAACCCTCCTCGAGTGAAACATCAAACCTGGACATCCTGTGGAGGATTTCACCTCCTTGCAGGGAGCATATAGCCACGGCCCAAACCCGGGGCTCCCGAACTTTTCTTTACGCCCAGAATAAATCCACATTTTGTCCCCTGTAGTTGAATATTCGCTCAGGGTTAGATCTGTGAGGAGGACTGTAACCTGGGATGGATCGGACGTCCTCATTCATGGCACATATATCCAGGAAATTATAACAAAATGGGTCCTCAGTGTACAGGGGGGGGGATCCCCAGGTGGTCCCCGGACCTGGGGACCCCCCCTCTCAATCTTGCTTTCTCTTTCTTACCGCTAATGGCGCACCAGTGTCCGCGGGACTCGCCGCAGGTCACGCTACGTTCGGCGAGCTGCGGACCGTCTTCTGGCCGGGCATCTGCACGACGAGCAGCTGCTGCTTCTGCCGGGTGGACTTGACGGCCAGGATCGCCTGCCGGTTCTTGTACTGGACCATCTGCAAGGTGATCTCCGCGTTCCAGCCCTCGTCCTGCGGGCACCTGAAGTCGATCTCCTTCCCCTCCGTCATGACCACCGTGAAGTAGACGTACTTGCCCTTCCGCTCCACGCAGTCCACCGTCTTCATATTGGCGAAGTGCAGCTCCTTGACTTTGCCCGTGTCCCCGCCGCCGTGGTGCGGCTGGTGGTGATGCGGCTGGTCGTGCTGCTTGGGCGGCAGCAGCAGCACGCCGTCCTCGGTCAGGACGCAGTGTTTCTTCTTCCAGAGCTGCAGCAGCCCGTCGCTCCGCTTCTCCAGCAGACCCTCCTTGAACACCTTCCTCCCGTTTTCCAGCATCTTTCACCTGGACGCCGCAGGCTTTCCTCCTCGCTGGCTGCTCGAGCGGAGACGGAAGGACGGACGGACAGATGGACGGCTGTCTATCCCGGAGCAGGTGAAGGCATGAGCCGCTGCTGTGACTGCGGTGGTGTGCGGTGCTGGTTGTAGTGAGGAGGCTGCCTGCCTGCCTGCCTGCCTGTCTGGCTGCTGGTCACAGTGTGTGAGGGGGGTTTGTGGGCGGGAGGGGTCTGCCGGAGAGGTGCACCGCCCCCCTCAGAGGCACCCAGCCTCCTGAGACTCCTGGAACAATAACAGCCTACTAATGAGGACTTGTCAATGTTGACAGGCATTTTATTTTGAAATGTGGATTTAGTGTTTAATGAGATTGCGATACTATAATGCTCAAACAAAAACAGTTATACGTAGCTTATACTATTTATATACTGTAGTTCATGAATGTATAAACAGAAGTATTTTAGCCTCATCATTATGCTTTTATTTTGAAAAACACCTTTAAACACAGAGCTGCATGTTCCATAAAAAGAGATTTGCCAAATATTGTGAGATCCTGTGTGACAGTGTGTTCACTTGTGTTCACAGCAGTGTGGTGCTGATGTGTATGGGTGGTTGGTTCACATTAGGGAATGAGCAGCACAGAACATTACACCTCGCATTGTGTTTTTCATGACAATATCCCTGCTACAATAAAAAGTTATACAATAATAATAAGCTCTCGCCAGAATAAATGTTGGCAATTTGTGTAAAAAACATGGATTCAGTGTTCAATTTTGTGATGTTTATGTTGTCTTCACGCTGTGCTTATGATCAGGTTAGGTTTAGGCAAACAAACAACTTGGTGAGGGTTTGGAAAACATTGTGTTTTGGCTTGAAACACCAGTGTCTCCTGTGTCAAACACAGTGGCACATTGTTGAAACATCAATACATCAATACATCATGTAGCCTGTGACACACAAATGTGAACGCCTCAGTGGTTTGCAGCAACGTTAAGTGTTGACAGTTAATGTTAAAGGAGGTGCTCACTCGTGGACAGTAACTAAGTACATTTGAGATAGAACAAACCTTGAGGTACTTGTACTTGATTACACTCCAGCCTGGGGGTTCTCAAGATTAACCCTCAAGTGTTAAAACAGTGGTCGTTTATTTCTGTTATGTTCTAAATCACTTCTCACAGTTCATATCCGCACCGAGTTGATGATGACCTATGATGGAGGAGTTAATGCTGTGGAGGGAAATGTAGTTTTTACAGCACCGCATTTATCTTAGAGCTGTAAGCTGTTACTTTACAGGCATTGATTTAACATCCAAAACATTACGGATCATTTTAGATTAAAACACCTAACATCATATAGTTATAAATAAACCACCTACAAAATGCTGCTGACGTGTATCTGTAGTTCTCAGATCTTTTAACACAGCTGTAAAAAACATTGGAAGAGGGACACTTTACTACATTTTGATGTAAATATTGCTGTATTCATTTAGAACTTCTACATGTAATGGAGCATTTTACATCTTTACCTAAAGAAAGGATCAGAATACTTTATCCACCGCTGGAGCAGGTGTTTCAGATTCTACTACAGTGTCTACTTTTATTTTGGTGACCTCCTGCATATATGGACAGCCTGGTTTGTACAACTACAGTTAATGTGTGTGAACTTTTATCAGGTAACCTAATTAAGTGTCTCCACACTTGGCTTTAATGTAATCTTACTATTACTGTCTGCAATGCAACTGTTTTGAAGCAGCTCTATTTTTAATTTGTTTCACCTACACTGGCCTCTCTGGGATCAAGTCTAATGGCTCTCTTGGCTTCAGTATGGTATTTGATGTGGTCACTCTTTATTTCATTACAAACCATATTGCCCATGGAGGTCAGGACGTGTCAATACTGTACAATCTCACAGCAATGGCACCCTCTACTGGTGTACAGTTGGCCTGAACGTTATTCCTCCAAAGTTCTGGTCCGAGGATCAGCAGCTTATAGCAGCCAGCTTTCATTTGTGTGAATCATCAGGTGATGAAGAGGTTTATATTTGCAATGAAGTGCCAATAGGTGACACTTAATGACCAAAAAACAAAACAAGTCAACCATATTAGACATGTTTAACCAATTTATTCATGAACATACACGTACAGTTATTGAGTACATTAGTATTTTTGTAGCATAGCATTTTGCCTTGACAACAGCTGCTCAGAAGGACCCTACAGAAACCCTTTTACGTCCTTTTACATGATCTGAATACTCCCTGCAGAATGAGAAGTACCCTGGCTCTCCACAGTGGACACGATGCTGCCCAACACAACCAACACTTGGCTGTTTTCACGACTAAAAAGGCATTAAGAACGGACAGGGAGGGAGGCAGGCTACGGTTTCTTCTCGGTCCCCCTCCTGGCTTTAAGTATTGCTCTGACATGCTTCTCTGTGGCCTTCTGGGTAACAAAGGAAGGAGTTTGGGGGTAGGGAGGGAGGTGGGTCATTGGCCTACACAAAGGCCTTATCACACTTCCCCTCTTTCTTTCACAGTGATTAAAATGAACAGAGACCTCAGAGTCTGGGCTGAGGTCCATGTGAGTCACCTGACTAGTCACAAATTGACGACACAAGAGGTAAATGTCAAAGTGATGAGAAAAAAGGGGCGTTTTGGTGAAGCTGACATGTTAACAGACACTTCAACACCTGGTTTGGCCTTTCCTTGTCTTTCACTGCGCTACATCTGCCCAACCCTGTTCATACAAAGCCTCTCTGAACAGGCCAAGTGTGCCTCCCCAGTAAGAAAGTTAATGCACTTCAGAACTAGATAGCACAACTCTCCACAGAGCGGAGACAGCACCAGCCCCTGTGCCGGTTAAGGCTATGGGGGGCGTCTAACAAAGTGCTGCTCACAGGGAATACTCAGACAGCTAACCGATGACAGGACGCCACTGGTACACCACACACAATACAAAGTGCTACAGAAAAGACGACAGCCACGCCACTGCGAGCCTACGAGGAGCCTGAAGCACTGGATTATTGGGGCTGGGGGGGGCCCCCGAACTGGCCATCATTCCAAACTTCCACATCATAAGGATCCTCTGGAATGTTTAAGAGACTCAACCAGGCTGTATCAAACTCTGGGAGCGACAGATTACATGACAAAGAGGTCGGAAAAATACTTCACTTTTGTTCAAATTAGGTGAGTCCGTCCAGTTAAAGACAAGTTGACTCCCTGGGAGAGAGGGGCACCGACGGTGCCAGCCAGTCTGCTTACTGGAATGTATCAAGAGTGGAAAGTAGTTGAGCACAAGTGGTGCAGGAAGTGGCCAAAAACACCAACTCCGGATCCCATGCTCAGCAAGATTAGATAAACTGGAGTAGCCACCCGGCTGCAGGTCACACATCTGTCCTCCCTCACTAGAGCTGGAAATGCTACAGTGCTTGTACAAGTGCTAAAGGCCCCACTAAGAGTTAAAAAAAAAATTTCACCTGGGACAACCAGAACTGACCAACCAGGAACTTTGGTAGGAGGATGTGGAGGGAAACAGGAGGGGGTGGGGATTATAAATTGACGTCGCCGCGATGCAGTCTAAACCACAGCTGTTGTCTAAGAGCAAATACAACAAAAGACTTCACAAGAACCCAAACTAGTTTTAGCAGTGAAGAAACAAGTTCATGCTTTTCCAGGGAGTTTTTTTTTTTCCTGTATTCTATCTATTGTACAGAGAAGGAGGAAGAGAAGGAAAAAACAGGTCTAGTAAAATACTATGTATATTGAGCCACACAGCTCCCAGTATATTACCATGAGTTTTTGTAACAAAAATCTTGAAACTTTTTTTTTCTTCAAATTCTCTACCAAGAAAAATACAAAACATTATAAGGCGTAAGTAACTATTTTTTTGAACTTTTTTTTCTTTTCTTGTTTAATTTGAGAAGCCGTTACAGTGCAGTTGATCCTCAAGGCAGCCGGGCCAGGCTTCACTGCTGCTTGCACTCAGCTGGGGGGGCTGCATCCTTCTGTAAGAAATCACAGGGGTGGGGTGGACGGGTTGTTAAGACCAAGACCATTCCAAAACACACATACACACACCAGACATACCAAAAAAAATAAAATAAATCACATCACACACAGCAAAGCCATTTCAAGACCTAAAGACATTTAACAAGCTGCTTGAAACGCTGAAACATCTGAAGCGTAGATCGTCTCCTGACTACTTTGAACACAAACAGAATTGACAGATATGAATGCAGGGGGACAGACACATTCAGATCAGACAAAGACAACTATGATTTGTCATCATGGTAGCATCCTCATGAATGCAGTGATTACAAACAGGGTTTGGATCATCACAGTCTGAAGTGATCCATGGCTATGACCCCAACAGTGAGGCACAAAGATTCTGTAGGTGATTTTTGAAATACTTTGTCAAAGTATTAAGAAACAGAAAAGACTGGGATGTAGAAGGGGGGATGATCTGAGAAGATGACCTGGGTTGGATTCAAACCGTGACATCATATTGATTAAACACACTGGAGGCACATCTGGTGCCACCAGTTTATAATGTGTATTCATGAATGGTGAATAGTTTTACATTTTGGAAATACACTTGCTTTAAAGCTCACTCTCTTCTGCATCTATTGAATATCAAGCTGGACACATTAGACAATTAGCTTAGCATCCAGACTGGAAAGAGCGAGGTAACCAAATCAGCTACAACCATTTTGAAAGCTCTTTATAAGTTGTACCTCGTGTGTTTAATCTGTACAGAAGAGTAATAACCACAAATTGTTCCCCTGTTTCCAGTCTTCATGCAAAGCTATGCTAACTGGCTGTTGGCTCCAGCTTCATATTTAATGTACAGACACGAGTGCCATCGATCTTATGCAACTCAGCAACAATCTGAATAAGCACATTTCCAAAATGTCAAATATTACTTTAGCCAGCATGACATTCATTCAGACGTGACAGGACCTCTGTCCATGAAGAGGAGCTAGTGATTTTACTTGTTATGTTGACAGACCAATATTTGTGTGACCTCAGAGTGTTGGCTTTCTAAGGTGGCTTTATCACTTTAGTGCACAGACAGGCTTCAGGGATCTACAAAAAGTGTGAGTTTTGAAACCAATACCAACACTGATATATCAGAGTATATAAATCCCATTATATAAGCTCTCATGTGGACAAACTATGTAAATTGGGACAACATTTTGTTGTAATATTGCAATTTTTGTTCCCGTCTGAGACGTTGTACTGCACATCAATATCAGTGATAAGCTCAATCAGCTGACAGGCCAACGTGTTGGTCAAAAACAAAGCTGTGCAAACTAGATGAAAGGAACATTAAACCAACAAATACGAGCCTGAGAACACACTAAGCTCCATAATCTCCACTGGCTAATGATTAAAATGTGTTGGTATTGCTTTAAGTTCATTTATAGAAGACTTAATGCTGGGATAAAAATAAGTAAATGGGATTAAAATAGCTGATCAACTGCCAAAAGGTGCTTATTTTGATGCTGCTGCTGCAGTATAATGCACAAACACTTCAAACACAACCTCTCGACATTTTGCTCCCGTCAATTAGCTGCCAAACAACAAAGGCAAAACTCAAGTAAATAAGGGATGAGAAGTGCACAGAAAGATAATTAAGACCCCATCATAGTTGGGTTAGGGCGTCCTTCCAACGCACATTAGACACTTGTAGAGGTGACGGCACGCTGCAGCTGTTCAGGCTGCTCTCGGTGGCCTCATGCCACACCGACTGCACTGTAAGGTCATTTTAGCCATTATGCAATACATTTGGCCGCAGCTGAACTCCTGATAGTTTTGAGTCCAAAAATAGTTCTGTGTGCGACACAAGGTTTTAAACACTGCCGTTTTATCACCAAAATGCGAAAAGTAACAGCTCTGCTTCCATTATAGAGCATGATGTAGTGTCTGTTGAAAGACCTCATGTCTGGACAGTTTTTTTTTCCCTGTGGTTTTTTTTTAATCTGCTGCAAGCAATCGAGTTTCTAATGAAAACAACAGAAAACAGGCCGTTACTGCTGACAATGATGGCACCCTCAGGGAGATAAAACACTTTGTTGGCTTTTCTTTTATTTGGGTAATTTGCCAACTATTGGTTAGGACTTATTTCAAACAAACAGCCCTCCAAGGCCATTATCCCAGCATTTAAAGTGCATCTATAGAGAAAAGGCAGCTGAAGAGAACTAATGTGAACAGGAAGGAGGATAAAAACCATGGGCGAATGGACCGATGATGTTTAAATGGGTATTAAAAACAAACATTCATAAACAAAGCACAGGATTTATGGCAGACAAATAATCATCCTGATAAACTCAAAACTACGCTGCGTTTGTGGACGGGACAAATTCAACATGGTGGAGAAAAAAGAAAAAGGGAGGGCTGGACTAGCTTCAACATACAGAAATAATACAGGTGCAAATGCAGAACTCACTATGGGTTAATCTTGATAAAACCAACAACAAACCAGTGGGTTAGTAACTCAGGAGGGTGCAGCACGGCGGCAGGAGGAGGAGGGTGCTCATGTGTAGGGTGCAGAGAGATGGATGAATGGATGGATGGATGATGGAAAAACAGGAGGAAAAGGAAAGCAAAAAACAAACCGGAGAGGGCGAAGGTGACGGGTGGGGGTGTGATGGTAGTAAGCTGACAATTCACAAGCTGTACCTACCAGGATAGGGTTATTTTTCTACTGTCACCACTTAAACCTAGTGAGGAAAAATTTAAAGAGTAGCTGACAAAAGATGCCAAAGTGACCGGAGATGAAGAAACATTAATGAATAGGAGAAAAACAAAAAAAGCAAAACTAGCAGAATACAGAATGTCAAAGACGTTTTTGTTTAGCAAAGAAGCAAAGGTCATGCTTGCTTGTATCGTGTCGGGTCAAAGTTACAAGCTGTGCCTGAACTCAGGCCAGATGACTCAAGTGACGCTTCACAAAAGCCCCAAACCAGACCGGCGTACGTGCACTGAGAAAATCTCATGATTTACACAAACTGTGCAACTTCATAAGCGGTAGACACCAGCCTAGCAACACACTGATGGAAATCTCCTGATACATAGTCTATGGAAAGGGTTTTCATTTGTCTTATTGTTGCTTGCAAACCTTGGAGTTTGCTCAGCTTCTCTTTTGTACACTCTGTATATTCAGTTTTTCAGGTACATTACCTCCGTCAGGAAGGCAGTGTAGCAGAAAATCTCAGTGAATAAACAGCCTACAGGAGAGGACCCATTATTTATTTGTCTCAGTGGAATTACAATAAACTTCACTTTATTTGCGTGTGCGCTTTAATTCAACAGACTATGTTTTATTAGGTATTTATCAGGCAAACTTTTCTACACAAGTAATGCTTTTAAGTAAGGCCAAAATATCAATATCAATGATTAAAATGAATGTTGTTTGTAGGTAACACTTCACTGGTGTCCTCATCTTTATGAATCTGTGTGTTGCTTAAGGTTAAGGTTTTAGTAACAACATGCAAGAGTCAGACTCGGGCTGGGCGGTATATTGACTTCAAAGATGTATCCACACGTTTTCAAACGAGATAGAGACAAAGCTGCTTGTTTGTGTGTAGGATGAATCAGAACACGGCAAATTCTACTCAGCAGTAGTAGTAGTAGTATTCTATTGTGACAGTGAGACAGTGACTGGATGCAGGTGACACGTGTTTACAAAACTGCAGCGCAGTGACGTTAAGACAGTTCATACAGGGGGACATGTATAATATGGCACTCCCTCTCCATGCTATGTGCATATTCAATAATGATTATAGATATTTAAAACAATGTCTGCATTTTTTTCAGAACTGTATTTATTTTAAAGGTCTCTGAAAGTGACTTTATAATCTTTTCCAAAACAAAATTCAAATTGTCTACAACTACAACAGACCTACTTGATACTACTATACGAATGCTACCATTTTGTGTCCTGTCCTGCCAAACCTCCCATCGCTGTAGCACCAGTGCTATGTGCAATCAAAGTTAACATCCAGCCCTGCTATTCATTCATGTATTTAACCGTTTTGCATCTTATTATTTTCAAACAGGGAAGAAAGCCCTGTCCCTGCACAGTCTGTTTAAGCAAAGTGACGTCTCAGTTATGGCTTTGACTTACATCTGAACATGTAACCCACTGTGTAAGAAATACAGAGATATAAGATATATATCGCCATTCAGCCTAAAAATACAGAGATATGATCTTTGGTGCATATCGCCCAGCCCAGAGTCAGTCTAAACTGACTGGTGAAAAATCATTCTGAAAATGCAGGTTCAGGATCTGGTCAGGACAATGGTGAAAAGAGGATAAATCTCTACTGGGAGAGTTTTGTTTTTGTCTGGAAGCCAAATCAAGATCACGACAACAAAAAAAGCTGAAGCAAACCAAAAGCTGGTGTAAAATGAGATGCATTTGACAGTATGTATTCTGTATGTTGAAATCTGACAATTTAGGACAGCTGTTCCCTACCTGCAGCTCAGGAACCCCAATGGGAAAACATTTGAAAAATTCACTCATGAACTGTGGAGGCTCTGAGAGATCACTGCTGCTATCAGAGGCCTCCAGTCAGAGCTGTTTTACTTTTGGAAAGAGCATCCTGAGCCAACAAAGTTGAGAACAGCTGAGTCAGGTCTTTCTCAGGACACCAGAGATCTTAAGAGGGGGAGGGGCTGTGTGTGTGTGTTGGGAAGGATGAGCTCACCTTGGGATCATAGTCGGGGTCGTTCTCCTCGTCAGCCTCCTCCTCTCCTTCCTGAACACACAGCACAAAGAAACTTCAGACTACTGGGCTTCCTCAGCAGTATCTATCACAACACTCAACCCTCGTTTCTTGTTGTCAGTCATTTTCACCAAGGTCTTAAATAGTCTCACCTCATCATCCGCCTCCTCTCCCTCTTCATCGTACTGTGGAACACAAACATGAGGATTAGCTCAGCTAAATATGTGATTAGATTCAAGCTTCTCATTTTTTCCACCCAAAATAAATTTAATATCCAACTGCCAAGGAATCCTTCTTTAGAACAGTAGATAATTTTAGTCTTCAGCCAATGTTTATATAGTGAAATACATTACTAGAACATTCCTTACACCGTATAACATTGCTTTTTTTTGTACCTCGTCTGTTCCTTTGACAAAGCAGAACACAATGAACCATCTATAACGGTGGCATGTGTTCATTCCAATATGGCAGAGTTTACAACAAAACTTAAGAGTCTCACAAACTTGAACTTAAAAGCCAGCACTCACATCGTCATCGTCGTCCTCGATGGCCTCTCCTGTGAAGTAGAGCACAGCCCGAGGTACGATACGTTCACGGATGAAGTGGCCAATTTCAAAGTCTGCAGCCAGGACCGCCTCCGAGTCTTCATCCTGAACACAGACGGGCCAATCAGCTCGTGTCATTTAATTGTTGCTTAACACATCACTAGGTTAGGCAGGATTGTACTCAGGGTTAGGTAACAATACAATGTTTAATTTGACATGATTCTAATTTATCTAAACACAGATTTTATGAAGCTCAAAGTGGCTAATCACTTATGAATCTTCTCCATTATTTAACAGCAAAGAGCAACACAGAAAACATGCAGTCATCTAGCTAAAGGCCAAATATATACTTTAACTGGCAAAACTTGATTACTAGAGTGAGGTCTCTTTGAATATTAGTTTTGCTTCTAAAATATTCATTCATTAATGCAGTTTGTTGTTGTTGCTTGAAGGCATTGAAAGATTTGCTTCAACAGATCCATTAATGAATTTGAAAGAACCTGGATATCAGGAACACATCTGATACTGACCCCAACCCTAGCCCAAGTTATAATTAAATGATTACAGTCTGCAACAAATTTCATAGCCAAAGCTTTTGTGAGACAAAACTAAACTGACATATTGTAGCTGAAGGTTGGCAATGATGTCTGGCAATTGGGGAAAAAGCCATTTGATGATTTGACAACTTTGAAATGAAGTGAAGAAGTACAAGACTTACCAATTCTCCATTCTCTGGAACTGTAAACAAGTGGAGAGCATTCAAGTTAGTTCAATCACACACACATTGATGACAGGCACAAAAGTGGTATAGGTTTAATACTCTTGCCCCGTCATCCTCCTTACCTTCTGGGGGGGTGAAGAAGTTGAAGAAGGAGTCATTGGGGACTGTTTTGGTGACCGTCCTCACTGTGCCGCGGCCCTTGTGCTTCTGTTTCTTCTTGATTGTTTTCAACGTGACGTTCTTGCCCTTTGTCCAGTCAATCGTGCAACTGTGGTGAAACACGAGGAGGAGGCAGCAGGAGAAAGCAAGGTCACTATCCAAACATTTTAAATGTCAAGTCTAAATGACATCTTGGGTTTATTTTAGGAATCTAACTGGTGAGGTCGCTGAAATCCACTTAGAAATGATTCAGAGAGAAAATAGCCAGAGAGATAATGGAGACATGGTGGGAAATGGTTACCATGGTTGTTGAGGGGAGGTTTCATTAAAGGAATAATCCATGAGTCGAAAATGAGTAAGACATTATAAAAACAGAATTACTTTGACGGTTACGCGCCAAATTAACAACGACAATACTGAAATGTCTCACTTGATATAAACTAAGACCACCGAAAAGGAAGTTAGTATGACAATTATACAAATGTCATGACTGAATAAGTTAAAAAAAAAAGGAGAACATAACATATTTATGACTTGGACAACTAAATTTCCAACAAGGTGACGAAATAACACCAGGTGCTGAACTCACCCTGTACAGCACATGATCTCTGGTCCATCGAAGGAGAAGGGGTCGTTCTCGTCGGGCTCTGACCTCATCTTGTAGGTTTTTGTCAACACTGTGTTTGTGAAGAAGTCGTTGGCCTCAAAGTGGAACTCTAACGTGAAGCTCTGGGGACGACCAAACGACGACATGACAGTTACAGGCAGTTCAAAGTCAACAGACTGGCTTCAGCTATTTAATATGAGAGTCATGCTCACTCACCATGGGCTGTCCTGGATCTGAGAATTTTACTTTAATATCTTGTAAATGTTTAAGGATGGGTTCATCGTGTTCCTGAGAAAGAGAGAAAGCATTTAGGAACATAGCGGATTGTTATAATCCACACTGGAGGCCCATGCTCTACACAACTTGGCCAGCAGGTGGAAGCAAACCCTGATTTTTCATTGCTGGCAGCAAATACTGTCTGTGACCCATTTTCACTGTCTCCCCAGCAGCTGTCTGGATGAATCTACCTGCAGCATGTCGCTGAGCAGGTCCACGTTTTTGAAAACCGTTAACCAGAACTCGGGGATGCCTTTGGGGTCTTCCTTCTCCTCGTCCTTCTTCTCTTCCTCTAACTTGGCCTTCTCCTTCATCTCATCCTGGTTCAGGGAGACATTTTCTCTTCAAAATTATGCTTGCTCAACCATTTTTCTTGTCACATATCATAGCATATTAAACAAAGAGCATTTCACCACCTATACCCACAAAGACAGCACTCAGCATTAGGGACTAGATGAAGAAAGAAAAAAATGCAGCGAGGGAGCTAGCTCCATGCAATGCTACCAAAAAAAAACAGCTGCAATAAATCACACTGATTTCAACTGCTCTGTTGCAATACAGACATCCGAAATCAGTGATGAAAAGTCCTTGTTCTTATTGGCTGCATGCAGTGTTGCCATTTTGAGAGGTAGAGCTTATTCTGTTCTGGATGAGACTATTAGCTGCATGCATGAAATTTGAAACAAAAAAATGGTAGAACACAAGTGTTCAGTTAGAGGGGAAGCATGCAGGTGTATACGTCACCTGTACCTGCTTACTTACTGTCAGCTCTTCCTCCTCATCTGCTTTCCATTCACATTCCTCATCTGTGGGCTCATATGCTGCTTTCACTATTTCACTTCTCTGTAAACAACAAGAGAAATAAAAACAAGTTCAAGTTTGGACCAGTGGTCTCACGCTACATGGTTTTTGTGAAAAACAAGTGCGCGTTCTTTGAGACAAGCGAGGACATAGGCTGCTGCTGGAAAACTGGCTGCTCAGCTTGTTTACATGAAAACAAGCCTTTAACACTGCTGCATTAGTGACCTGAGAAACAAACGGGTGACTATCTATGAAATGGTCCACACAGGTAAGACCACTCTTAACATATATATCAAAATTCAAGGGAGCAGAGTCAACAACGCTTTGACAAAATCACAAGCTCTGCCATGTTTTGATCATGCAGTCTTCCATAATGAACACCGTCAGTAGTGCTGAGTCATGCATCTGAAAGTGGTAGAACAATCCGATTTTTATCCATAGTGCCATTCCAGTGCAACTACAGAAAGTGTCAGGTTTGACAGAACTCTTTAGGCAACTGTGTATGAATTTGGGAAATGTCATGTTGGTTTTTGTTCATTTAATGGCCCCCAGGGTTCAGACACTTAATCAGAGTTGATCTCAACGGTAAGTTTTTATAAGATTTGTGGGGGGAGTGAAATATCTATTAAATCTATGTAAAATACTATGATTTCTCATTAAGACAATAATCAAAGTTAAAATGTGATCAGAGGCATCATTTCATCCCCATTCTTCAACTACAAAATCACTTTTCACCGTGGGGCAAGATAAAAACACATCAACAAGTCTCAGTTTTAAAAACCATGGAGACACTTAATTCCAACTGAGCCGAAACGATTTCTTAATTCATCGATTAGTTAATCAGCAAAAGTTCAGTCAATCAGTTAAACAATTAATGATTATCCTGTTTGATTTTAAAGAGGTCATATTATGCTTTTTGGGTTTCTGCCTTTCCTTTATTGTGTTATGTGGCATTTTTATGCATGTCAAAGGTCTGCAAAGTGAAAATGCCCAAAGTCCACACCAAAGGGAGTTACTCTTTCCCACAGAAAACACTGCTCCTACACTGCCTGAAACACCTGGTTTGGAGTCGAGCCTTTACTTCCGTAACTTATGTGTGCCACTATGTAACAGGCATTATATTAATACATATTTGTGTTATAAAAAAAATATACACTCAAGTCAGTCAGTAGTAAAACAGTTGCTACTACTGTAGCAGCGTTATTATAGATCACACTACCTTTTTCGGCATGACCTGCCCTACTCTGCCTCTGATTGGCTTCATCCTGCCTGTTAAGTAAGGCGCATGTGCAACTCTTGCCAAAGATTGAACAGACTTGAGATGTCTCACTCTGTAGCTTAAACGGAGCGTTCAGGACACAGCGTGAAAAGGGATGCTGCAGCAATGCACCATATGAGAAAAATAAAAGTATGGATCTGAAAATTTGCATAAATAAGACCTCTTTAAGCAAAAACATCGTCTCGTTCCACCTTTTCTCCTCGATGACCAGGACTTAGAACCAGGAAGCAGTGTGTAGATGTCACAAGATCAAGATAAATTATAAGGAGCAGTTCTCTACATTTCCTGGCATTTTATAGGCAAAGCTACAGCCCTGAATTCAAGTGTAAACAATAGTAAAATGCTAAAGCTACTATAGTGGTATTTCTGTTTACAGCCATCTACTTTACATCGACGACTGGAAAGATCCATTTTATATCTGAGCCCTAAAATGGATCAGTGGAACCCGCGCTGCTTCCAATTCCTGAGGTTGCCACAAAGATCAAAGATGGAAGACGCGTGTGTGTGTTGTGTGTGTGTGTGTGTGTGGGTGGGGGGTTGTTTTCACTGGATGTACATCAACACTGATCAGCATAAACACGGCAGCCTGCTTAAGGCAACAGATGCTGAGGGAGAATGCATCAACCGTACGTTTTCTCACTGACAATGCATGCATCAACTGCTCCACGTTTTCATATCCAGTTACTCATAACGATCAACAATCATGAAGGTTCATGACTTTAATGGAAACTGAATTGTAATTGTTCAGTTTATGTTTTGAGGAAACCAGGAGTTAAACTCTTTTTAGATTAGAAAGTAGTAGTATTATTTTAGCCTTACCAAATATCAAAATATGCTTCCACAACAACAACAACAACAACTAATAAAAAAACATAGCTGAAAAAGGAGTACGAGTACTTCTAAGTCACAATAAGGAAAAGGTGTAAATGACGTACTTTGTCGAAGAGCGGCTGGTAGAGGGCTGCGTACTTTCTCTCCAGTTCGTGTACTTCTTCGTAGAACTTTGCCTCAATGTGGGCACATTTGACCTGCAGGTTCTTGAGGGCGTTTACACGTCTCTTTACAACCTTTGGTAAACTGTGGAATGACAGACATGAACAGAGAAGATGTGAGTACAATCCTGGAAAAATACTGGTATCAAGGTCAGATTCTTCATTTTATTTTCACCCTGCCTTTTCACTCTATATAGTTAAGACTGGCCAGTTTTCCAAATATAGTTCAGTAACATGACTAAACTATACATTGTAACACAGTCAAAGTAAACAGTGAAAACAACTGGATTGCAAGTCTAGTTGGGTTTGTGGTAACCCTTTAATATATCCATCTTTATATTGATTATCATTTTGTGATTGAGTTTGCTCCCAGACTTCTACATTTAAAACACTCAGGACAAAATGTGCTTAATGGGGAGCAAATGGTATCAGAGGGGACCCTGCCTTTGAAGTTAATCTGCTGAGAGCTTTAGAGCAGACCAACACATGACGGCGCAGCACTCTACCCAGAGGATGTCCAATAAGTCAGGGTTGAATTCCATTTAACAGCAAAGTGAAGAAATTACGTCTTATTGTACCCAGATTTGTTTGTTTATGCTTGAGGAATTCAAAGCCTGGTTCCTGGTGTGGATGATGCAGTGTAGGTTCTTAAAGATTATAAGATTTGTTTTATTTTTAAATTCTCTTTTAAATAATGAGGAACATGTCAGAGTGTTAACTTCTGTATAGACAAGAGCCCGGACTCAAACAACAGCTATGACCTCAAACAACCTCATCGGTCCTGGAACACAGCAGGATGACAGGTTTTATATCTCAGCTCTGTCTTGTAATGCATCACTGCAGCCTGTGACCAGAAGGTAGGTTGGCCTCATGTCAGTTACATAATACTTGTATATAGTATATCTAACACTTTACGGTTCAATAGATGTTGTTAGAGCTGTTTAGGAAACTTGGTTTTAAACTGAACGTAAGGAACTGAACTTTGTTCTTACAAAATTATGTTATAATTCTATGTATGCTTTTTTTTTTATGCAAACATATTACTTTAGCTGATTCTAGAAATTTAGGTTAAATTAAGTAGAAAATTGCAAACAGAAAACACTGATATGTAAAACACTTCTAAATTAGCCACAGTGCTACAAAAGGTTTCAACTACCATTAATTTTACACAAATTGATTAAATCCAATTTCCCTGAGGCCTCAGGCAGCCCTGCTGGGGGTGAAGCCTTCAACATCAATCTACTTATTCCTGAGCAGTCATTTTGACGTGATAGTGGCTTTGTGAGCTGTAGTTTCTCTGCAGTGTGCTAAATTAAACTGCCTGCGTTACCCTGGCATGAGAATACATGTTTGGTCTCAAGTGCTGGGATGTTGTAACTGGTGAGTATGTTGGTGACTGCCAAATACTTGACAAGTTGATCAAAGAGCTGTTTGCTGATGGTTCTGCTGAGAAGAGGAGCAGTGGGTGGCACAGCCCCCTGGCCAAGACACACGTCTACATTCACACAGCATCTCAGAGGCGACCAGCACTGACTGTACCTCTGTTCTTCAGTTAGTTTAGCATTTTAGTCATCCATCTGGTGCATCCAGTTCATCCATGAGTAGGATAAACTAACGATGCCTATTAAAAGGCACTCACCCCCTCTTGGGACTTTTTTATGCCAAGTATTAAAACTTTGAAACACAGTGGGTGTAATCGGGACTTTTTGACACAGACAAAACATGCTGATCCAAAGTACAATTGGAACACAAAATAACTGATTGCCAAAGCATTCACTCACTCAAGTAAATATTTTGCACAAGAGGAACAGGCTAAATCTGTGTCTTTTTAAAATAAATGCCTAGATTTCACTCACCAGCCAAAACAACAACATCTATTGACTTCTTGGTGAAGTTTGTCCACTGGCCAAATGGCTAGTGAATGTTCAAAAGTTAATTTTGCACATTGTCCTCATTTTGTTGTATGCATTAATTGCTCGTCTCGCTCTACACAAACAACCCATCTTTTTAACTCTTGAAGTTTGCAGACAACGCAGCCTAATCTGGGATGGTGACGAGTCTGCATACGGACAGGAGGTTGAACTGGTGCAATCAGAACAATCTGCAGCTGAACACACTCAAAACTGTGGAGATGACAGTGGACTTCATGAGGAGTCCCTAACACTGCTATCCACTACCACACTCAGCAACTGTGTCTGCTGTGGACACCTCGAGGTTTCTGGCATCCACAGGACCTAGTGGGTAACCAACATAGACTCCATTATTAAGAAGGCCTAGCAGAGGATGTACTTCGTGCTCCAGAACAGTAAGTTCAACCTGCCTCAGGAGCTGCTGATCTTGTTCCAGGGAGTCATCCAGGCTGTTCTCTGGAAATCCAACACAAATCGGCAACCAAACAGGACTAAGCTCTCAGGTCAACTATGCCGACATCTTTTCTTTCCATCAACTACACTAAACACGAAACAATGGCTGAATATTAAAACAGGCTGCAGACTGACTGCCTGTTATGCAGCTCTACACAAAGTAAAGCTGTGCCAATTTCTCTGCTACTGAGATGGTTAGTAATGGACCCAACGTGGGCTGAGACTTGACATCATTCTCATGCGAGCAGCTCAGCAGTAGCACCACGAAACCTCACTGTAGACTCAGTATGGGCTGAGCCATTCAGTAGCAGTCTGAAAGTTGAAATCTCACCTCTAGATTCAGTGGTTTTATCTTTTACTAAAATATATTGCTGCTAAATATGAATAAACTTAGCTTGAACTTGATTTGCATAACAGCATTGCTGCTCAACAAGGCACAGCCACCGCTTAGGAAACTAATTAGCATGCAAGTATGCAATTGTAGAAGCAAAACATCCACCTACCATCCAAGTGAGTGTAAATTATTACAACCTACGACTGATGGCCCACAGCATCGGGACTTAACAGTGTGGTTAAAAAACATCTACTCTGCAAGTTACTGATTAAAACATACATTTATTATCTCCCTGTATTTAATTTTTATACAAAAATGGCAGATGGGAATGTTATGATGGAAAATACGGTTATTTTGACCAATAAAACAAAGAAGTGTTTACCAGCCTTTTGCCAAAAAGTTTAATATCAGATGCAATTAGGGAGGCAAACTGCTACTGCAAGCATCTTTGCTGCTTTAGAGTCCTTACAGATGCTGCAGAGGATCTTTAGAAGGGGGCAAGCTGTATAAATGTGCTCAAAGATTATCACCAAAAAAATAGACCATGTCTTACCTCTCCATGTAGCCTGACGGTGAGCCATTCAGACCATCAAGCCTCTCCTGCAGCGCAGCCAGGATCTGTGGATTCTGCATCATCTGCACAGTCAGCTGACGGGCTGAGGAATCAAAACACACATATATACATACAGTCAAAAGAGCTACATGAAAGCAGTCTAATCAATCCAAGAGCATGAAAAGATGCTTTCACTTGTATTTTGATGAGAAATGATCAGACGTGTGAGATTTGATTAGATTAATGCTTTGCTCAAATAAGCAAAATCATGTTTTGGACAGGAATCACTGCAAATGTAGACCATATTTATTTGTTCTAGTCAGTAATGACTTGATGTTCCCTGCAGTATCAGAGCCATCCTGAGGCATACTGCACACCTAAGCGTTATGTGTTTTCACCGAGTGTGTGAGCAGGGTTGGGTTGAGTACAAGAGCAGCTTCCTGCCTAGAGCATTTAGTCATCTGTCTATTACATTCAAAGGTTTGTTTTCAGCATATTTTCCTGTTGTGTGAGTTGAAGTAAACAAGCTTAACAGTGAATGAAGTCAGATTAATAATCTGCCAGCGCTGCATAGATACAAGAGGTAGCAGTCAGCAATAAAGGGTGCTCTGCCTTTGTGAAGCCAGACAGGTGACAGATGGTACAATCCGAGTGTCCGACACATTGCTTGCACCTATCAAAGCTCAGTCAGATCACTGCTGGCAGGTGAGAAGATTAAAGAGATTGGAAGTCACTTTTCTCTGTTGGCACATCCTGGCCATTTTGCTTGTAATGTGTTACCAGCTAGCATAGAGCAGCTGTCCAAGGCGCAGCATCCAGTCAAATAAATACACCTATGCTTGTCTGAATTCACACAACACAAGCTGTTAGGAGATTGCCTTAATACAAAATGCTTCTTGTGGATACATCAGTGAGGTGAGCTATCACAGGACCAGTTGCCTTTTTGAGGTGGTAATGAGTGCCTCTCTTTGTCTTTACCCCGATTTTCACAAAACATTGTCCCTGCTGACCACCATGCACTTTCAAAATTTTAGAATCACAATTACTCTCAAAATACAGCAATTATACTTTCCTCACCTGCAAAGGCATGAGGGTACGTATGGCATAAATATCATCAAGAGGGTGTACGTGTAGGCTCATCAACATACTTTGAATTTGTTGCAACTCTGTGGAGCCCTACAATAAGCAACAGAATACGACTGCACATTGTGCCCTCCAGTAGTGCAGTGTAAAGTTTATTTTTGATGACATTCCTATCACAAGGTGTATTAAGTCTGTTTTCTTCCATCAGTTCAGGCACTAACTGTAGGTGTTAATGAAGTTAATGGGATCATTCTGCCTGCCCTCGGTAAAGCAACTGACGTAGGGTTAGGCGTGTCGTAGCGGATCCAATGTGGATTCACATTGGATCCGGTGTTGCAGTGCAAACACAGATTTTCCCCATTCATTTCGATGAGGGTCGTCCGTTTTGGCTGCGGCGGTGCGTGCCAAAAAGTTAAGATGGAGTCAACTTTTGGAGAAACTCAGCAAAGAAACAACTGATGCCATAGCGGACTGTAAAGTAATGTGTCGTGTGTATTCACTCAGTTTGGCTTTGTACGCCAGTTTGAAACACATCTATGGATGCCAATGATCACTGTAGGACTGTATATGAAGAAGTATATGTGCTGGTTCTTGCAGACAATTTAGAAATTTGGGTGCTTGGTTGACCCTCCACATGTTTGTGCTACCGAAAACGCCGTTGTTTAGCCAAATAGCTGTTGTCACAGCCACAGTAAAGCACATTATTTTTAATATGCTAACACACCTGTGACAGTATTGCAAAATTCATGGCGTACAAGAACATTGTCAAAGTTAAGTCACTGTACATTAAAAGGTCTGACACTGCAGTCCCACCATCTAGTTTAGCAGTGGACAAATACTTGCTTGTTTGAGGATAACCCTGCCAGTGTTGCTGCCAAGGTCTATACAGGCACCTATGCATTTGTAGGTTGAGCATTTATGCATCCATATTTTCTAAAAGGGAGAAACACCATCTGCAACGGTGAATAAACTTGAGAATGGAGGTTGCTGTATAATTTGCACTGGTGGGTGGCAGCAGGCATAGTTTTACCTTTTGTTTTTAAACAACTCACTTACACAAATCATACGAGCTGGGCTCTGATTTGTGGGTCCCTCCGAGTTTGTTACTGGTGACTCACGGCAGCCTTAATGCATGATATGTCAGGTTTCTTAGTGACAGTAAGCACAGTAATGTTGGTCGCTATGACAGATCAGTCGTAGGCAGTCAGACTGAGCCTTATTTCAAGTCTGGCTTTTAAAAAGACTATTCAAACTTGCTATAAATAGACTAGGCTAAACAGCTATCTATATCCATCCACAGTGAAGCCGTGAGTAGGCTAATATGAAAGAAAAAAATCTGTCTGAATCATTTATTGAGCATCAAAGGATGCACAAACAGCATCAAGATCCCAAAATAAAACTGATTATGCCTCCCAGCTCCTAACTACAATTCAACATCATGTCATGCAAATAACTCTGCTCAGTTTAAATGCCATGCAGAGGCACACAGAGTTCAAACCGTTAATCTGCTGCCAAGATGACATTTTTATACACCTGAATGAGTAAAAACCTTGTATTCTATGCATTCTCTTCTGCAGAAATTCGCATACATTTTTTACCATGTGTTAAATGCATTTTAAGACACAAACCACTTACAACTATTAAAACGCTAGAAATTACACTGTCAAAAGTTTGTACCAAAGAATTTTTGCAGAGAGCCCTACCTTTGCTGTTTTCATCTTCTCCCGTCTCCTCTTCTTCCACTTCTTCCACGTCCTCCATATCTGCCGGGTCCATCTCAGCCTGGTCTTTGCTGCTCAGGGAGACACAAAGGGGGGGGAGAAGAAGGGAAGGTCAGCCAAAACACAACACTTCAGATTGTTTGCACAGAATTAACACTGACCACCAAACTGCTTCTGGCATGTTTAGGGCGAAGCTGCCAGCAACTCTCGACTCGCTGCCAGGTGGGCAACCAAAAATTAAATTCTTATAATTCCAAAACATTACCAATTTGTCAAATTGAACGATTAAGTGGGGAAACTAGTTTAGTCTTAAACTACCTTAGAAAAACTAACTGCCTGAAGCTTCAAATTGCAAAACAGTAAGAATGATCAGTAGAGACCTCGACTTTGAAAACTAGCATCAGTTGCAGCCACACTAACATGTCTTGCTCACTGGCACATTCATTCATTCTGTACAATATACAATTCACAGCCTTTTAAACCATAGACTCCAGTAAAGCTCTAAAAATCTCTAGCAGTAATCAAAACTGGAGGCTTTCTTTACCCATGATGCTTTTCCAAGCACTGAAACCTGACACCCTCCTTTAAGATGCAGTGCAGGAGAGCTCAATACCAAACCCAACACAGCTTCACCAGCAAAGCCTATCACCCTCCTGCCATTCTGCAGCACGGTGAAAATCAATGGTCAACAGTGGAGGAGTATGTATGTGAGGAAGACCGCATTCGTCTCTGTTGTGTGACAGCATTACTGATGTTGGAGCAATGTTTAGAAACGTCACTCAAACGTTGTCAGAGTCAGAAATTCCTTTATTAGTCCTGCAAACAGTGACATTTGTGCATCAGCAGCCAAAGGACAGTTCAATAACAAAGTTGTAACATGTTTTGTATATGTGCGTCAAACTGATGATGCAACCTGAGCCCAGGTGTGGCACCCCAAACAGCCCCAGCCTTTGTAAACAATTGCTTCCATCAGGGCTCATCGAGGGAAAGTCTGCTGCACTTCCCTCTATAGGTTACATTCATGCTGCATATATAACCACGCCCAAATCAGTGAAGTCACAGCAGGTTATCTCCCTGCTGCCCATCTCAGGCACCACGAGTAGTAGATCAACAGAGGAGACAGGCAGCAGAGAGGCCAAGTGTTATTGATAAAAAGATGTACTTACTTGTCGATGTCTGCCATCTTAGCTGAGTCTCAAGTGATGCTGAGGAGAGAAGAGAAAGTAATTAGTTTAGAAATACTGGACCACACAAACTAATTAGTGTTGACTAAACATTTGACTGTCACCGGATCTGGGTCAAACAGCATTTGCGAATAACTCCTGATGCTAATTTAAGATGCTTAGAGTACTACAGGGGTGATGTTAAACTTAGCAACACATAATGAAAGACAGTTGAAAACAGCTACAGATTTTTTTTCTGAGGAAGGGGAGCTATTACAAGTTTTTCTTTGATGCATCTCAAGAGTTATAAAGATTTTCTTTATCTTGTTACATCACCGTGGTTCTTTCCCCAAGTAGAACGCAGACATTTTTACATTTTTTTCCACATAACGGCAACTACCAAGACTCACTGACGAAACACAGATACTACATGATACCAACTGCTTTATACTATCGGCTCACAAATCTTGACACAGCTGTCAGAATTCTTACATAGGGATAAACAACCAATCATTTTGGATCTGGCAACATTCAAATGATTAATTCTCGATCACAATGTAAGGAAAAGATACATTTTTTCTGTACCTTTCTACAAGCTCTGTACATGTTTTTTATGTCGACAAATCATTGAAAAAAACAATGTTATCCATACAACCTTTAATGAAAGTTTGAGAATTAAAAACTTGATTAAAACATTTGAATTTCATTTGTTTTTCATTCTCGTAATTTCTTATGGAAGAAAACTGACAACACTACTATGTTTGTTCACCTCAGCCTGCTGGTGTTGCAGCGATGCTCTCCTTCACAACAGCCAGGCTCTACACTGTGACACTTATGCTGTATAAGAGTGAAAATTAGTGTGAAGAATTTGGTCACAGTAACTGAGTGACTCTGTTCTGACACCTGGGTTGGCAAAATACACCGATCCACTAAGCTCCGGTGCCATTTATCATCATCAAAGCTCAGTGTACAAAACATTCAGGTAACAGCTTCATTTTTAGCCGGAGATGACTGACGCTTCCTCCAGTTAAAATGACAAATGCGCTGGCGGCAGGTCACATCAGCTGTCGCTAATTAATGTGAATTCCATGAGTAACTTGATGGCCAAAATTAAACTTGGCTGTTGACAGGTTTGTGTACCGTCTACAAGCCGGTGTGTCTTCATCACAGATGGTTTGTGAGGGAAGAAGCTTCAATTGTAACACCGCTGTAAAATCATAGAGGACTGAGTGTTTATTTCAGTTCCTTCAAGTCCAACAGAGTGACGTGTCTTCTAAACTTTCATTCCTTTCAATAATTAAAAAATAAGATTTATGATCCAGGACCTTCATTATTTGGATCAAGTAGCTTATAGCTTGTTTTTTCACCGTGCCAGATACCTATTTAATCAATATTTAGGTACAGAAAAGTATTGGATCCGATTCATTATCAGATAACAAATATTAAAAGGACTCAAATCAGTACAAAACATACTTGACCAGGACCTGTAGCTAACGTCATGAATGAGTGAATGAAAGAATACTTGCACCTGTGTGAATCTTGCCAACACAAGAGACATTTAATAAAAATGCTGTTCGCTGCATATTCAGTACAGATCAAGTTCCATTCCCTAAACCAATTTTTCATGCTTTGGGGTCACACAAATCTCAGACATTCAAAGCTGAACTTGACTTTGGTAGCCTGCCGATTCCCAAAAAGATTTAAATGTTTCACATTTATATGTAGTCCTCACCCCACTCCACGTCTGCACTCAGAGATTTAGTAGAACAGAACAAATGCTATACCCAATTTATATTACGTAACCAAGATTTTACATAAAGGCTTTAACTCTTGACTTTAAAAATCATGCCAACTATTTTCATGCAAATAAAATCAAAATAACAGGCATTACAAGAAATCCTACTCTTGCAAAACACTGCTGCATGTGCACCAACGCCATCAAAGAGGAAATGCATAAAAAATGCATATAAAAAAGGAGCCCTATGCAGCAGTCAACACCTCACTGACAGCCTGCATTCAGTGAAAGATCAAAGCCAAGCTCTTTCCTTAAAAAAAGAATAAAAACCTACAACAACTAGCAACTGAGAAAGAATCTCACTGAAATTGTGAAACTGTGCTGTTAATATATCGTCATATCAGCAACACAGAAGCATACCTTTTAATGTACGCTGAACACACCTAAATGTCTGTTGCTTCGAAAGAAGTGTGGACCAAGCCTCGCAATAATGCAGCCAGACTAAGCCTCCCATGCAGCTCCCTAGAATTTGGGGGGTTAATGAAAAAGTATCACCAAATATTGTCCCTATTTTTTTTTTTTTTTTTTTTTATTAAATGGTTGGTACTGTAGAAAATGATGGTTCAGCAACATTTTTTTCCATTCTTTAAGAATAGCCCTGTGAGACCACAACAAAGTAAAGTTTTGGGCAGCATTAGTAGCAACAACAGGACCACATCAGATGAACACAGACCTATATTTGTCAATCGTCATATCAATTACCAAATACAGAGCAGTGTAAGTGAAGTATAGATTTAGTTGAGATTTTAATCATGACAATCTTCCTTTTCTGTGTACAAAGTGCGTTTTATTAAGCCCTGGATTTGGTTAAGTTGGCCCACATATTTATAAAAAGTAGTCCCCTTCTCGGTCCAGACGGGATCAACCCTGGCTGTGACTCACCCACCCCTCACCCCCTCCCAGAGCCTTCTTCCCCTTAGAGAGATGGATTACCATTGCATTCTTTTGTGAGGGGCAGATCGGTGGCCATAAGACAGTGAGGCAATAGATCATGACCTGCAGTGACAAAGGTGTCAAAACACACAATCGCTAAGGTGGCTGTAACTCTAGACCAAAGCCTTGTGCTGCTGGTTTATAGACGGGGGAGATTTTTGCTTTTAAAATTGCAACAGAGCGATACATGCAGTTCATTTGATGTTTGTCGGACCAGAATAGAGCTGAAGTCACTGAAGGTGATTTGTGTTTGGTTGGACTCACTATCGACAGCCAACAGGTCACTAAAGGTCAATATTAAACAAGGAAGCTCCTAGGTGTGTTAAGAGGTTATGCACAGGCCTCCTAACAGTCCGCTCTGTCTTATGTGTAGTTTATTTGTTTCTGCCCCACCTGTCTCATGCTCCCTAAGGATTCAGACAACTCTGTCACTCCCTCCAAACTGGTCCAGCCACAGTACAGTTTGCAAAGATAGTGTCAACCACTGGAATGAGAACAAGTAGGACAACAACCTCAACCATGAAGAAGACCAAGAGGCACTCTGACAGAGGGTCATTTGTCTCAATGGGACATCCAGTACCTGAGCATTCTACCGAATATACATATTCCCTGCTACCAAATTATAAAAACATACAGTAGTCGGAAAGTGTAACTGCTTTTGAGGAGATTTCATATATTGTGCATTGTGATATAGCCTAAAAATATTGGTTATTTTAAGGCCATATCGCTCAGTCAATTGAGCGCCTGATTAAATGGAAAGCGACTCTTGTATTTCACGTCATTTTGCTTCCTTTTTTTCTCTTTACTAATTAGCCAGTTAATAGTTGTCAGCTTTTCAACACTAAACAACATCCCTAGTTTGGACAAATAAGATATTTGAAGACATCACCCAAGACACAGGGGGAATTACGCAGGACATTTTCACCACTTCCTGACAGATGATTCATCAGCAAAATTGGCATTAATTGTAATTTGTATACCTCTGTTACATATCAGATGTGGCAAATATTATTCCGTTGCTACCGTACTGTCCAGTTCCAATGCAGAATCACACATTCATGTAGAGCGCAAGTCTGGCACCATCACGGTCTGTCAAAAATCACCTGCAGCAAATGTGAATGTCATTTCAATAGAGTACAGACTGGGGCAAAGGTTCTAATCCTAGTCTTTGACTGCCACCTCCCTGCTAGCTTACCATCCTGTCTAGTCATTAATTGCATTCACTCGTCATCCCAGGAGTAAAGTCCTTTATTAGACAGTGACACGGTTAATGGTTCTGGGTCCAAAGGCCCAAAACTTAAAACCTCTGGGGTCCACAATAGTCAGAAATGAACCATCGAGATGAAACCATTTTCAGATTTAAAAACATAACCAAGAAGAAGTCTTAAAATCCTAAAAAATAAGTTGTGTTTAAATGAGCAGGATGGATATCCTTTCAGCAAAGCCATCATATCATCACCATCTCTCTATATATTAGCTGGCCTACATTCGGCTAATACTGCAAGATTAGTCAACTACAGAGCTGATGTGACAGTTCAGTGAGCTCTGAACAAAGTCACGTTGCAGATCAAATTGTTTCTTCCTTCATGAGGGGATAACCGATGAAGAGAGCTGTCTGTGTTGACTCTGATTTGTGCCTTTAATCATGTCCCATTTCTCAAAATGAGAGCTGCGTCCTGTCATTTCTTAATTTGGAGAGCTGTCACTTTTTAGTCAACAACGGTCTGCATGAACAAATCAACAACCATGAAAGAAAAATGTAAGCACATATCACACTGCAATATCTAAGGCAAGATGACACCATCTACCCCGGCCTTCTTGTGTTCTCTATTATGCCAAATTATTGATGGGAAAGTACTGTAGAAAGCTCTTAGCAGCAGGCGGGCATTTTTCAAATATACCGTATCTGCAAAATGTGATGACAGGGTGTTTTGACTTGGGGTCAATACTTGCTTTTTAATGGACAAAAATAGTTGCAGTGCCATGTAATGTGGACAAACTGCACTACAGGGAGACAAGGCTCCAGCACTTTAAATCAATGCAGATGATGCCTGGAAGGAGTTATGAGTACATTTATGTTGCGTGTCACTGCAGAAGGTCCTGGAATACCTACACATGCTTGCACATTTTCGTGAAATATAACATCATTTCAACGATGAAATCTGAAACTCATGAGAGAAACATCCACATCTGATTCATCCAAGTGATGATTCATGATATGAGACATCTGATACATTTAACAGGTCATATTCAGTTTGGACTCTAACCTTCTAATCATCTCGGCCCTGTCACAAAAAGTCAACAAATACAAAAATAGCCACAAGACAATTCATATATTCTCAGATCTGGGTATCAACTATAATGGTAGCACTGGTTGAGCAGACTGACCAAACACAGACCTTTTCTTTTCTGGGACAGGCTTTTTCTACTAATCCTGCCCAGAGACCACGTGTTGCATGCTCGAGTCCAGCGACCCATCAATGACTGACAAAAAGCCCCGGGTGGGTGCATGCCTGCTCACTCTGAAGCCACATTTTAACTTCATGTGGACCAAGCGAGCCGGGCAACCTGTTGAAACGTTTACCATCCAACGTCATGTAACAAATGTCCGCCCGCTTCCTCCACAAACAAGCCCCTGGCTAGTAAACAGGCTAACTTTAGCCGGCCTGCCCGGTCTTGTCAATGCACTGCCTGGCTAGTTGAGCTAGCTTATGTGCAGCTAGCTTGATGCGCACCGCTTGGGCTGAGCAAGTGGGAGGAACAGCTTCGACAGACACGGTGCCGTAGCTAGAAAATATGGGCCAGTTAGGAAGTGGTGCCAAGGCTCCGGGACCATGTTTTAACAGGCTTTCGCCGTGTAACGCTGATATCGCCGGCTACCTAGTTGAAACATCCGCCGTGTGTTGTATCCCTAAAGGTCCAGACTCACATCCACAGTTCCCCACCCTGAGTAACATCCTCCAAAAAATAAGGTCAAGTCCATAAATACAAGATAACGTTACAAGACACGTGTCAACAAATGTCGATAAACGCCGACAATTACGGGAAATAGGCGACGTTTCGTGGTTTGTACCAATGCAACGATTGTCAAAACAATCCGGGGCAGACGGCCGTGCATAATAACCGCTGTTTTATTATTTTTTTTAAACGCGTGTAACGTTAACACACATCATGGTGGAGCCAGTCTCAATGGCTGCTGCCGCTGTCTGACTACACTAGCATTAGCAAAGAGGACTAGTCCTCCTCTGCCGCTGTTAAATTCAAGCAGCAGGACTGCAATTTAACTTCTGAGACGACGCACAAGTTTGGGGCGTTGGCGCCGGAGCCATTTCCAGGTCCCGTCCCTTACCTTCGCTCTCTGACCGGAGGCTGGACTGGTGAAGCGGCTCTGCGCAGTGAAGAGGTCCCGGGGAAGAAAGAGACTCCGCTCCGATGGCGGTAAAAGGGGAGAGAGATCCCGCCGCCCGCGCTCATATACATCCGACGTCATCACGTAAACCGGCAGTCACCGAGGCAACGCTGTTATGGGAGGGGCAGCGGCGAGGGTGCCCCTGTAGGGTGGAAGGGAGGGTGGGGGGGAGAGCAGGAGATGAGAGATCATCATCACCACCACCAACATCTTCATCTTCTCCTCCTCATTCTGATACTCCTCTTCACCACCTCGTGCACACTTCTTCTCCCCCCCATCATTAACTTCCTCCCTCATAATCAATTTCCTCAACATATCTTTCCTCATCACAATCATTTTGTTGAGCATCATGGCTGTGTCACTATGATGTTCCACCATCCCCGTCATCCACCTGCTCCTCCAGCAGTGGAGCAGTCACCTTCGTCTTTTTCCTCGTCACCACGAGCTGGTACGGGAGCTCACCCTCCACGTCGTCATCGTCTCTGTGACCTTCATTGTCACAGGCATCATCCTCGTCCTCCCTTTTATCAGTAAGAGCAGCATTTGCACTTGCATCACACTTTTCATACATCATCATCGTCATCATCATCATGTGACACTTTATTGTTTTCTGCTACAAACTGTCTGCCCAGGACCCCAGGAGGAGCAGCTGCAGGTACGCTGAAGCCAACAGGGATTCTAATAAACTAAACTCAACTATTCCCTGAAACTGCTTGAACCGTGGTGTTCCCAGTGCTCTGCGGATATTTTCACTTCAGTGACTTCAAAATCAGAACATTTTCCTACACAGTTTAAAAAACATGACCTTCACCGTAGCTTTATCACAATTATTGACCTTGGAAACACAAATTTGATCCACTCACTGGAAATTTCCATCTGCATTTGGTCAAATCTCATCTATTAACAGGTGGATAACACAGTTTTATAAAAAAGTATAACGTCTATTCTCGTTGTCCTGTCAGTATGCTCCACCTCACCTTGGAGAAATACAAAGATTGTTGAATTGGCACCTGCCTTAAAGGGTAACTCCACCAATTTTACACATTAATGTGTGTTTTCAGGTCTTGGGCAGTATTACAGCATGCGTCCAGACGAAGCTGCATGTCATCTGATAAATTGTCTCTGGTGAAGTTGCACTCTGGGTAATGTAGGTTTTGAAAAACAGTCCACTGGTCTATCATTGCACTCCTATGACACTGCTGGACTCATTATGGACAATGGAGGCAATTTATATGATTATATGCAGCTTCCTGTGGAGCCACAAAAGGTTTCTACTTTTTCCACATATACAGTAGTACTCCCCAAGACCTGTAAATATACTTTAATGTGTAAAATTGAGGAGTCTTCCATCAAAGCAGTCTCCCTTTAATGCTGTGCCGCCTGTTGACAGTCTACCTCACGAGCAGCCTGACTACTGGACTGATTTCTGATGAATTTCTGGGGAAGTCCTATGATCGTATCCAAGCATGATAGACATGCCGGTTAAAAAAAAAGCAAAGAACAAATCAAATCAAATCAATTTTTTCGTCACCTCAGTGGGCTTTACAATCTGTACAGTGAACGACATCCTCTGTCCTTAGACCCTCGATTCGAGTGAGGAAAAACCTGCTATATTGAGAAAAAAACCCTTTTAACAGGTGGAAAAAGAAAAAAAGAAACCTCAGGAGGAGCCACAGAGGAGGGATCCCTCTCCCAGGACATACAGAAACAGAACAACAAAATCACAGTTTACAAATTGCATTGACAGAATATCTGATACAAAGTACAATATATGTAAAGTGTGTGGATCCAGGAGACGACTGAGCAGGCAGAGGCATCGCCAAGTGGTGCCCGAGCCACACGACCTCCTCTCCACCGCGGTGACCAGGAAGAGGGCAGGACACACAAGACAATTAGCAGTAAAACAGAAAACGTCGGAGTGAAGAGGCATCAAGTTTTACAGAAATACAGATATAAGGAGATAGTAAAACAGAGGAGAGCAATGATCCAGTGGAGCCCAGTGTATGACGATCCAGACCCATCAATAAGAGAAGAAGAGAAGAAGAGCCTTATTTTGTTAAGCTGAGATTTCCCATCATGCACGTGCTGGCTACGAGTTGTCAATTTCTCTCTCCCACACCCAAATCTCTCCATTTATGAGTAATTTCATATAGTTGTCGAAGATTAAATTCCCTTTGAAATGGATCATAGTTTCAGGTTTGTCACAGCTGCCACCTGACTTCAAATGACATTGTTCTCGCCTGTCAAAACTAGGAGTGTTTCCAACAGTGTGAATAAACTGTTCTGAACACTGGGGTCCTGAGACTAGTGTTCTATCATTCCACCACATGAGAGAAAACTTTTTAGTATCCATTAAAAATACACTCATGCTGAGTTGTTAATACTAATTTCCTCCTCTAGATTGAATTCTCAGTGACGAAGCTTCTCAGAACACAGACGGACTCATGCTGAATCTCCTGCTCTTGACCGTGAACAAAGCCAGAGGCAAAGACTGCGATGATTTCAGTGTGATTCATCCATCAGGCAGCACCAGCCTGAGTGTTACTAACACCAGGCGCGCTGCTCAGCGTCAACTCTCTATGAGCGATATCTGGCATGTGCCCAAAGGTCAGCTCTGTCATCCAACGCTTTCCTACAATAGGAAGCCTTCCCACGTGTGCCGTCCATGTCAGAAACTCATAAGTGAATATTTCCCTGAGTCATGCCGGCCAGTAGCGCAGGAATAGACTTTGGACAAAATAACCGTGGGTGTTCAGGGAGGATTTTCTCACCTTGCAATCATTCACATTACAGTTACTGCACATGTGAGAGTTGCAGGTGGAACCACAGTGTGACACTGGGCCCGGTGAGCGGCTCCATCGAGTCAGCTGGGAGGTCGGTCAAGGGCACCTTGAAGTGGCAGAAGAAGGTGGAAAAAAATTATGTTTACAGGAAGTTACATTTTTAACTTAGATTTCTGAAAAAGCCATAGCCAGCTCTATGGTGGCCCCGAAAAAATCACAAAATACAAACATTTAACCAAATACATCAAGATTTCAGATTATGGACATTTTAAAGGAACACTTTGTATTTTTTGAGGAGACGCTGTTACATTTTGTGAAATGTCTCTTTATTTGCTGAAATGTTGTTGTCTTTGTTGTTTAAAACCAGCCCAATCGTCAGAATAAATGTTAGCGCTGTATGTTTCAACAAACCACAGGTTCTTTAGGTTCAGTTTTCAACGTCATGCTGTGATAAGGCTGTGGTCCAGTGGCTTCGAGCTTACAGATGCTGAAACACCGTCTGAGTCTCTTGCTGCAGCCTTCTATCATTTTCTGTATATTTTTACAAATGCTATTTTCACAACTATAGCCCCCAAAGACCTTGTTCACGGCAGATGTTTTGGCTTGTCATTAAGTCATGACTCAGTCTATCAAGTGTCCCCATTAGCTATTAGCATTTAACACAAAAGCCCTGGAAACTGGCTAACCTAAATTGAATGCTGCCATCATTAGTTATACATGACTGTGCTTTTCCTGCAATCACGTGCGAGCCGTGCTGCAGACTCTTGCTGTATACTCACGTTTCTTGTCCTGTCTCTTTTATGAGTACGTTTTAAGACTCTTTGAGCCTGGGCTGTGTACTGTTAATGTTGTGGGACATTTCAACTGGCATTAGACAACTGAAAACTGTGAATTTCTAGTAGCACAACACAGAAAATAGATCAAAAACAAAACATCAGAACAAGCAGTGATTGCTACTATAAAACAGCCAAAGAGAACATGTCAGATAAACTGTGAAAAACACAGTAACACCCACACAGTTTTACAGACAGGTGATGATAAGCAGTTACCAGGTCTCAGAAAAACTATGACAGACAGAACACTGCAGATAATCTGTTTTGCTGTGAAGCTCCAGTGATGTTTTGTGTACTACAAAACTTCACCTAACTGTCCATCTGCACGGGGGGCAGGTAGATAATGACTGCGTTTTCATTTTTGGATCCTTTCAGTAGTCACATCTCTTCCCATCACTGTAATTTGCCCAGAAATCTCTTTTTTATTCACATTTTTGACAAGTTTATTGATCCCAGACAGTCATTTCCTTTCACCATAGTGATTCATCGCCATTGCCATCAAATTAACTTAAACATTCACTAACAGTTAATATACTTTATGCACCAGTTACTGTCACTAATGAATCTGCAGGAGACTTAAGAAGAAGTTAATGTCAAAAAAAGGTTATTTTCTAAGCAAAACAGTTACTTCATGGAGTGAAGTTTGGTGTGCTCCACTTTCACACTAGCAATCATTTTTTGACACCAGATGTTGGGGTGTTTTTTCAAGGAGTTGGTGGATTTCACATTTCGGACTCAAATAACAGGGAGGCTCCTTCTCTAAACACAATCCTCACCACTGACTTTGCACTTATGGAGGCAGCCGGGGCCGTCAGCAGGATATCTGATGAGCTTCGGAAACACATGCACGCTAAAACGCTAAAGCGTGCCAGCCTCGAAATGTCAAGCTGGGTTTGTGTCCTGGGCCGTGACACTGCCACCGAGGACTATTCCACGACTTGAATCCACACAGCTGAGAAAAAGTGAATGAGAAACCCTCTCCACAGGCTGAAAACAAACTGTCAGTGAGCAGGGTGGTTAAGCCAGACGTATACAGGTGATAATGGCCACCATTAGAGGGCTGTGGTTTTTACTGGGAAAGCTTGTTTGGACAGATATTGATTATTCCTTCCTCTCCGACCACTGTAATAGAAGTTTACTTTGGAAAACCTGCAGGGAAACTTCATTTTCCATTGTTTGTGTTTCTGTATTCTATTCCTATTTCTGCTTCTGCCAGAGGTTTTATTTCAGCCCTGAGTGCAGGAGATTGGAAAACAAAACTACAAATTGATTTCCCATTAGATCTATCACACAAACACGCACTGAAACAAACTATAACTGACTTAGTTTTGTTCCAGATGTGAGATTTACACACATGGATTCCAAATTCTATCCATATACGTACAGGATTGGGAAATCAGTGGTAATTTGGGAAAGTTTTGTATTGAATGACACCTTTATGACCAGTGCCAAGGCGCAGTGGGGAGTTTTGGTGTCCTGTGATGCTCCGAGTCATGGCTGTTCATGTTTTAGTGGCAGTATTTTCAAGTTTCAATTTTTGGGATCCAAGCTTTTTAATATCGATATAAAAAGCAACAATCAATCAGTCTGTCTGGTACTTCTCGCCATTAGCAGTGGTGTCAATGTTTGAGCGTGACATCTGAAATGCTGCCTTTGATTATACTCTACTCTGATTGCAAAGTTAATGGAAAAACCACAACCGCTGCTCCATGGACACACTGTCACTGCCACTTTTCAACCTCTTCCTCCTGACAGAGGGCAGCTTTTGAGTGACGTTTGGCTTTTTGGGGAAAGCTAGAACTACATGAAATGAGCACAGTTTTAATTTATTTTTCTTTATTTCTTTATTTTAAGTGTCTTCTATTTCTTGAAATCCTTTTCTGTGAGGAAATGATTCTAGACACCACATATTTGTCAATTAAACGCCCCCAGCTCATTACGTATGAGTAGCAGCTTCACAGTTGGTAGGAATCTGAATGCTGAGCTTGTTAGCTGACACCTCTAGCGAGTGAACAAACACTTTACAGCTGAGAACAACTGGCAGCGTCACTATAGGTATACATTTATCTGGAGCTGAGGGTCATGACAGACACTCAACTCCAGATAACAATATTGGACCTTTAAACTTTAAACGCCGTTTGAATTTTACTTGAGTACCAAAATTAAAATTCTTATTATGCAGAATGGCCAATTTCAAAATAATGTGTATTATAATACTGGATAATAATTATTTTTGGATTCATGTGTACATCACTTCAACAGTACTGTTGGTACAGGTGGGGCTAATTTCTTTCTCTACTTTATACACTGCTGGCTTGTGAATTTACCCCTCAGATTGTCTTATTTTACCCTCTAATAATAAATCATACAAACTATTTGTTGATGATATTTAGTAATATTAATCTGAATCTGCAAAGTAGCTAGTTATTAAGGTTAGCAAATAAGTGTAGTGGGTAAAAAGTACAATATTTGCATCTGAAATATAGTGGAGTAGCAGAAAACAAAAAATACTCAAGTAAAGTACAACTACCTCAAAATTTATGTACAGGACTTAAAGGTCATATTGCAGACCAATATTCTTTTAAAAATAATGTATCTGCAGAGATATATTATATATCTTATATTACTTGTAGAAGGTCCAGATTAAAAGTATCTCTTTTCCTTAAAAACATTATTACAATTGTGAATTAATAATTTAAAAAATGTTGTCGGGTACAAAATGATTGTTTTGTTTATCTCTGTGTAAGAATCCTGTTAGTCAGTTCAAGCATCTAACAAGGTTTGTCAGCCAATAGTATACCGCCGTTTGCATCACATGGTATCTGTGTTTTGTCAGCGATCAAGTGTATTAGTGGTTGCCAGTTTGTGGGGGGAAAAAAGGTAAAAATGGGTGATTTCTACAGCATTCGTTAACACAGTAACGTTTGCTAGCGTTAGCAATGTTAGCTAGTACAACAAACTGGCAACCACCTAAGGCGGCAGATGATTCAAACAACAGCAGTGTCGTGGTGTGAACACAATGGAGGAGGGAGATGGAATACCACACTGACAGGCTGAATGTTATCAGTAACATCTTTAAGTAACTGTACTCAGTTACTTGGACATGTGGAAATTCTGAGCTCGTTGAAGGGTCAGAACATCCCCAAAGTCATAAGGATCCGTCAGTAGGGGAACCATGAATGTCTGAACCAAAGGTCATGGGGAAATGATGGAATATTTTTTGAGATTTTTCAAAAAGTAAACGGACCAACCAACTGACATTGCGAAGCCATGCTGCTAGCATAACAAAAAATACATATAGTGTGTTGAGCATCATGTCGTGCAAAACAATACATTTAATGAGCCATCTCAGTGCAATATCAGCAGAATAAACAAATCAGAACTGACGTATCACCACAGTAACCCAGCAGTTCTCGTTTTAGCTTTAAAGCCACTGTGTGGGCCTGTATGTGTGACAGGAACCATGCTGGCATGCAAAGCAGTGAGTTAGCCAACAAAAGAGCCAGTCAGGCGTATTAGGACAGCTGTTGTTTTGAAGTAATTGGGAAATAAATTAGAATTTGCTAAGTGGACTGGCTTTGGAAACACACCCTTGCTCATATTAATTAGGCAGGCCTCTAAATGTTATCTGAAATGTCACAGCCGTCCCTGAGCATAGTATTTCAGCCGGGCCGTCTCGTTCTGGGATCCACTATCACATTTGTTCGTGGCGATTCACAAGAGCTATCAAGTTTTAAGTGTATAAATAGTTCCGCTTTGTTTGCACACAGTGACAGTGACCTGACTGTGAGAGGAGGGGAAATGCACACCAGATAGTTACTGCAAATGCATTCAAGTTGAAAATTAAACTTCCACCATCCCTCTGCATTATTAACGGGCGGAGGACACTCTGCGACTGAGGGGAGACACGCCTGCGAGCTTCTGCAGCCAATTAAGCATCAAATAAAGAATAACGTGTTGACAGCGTGCAAGAAATCGTGACGTTATTCCTCGCCGGCGAGCGGGGTGTAATGACTTCTAGCAGGGATGAGGAGTTTCAGGAGGAACGTCGCTGACAATTTAAACATTTTTTTGTTCATTTGATTCTGACAGAAAGAGAGCACTTAGTTTAAAACAACCCACCCCGTGATGTGCACTCTGACTCCTCGGTGAACTTTGCCCCTGCGGGTGAGTCGGCAGCTCCTGAACCCAGTGACCCAGAAGAACGAGGTGACATTTTGTTATCGGATGAGATCTCCTCGCTGAATGGAGGGCGTCTGACGTGGCAGCCCACACTGGAAAGTGCTCTTTATATTGTCCCCACTCACATGCACACTAGATGCATGGCGGGGGGCGTCCCCTCAGTGTGCAGCACTAACTTATTGTGCATTCCCGGCATTCATTTCATTTCATTTTCAATTTCAGTTTCATTATTTTGATTAGAGAGAATCCAATGCATCCAGTTACATTAGGTAGCCTTAAAGGTGCACTACGTAGTTTTGGGGAAGAAATTATTATTTTTTTTATCCTTAAACAGTATAATAAATAAACTGTCTTCGTTTTCATGACTGAATAAACTGAATAAACAAACTGACCTTAAACGACAACACAGTTTCATACTGTTTTACTTTGTTTATATGTGGCGGACCCTGCCACCTTTCTAGCTTCAAACAGAGTTCTGGGGACTTTATTTCCTCTAAGAATGGCTTGTTTATTCAGTTATAGAGAAAATACATTATTGTATTATTACCTCATTCAAATTGAAAATAATAAAATTCAGAGTTTGAGTTTCTTCTCCAAAACTACAGAGTGCCCCTTTAAAGGAAGCTTATTTTAGGCTGAGCCACTCCAAATATGAATAACTTTACAGAGCCCTGATATATTATTACGATGCGATACAATATACTTTACTGTCCCCATAGGAATATTTGTCTTGTACTCAAATTCTGCACACATAAATGCCTCCAAGTTACAGCAAAACAAACTACATAAAACAAAACAGCACCAGCTGTGTCTGTCACAACAATAAATTGCACATAACTTATATTACAAACACCCCATAATAAATAAATAAAGAACAAAGGTAGGTGCTTTATTTTGGGGGGGCATTTAGCATGCTGTAGTGCTAATGTTAGCCTTCTACCACTGTCTCTGTGCGGGCCCTACAGATTTTGTTCAGTGCAACTCTTTACATTTATGAAAAAAAGCATTTTCCATTCTGTTACTGCACCTGACACATACACAAACCAAACAGAAAGTTTGTTTTACAAGTTCTACAAAAAAATTCTGTTCAGCCTTGTGTCAAACTCCGCAGGTCCAAGGTTTTTTGGACAACATCTCTGAGCATGTGCTACAAAAAACACTTTTTATCGATTCATATAAATATTCTGTGGTGAGATTTACTAAAAACATGCAAACACTGGACATTTTGGTGATGACGTGCACAGACCTTCAGTCAGTCTCTTCTAAAGATAGAGCAGGTGAGATACTTGATAGAAGATTTCTGTCATGCACATACTGGAGATAAAAGCAGTGAATGAAAATGTAATCAGGTCACTTCATATCAGTATTGTGTTTTGTTTACTGAGCAACTATGTGAGTGACATGCTCATGGAAGTAAACTACAGCAGGAACACAGCCTAATGAAGAACAAGTCGACACTGGGTCCATCATTTACATATTTCAATGAACTAGGACACAGTTGGAGGAAGTGTTCTAACACGCATAAACCGTAAAAGTCGTGCACCTGCCTGAGTGATCGTGCTTGATGACTGACACTGAAGTAGTACAATCAGCCACATTTTGGCAAAACATGGACTCTACTATTCCACTAATAATCAGAATAATAGCCCCAAAAGAATAAAAATGCCTCAAGTAATCACTTCAATCAGAAGAGACTGATCCGATCAGACCAGTTCTGAATTCATTTTCAATCAGATCACGACAGGTGGTGTAAAAACAGAACTGGTCAGTTGCCAGTACAACTTTTTTGTTGGAGATCTTAAAAGATTTAAAGGAAAAGTTCACCCACATCATTATCTTACTCACCCCCATACTGAGTCCATAGAAAATGTCTAGAGCTTCACAGCAAAACAGCGTTCTCCTAAACAACTGAGGTAGCTGGGGACGATCAAAACAACATACAACGGCTCCATACAGCTCGTCTGGCATAATCCAACTCTCCACAAGCCCGGAGATCCCAAATTGATTTGAAAAGATGTTATTTACACCCTCAAAATGCGGGCGACCTCATGCACCCACTTCAGACAGGGTGCTCGCTGATGCTTTTAGCTGAGCGGGTACAGCGAATATATCGGCTTGAAAAAGGCTGCAAATAACATCTTTTCAAATCAATGTAGGTTCACGCGGCTGCGAGATCCATGAAGCCGTTTTCACTTTGTTTTTCCAAGTGACCATCTACTTCAGTTGTTTAGGAGAATGCTGTTTTGCAACTCTTTTTTTGCTGTGAAGCTCCAGAAATGTTTTGTGGACTCCAAAACTTCACTTCACGTTCTATCAGCATGGGGTTGGGTAGAGAATTACTGAATTGTCCGTCAAGGCCTCAAAAAAGTTGGAAAAAAACCTTCTTATTCTTCCTCTACTGTTATATTTCTGGCATGTCAGACGCTTCACAGCAGGCGGAACCACTTTAGTTATTTTCAGCTGTGAAAAATGTCACAATTGTAATCCATACTAACCATAAATACAGATCCATGCTGATCACAGCCTCCGTTTTCCATTAAAGACCGAAATACAACACTGTTACAGCCACTTTCAATCTATCCAGGGGGTCAGCATCTCACAAAATTATGTTCAACATCACATTTACTCAGTGGAGCTGACGTCATGCAGGACTACTCCCTGACGACTCAGTGTGCTGTACTGCATCTGTTGGTAATGTTTGACGGCATCGACCTCTCACTTCTCTGTGGAAGTGGTAGACAAGAAGTTCAGTTCTCTTTTTTAGCAACAAAAGCGTATAAAAATAATCATCCAGAGCCTGGAGGGAGTCCATATTCCTATAGAAGCAATGCTGTCTAGGTTGGATCATAGGTCGGTAGAGAACAGTAACATACTGTATATATTTATGTGGGTTGGATGGCATCATTGCCATAGTCAGAATTTGCCATTGTGTCAGAGCTGCAGCCTAATAATAACACCTCAGACTAAATAATGCTCCTTGAAACTAACTGCGAATCCTCCATTAGGAGGAGAAATGCCACGCACTTCTCAAGGGCACCTGACAGAACGGCGCGGGAACGCATCCCGTGGCCATCAAACTGCAAATTGCCACACAGAGCCTCCCGTCCGCACAGCGAGGCTCCCTAATGGGCTGTTTAATGAGACCATCAAATGCTAATGGGACCTTAGTTGTGACTCTTGAGCGCCCGGGCAAGGCATTCGGCTTCAGAGTGTGTGGGGGTGAATATTCCACCTCAGCAATTTTCCATTCAAGAGTAGACATAACAATTGGCTCCTGAGCGATCGCCGTGGGAAGCACAGAGTGATGTTATTGCACACTGATAAGCACTGTGTCACACTTAGCATAATTGAAGACTCACAGCCCAGTTGATCAATAGCTAGAATGATTCAGGTACTAAATACACTGTATCTTAAGTACGTGTGTGTGTGTGTGTCAGTGCTGTTTCTCATTTGTAATATTTAGCCGTGCTAATTCTTGTCACAGTATTCCACCATCTGCTCACAATCTGCTCACATAGTCAGCCTTCTGATCTCTCTTACCTGGGAAAATATTCCTCCTTCATCCTCTCTAAGAAGTGCACTTCATAGAGAGCGAATGGAAACTTGATTTCAAACCAAAAGTAAAAATTTGGAAAAATGAAAAAACATCCTTGGTTATTATCAGAGACATTATAATAGAGTTGACATACTATTTAAAGCATTTCAAAGTCCTTAACACCAGAGATGGAGGTTGTTTGACTCATATCCCTTCACCCCGAGCCAATCCTCTGCTTTATCACAGCCGAGCTGGGAAACTGTCAGCCAGTTGTGTTGTTGCACTGGTGCAAGAGCACACTTGCAGTTTGCAAAAGTTCCAACAGATTTGGTGCAACTGCAGGCAGACTTCTTATAGGCGTGGAAGAGGAGGACAATACACAGGAATACCAAGAAAGGTGAAATTATTCCAACATCAGACATTAAACTCTCATTTGCTCCGGTGGGCTGAGCTGACGACGTCACGTCATAGCGCTCTGAACGGGGTCCTAAAGGAAGTTGAAAAGTTGAAAAATTGTGCACATGTGCAGTAGAGGTACAACCTGTGGGGAAAAAGGTGCGAGTCTATTCATGCAGATTTATGTTTCATTGATCATTGAAAGTTCTAGCTCTCTCCCCATTCATTTAGATAGAGGCCTGGTCTTGTGAGCATGAAATAACTGCAGGAAGGGGAGTTGCCAAGATGGCTGCCGAGTGGAAAGACTTTCCTAAAGGACTTCGGTATCGGGCAGGGATTCAGACTTAAACACCTCTGACACACTGGCCTCATTTATATGAGTGAGAGGGCTGCGGTTTTTCACTCATGGCTCAAGTCGATCTCAAAGTGGCCCAAGCGTCTAGAGCGGTGCTTTGAGTTAAATGCTAATGCTAATGTGCTCATAATGAAAATTGTAGCATGTTGATGTTTCGGAGATATCATGTTCACCATGTTCATCATCTTAGTTAAGCATGTTAGCATGCTAACCCTTGCTGATATACTCTGATCAGAGAATAAAGATAAGCTAATCTGAAACTAATCTAATGCCAAAGCTAATCTAATTAACCATCTAAAAACCATGAACATACGTATTGGCCAGGTTGAAGTTTAGACCTGCAGGATAAAACAAGAACATACATGTGTTCACCAACCCTCATCCTAATCCATCCAACAGTTCTTGAGATATTTCACTCAAAATCCACAACTGTCGATCTCATAACTGTGCTAGAGGAAAGGTCAGAGGATCACCGAGGTAAGTGGGATGGATGCAGGAGGCATGTGTCGTTACACAGTTTCACCCAGAGGTTGTTGAAATATTTCAGTTTGGACCAAAGTGACTGATTGTGTAGCAGTGCCAACCCTCGAGGCTTGCTGCTAGCGTGGCACAAACTCAGCTATTTTGCCTCCTCGGGGCTGTGTGGATGTGTCTTCATCACTCTGGATTGACAGTGGCTGGCTTGATGAAAATATTACTTAATTTTAATCAGTGCACTTAAGTACATTATCTTTTCCAGCTGAGCCCCATCCAGTCCACACCTGTGCGAAAAGTAAATTCAGAAATCCGTCACGTGAAACAACCAAAACTGTTCTTCGGCCTCAAAGGTCATGACTATGGATTACATGCCGACCACTTCTGCACCAACAGGGGCAAACGTCTGAGGTCATAACTCTCAGTTTCAGGTTTTTGGCTCTGCAGGATGGAACTGATGACACCACAGTCATCAACTGCAAAGATGTGACTCGACGTCTTCTGAGTAGCTGTAAGGAGAGATGGCCGACTGCTGGTGCCAAATTTAAATATTAATGGCAGCTACCCGCTCTCTGCAGCCCTTTCCGAGATGACAATCCAGTTTTTCTTCCTCCTCTCTTCTCCACCCAGAAAAATAGATTATTACAAGTGTGACGGCCAACCTCTGATGGCTGAGTGAACACAGCAGGAGGTGACGACAAGGGAGGGCAAAGCCACGTCACAGTGTCTCAGTTTTACCTCTAATATTAGCCGCAGGGCTGGTGTTAGCTCGGCAGCAGCCCAGTGGTGACAAACACACTCTGGGAACAGACAAAGAGAACATCGAGTGTAATTTCTGTAGCATTTCTGAAGAGCAATTATCTTCGATCAGACTGAGCTATCAGCTGATTAAAGCTGCAATGATAATCGTTGTTCTTGCTAAAATAATAAGCAGGATGCGTCGAACATGAAATATGTATCAGCGTCTTTATCTCTGAATTCTCCTGCAGTGCGCTGGTTGTTATGATGTGGCTGGCGTACACAGCATGTCCCAGAAATAATAAGGAAGGAGCATGGATCCGAAGCAACACAGAGCTCATTTGAATGCTACTTAGTAGGTTTGCAGTGCTAAATTTTCCTTGAATTAATTACACAGCTTGTTAAGATGAGGGACAATTGTCTGAGCAGGAACTCAACCCACTGCGAGCAAGGGAGGCAGGACTAAAAATATACGTAACCGTCACAAATTTGGGTGTTACGCATTGAAGAGCTCGAAAATTGGTCGGTGTGGGCAGCATGGAAGGGTGAGGATTAGTTTAGATTACAGTTTCCACACTTTTCCCCCATAAAGTAGCGACAACGTTGGAAAGAATATCTCATTCCACATCTAACGTATTCTGTATCGGCTGGTTCAGACTCTTTATCGAAGCTTTGTGATGGTAATACAGACTGAAATATTCAGACCGAAGACTCTATGTTTCCTGTGGCTGAACACTTCCAGCAAATGGAAAAACTGTAGTTGTTATAAACATCATTTTATGTTCTATTTATAATATTCCCAAAACTCTTTGAGCTGCTGATGTCTGAAATACGACAGAAAGCAGCTGGTTTGCATTGGAAACAAACGATTGTAATCTGATTCCGCGCTGTGCATCACGCAAACGGTCTCCTCTACAACTGCAGGCAAAGCAAAAGGAGCTGGTTCCTTGCTGAGATTTTGGAGGTCTGCAGCCTCTTCATCCATCCTCGCAACGGTTGCTACTCCTTTTCCCATTACTCTCTTACAAAAAATAAAACTGACCCACTGATGAAAAAAAAGCTCAGACGACTTGTTTTGCAGGAGAATTTGTGGAGAATGCATTGTGCTCCTGTCATAACTTCACAATAAAGGCCACGCTGTGTTGCGCCACCTCGCTCCAGATATGAAGCTGCAGCAAAGGAAAATGCTGAGCTAGCATTAGCATTAACTTAAGGCAGCGTAGAGGCTGACGTCAAGGATGTAGAATTAAAATCACTAATGCTGGATTACATAAATGCAGTTTCCTTTGGATTGTGTGTGTGTGTGTGTGTGTGTGTGTGTGTGTGTGTGTGTGTAGGCATTTGAATCGACTGCAAGAATGGTGGACTACTATATAGAGGTACAAAAAATGTGTTAATACATTGAATGGCTATTGCTGAAGAATGCTAATCATGAAAAGCATCAAAAACAGATTTTCTGACATTTTTAAGGATTAAAGCTTTAAGAGGTTAAATAACCTTTATCCTCAGGATAACATTACAAAGTATTCATTACGTTCTGCAGGTATGAACCAGAACACATCAACACTTGCCTATCACTGGACACCAGCAGCAGCAGTCTCTAATCTAAGAGTCTAAAGATTTAATTTATTAAAGTTTCAAATACAGATTTAGCCTAACCAAGAATTTCAGCTTGTTTAACGTCCCTGCACACCCACACAAGTGTTTCCACTAATCCAGGCTGTTTAGACCTCTCCACAGGTGGAAGTTGGGTCCAGATAAATGATATCTATGATAATACCGACATTTCTCCCAAATAAAGATGTTCAATGAGTGAAAACACCTACTGTGTGAAGAGGCTTTAACATAAGCACTCAAATATGATGAAGATGTGATGGTATTTTGACTTTGCTTTATTGGAACATTTTACAGAAGGCCCGAGGTCAAAGTCCAGCCTGGCAGGTAACAAGGTCTGTTAGTACTGTTTTGCAATGTGCTTATTTTATAACTACATAAGACAAGCAGCAGAGGAGACGGGATGCTGTTGGTGTTAGCATTCGATAAAACACTGTGTAATCAACAACCTTGCAGACAGCAGCTGTTAGCATGCTAGCCGCGCTGCATCCCGTCCCCTACGCTCTTGGCCGCGTCACATGAGTAGATTCCATCAGGCAGATTTCAGGCTGACTGCACCGTAACCCACATCTGTAGAATATAGTTCTTATTTCCAGAATTTGTCCTTGTCTCCGCAACATTTGTCCTCTCTCATCTTTGACAGCTTGTATTCAGCCGGCGCTGCTGCTGCAGCGGCGAGCAGCAGGGCCCGGGCGACGAGTTACCTTTTCATTCACTGCTCTGCCCTCCTGCAAATGGCTCTGCTGACAAGACTGTGATGGGTGTAATCCACCGGGCTCCTGACAGACTGGATCCCGGCCCGCACTCTCTGTCTGCCACCACATACTATTATAGGAATTTCAGTTTGATCTGCCAGATGGGATTTTTGTCACAAAGCGCCACAGTAAAACTTGTGACAGTGACTTGTGGCCGCGGTGGAGCTCAATCACTGCATGTTTGATTTTCTGTCTCGGCCTCTGCTTGTCCCGGTGTGATATATGACTGGATGTGTGCTCCTATTCTTTTTTTTTTTTTCGTGAAAGGAGGAGCGTGGCACATCACTCAGGGGAGAACGGGAGGCTGAGTTATGATGCTGCATCAGAATTGAGCTTTATCGCTAAATATCGTGTCTGATGCTTCGCAGGCGCACGTACACACGCGGCGGCTGAATCATGAGGATTGGTCGTGACATCTGGGTATCCTCCGAGCACACGCGCAGTAAATGGGAGGAAAAATAGATGAAGCTTGGCAGGGGAGAGAGGGAGAGAGAGAGGGAGAGGCAACTGGCAGCCGCCTGCCATCCACAGCTTACACAAGAGGCTTGATAAATACTTAACTAGCCTGTAGCACATGGCATAAACCCCTGTTGCGTAACAAGCACTGAATAAGGCTCGGGAGGCTGACAGTAGGGTGCAGGTCATGGGAGAGGGATGGATGGGGGTAATGGTATCTGGGGGCTACAGCAACTGTGCTGCACCCCCCCAGCCTCTCCTCCTCCACCATTCTCCCCGCTCTGTCTGTGTCAGTGTGAAGCTTCCAGCTGTGATCTCTTGGATATTATTCTGATGTTGCGTCACAGCCTCATGTTTGTCCTGGATGATGTGGCACCCGCATCCAGTTCTACCGAGATCCAGACACACCGCGGCTGCTGCTGCTGCATGAAAACCTTATGTCTTCTAAAGTCTACAAAACAATGCTGGATCCATGATAAAGAAAAGTATTTTTGAGTTGACTACCCCAGAGGAACTAGGGCTGTTCTTCTGTACTGTCTTTTTTTTTTTGGAGCAATCTCTGGCACAAGAATTTCCTTCTGGATTAATAAAGCTCCATTTCACCTTATCTTATCTTATTATACCATTATGATATGAGACTACGTGATGTTTTAGATTTGGGATATTGTTATATGATATGGCAAAAGTGTTGTCTTTTCAGTCCAATCACCAGAATAAATGTTGGCAATGTACGTTTCTGCAAATGCATATGTTGAAACTTTACATTTCTTCAGGTTGAATGTTCAATTTTAATCTTGTGACAACGCTGTGCTTATACTCTGCTTGATTTCAGGTGCAACACCACCTGGTAAGGGTGTGGAAAACAGCATGTTTTGGCTTAAACATACCTGGTTTGGTTTCCACAAACAAGGCTGAAGATGTCCCAACTTCCCATCAGAAATATCTGGTTTTCGTCACCATAAACACTGGAAATTGTCCCGAGGTCTCCTCAAAAATATCCAGTAGTGTCATGTTTATGAATGTTGAAATGTAGTGATCCCTCTTCAAAAATATCCAGTGGTTTCTCACTTACTAATGAAACCTGAATCACTGGCTTGGCAGCCCTCTCGCCTGTAACTCCACCATCACCTCCACCTCCCGATATGAAAGTCCTGGGTCTTCAGTGTTCCTCATGTTCCTGCCAGTGTTCTCTGTGCTCCTTTGGTTTCTACCTCATTTAGTTTTTGTATTTCTATTCTGTTTTTTCGTGGAATTGCCCCAGCCTGTTTAGTGTTGGTTTTGTTGCTTGCTTTTTGGGCTTCAGATTTACATCAGCTCATTAAAGCTTGCTTATTGTTTTCTACCTGCCTGCTTGAGTGTTTTGCATTTGGGTCCAATTTCTCAATTGTGACAGTATGGCCTGTTGTTTGGAGCATAAGGGAGGGTGAATGTCAGCTTTAAGATTTGGTATGCTAAGAATTTTAATGTGGTTTTAAAGGTATTACAGTGATAAAAGCCTATAACAATGAGGAAACATCAGTACACCTGTATCACCTCATTGTTATTAGGTTATTGCCCCATTAGTGTCACTATATGACAATCTTAATCCAAATATTGCAGTGATATAACTATTTTATCGTTAGCAGGTTAACATATTGTCACCAAAATATTACTATACTATTGCTGAATAGTTTTGCCTTGTCGCTATTGTTAAACGTTTCCCTATTATTACTATGTTACATACATTTCAGTCTAATAATACCCAGATATACCCAGTGTTAATATCAAGCTGTTAACTGGTTATTACTTTGGTAATTACATTGTATTTCTTGATGATTGACTCTATATTATCAAACTATCACCCCTCTACTGCCATGTTATTATTGAGCTGTAATGTCCGCTACCACTGCACCTACATTGACTGAGTTGTAAGGCTTTTAGGAGACAGGGGAGTGTAATGAAGTGGTTTATAATCCAAAATATGCTGTTTTTTTTCCATTTCAAAGATATACCTTCTATTCACTGAGATCTCTGTTTTCATAAATTGACAGGGAGGAAGAGATTGAGACTGGCAGGGTAGTGAACAAGTGTTCCTAGTGGTCCAGTGAGCAGTAAGTAGAAGAATAAAGGACTACTACAGTAAATCACATGTCCACATGCCTCTATATGACCTACATCAGCAAACAACACTATCAGCAAGAAAAGAGTTTTTTTTAATATCCACTGAATGGGATTCCAACGGAGACAGGTTGGATAAGTCATAAAATGAAATGATTTTTTTATGGTGGAGTGCTGAGGATGAACTAAGTCTCACAGCCTGAGGAGAGGAGCTGCTGTGTAGTGTGGTGGTACCCCTGGCTGCGACAGACTGACAGTTTTGTCTACATTTGCAAGGCTTGCAGGTGGGATAAGGACGCAGACTCCAACTTAATGATAAGAAAAAAAGTTTGTTGCATATTATAAGCAATCGTGCATCATCACTACAAAATTACAGCGTTTTCATTACCGTTAAAAGCAGCGTCGGGGAGTAATTTCATGATGCAGTAGTTTGCTTTGCTTTGCTCAACTACATTGATTACGGCAGGCTGCTACAGTCTAGGTAATTAATGGGAAACACTTACAATTTAAGACCATTAAAGAAAAGGAATGAGGCCCATTTTCTTAGACCAGTGCTCAAGTAGGCAAAACAGTCTATACATGTGCAAGTTAAGTATTTTTGTCTTGTTTTAGATCAAGTCAGATGATACAAAACCCAGATTTGTTTTGTCCTTGTGAAAAGCCCTGATGGGATAGATTGGTTTAGGTCTCAGGGATATTCCCGGCGAGGTGGATCGTCAGCTCACCTGTGAAAAACATTTGTCAATATCTAACGATTTGAATGTGATCAAATTGGATTATGATTGAATCTGAAGTATTGATTATTGCTATTTATTATACAGTTACCTGACTGAGTAATCCTGCCTTGTGCAATATCCCCACCTACCTGAGTGGCATTTTTTGCTTTATTATTTTATAATTAAATATTATATCACAAGCACTTTGCCACTTGATCATTTTTTTGTACTTTGAACTACTTTTTCTAAGTACCTTCAGTTAATCAAACTACATTTCTCCCTGGGGTAGCTTTGCTGTCGCTCAACTTCTTCCAGTGTCAACTAACCGGTCGCTTGCAAAGCTAAGCCTTCAAAGTAGCTTCCCCAACACTGATTAAAAGACTCCCCTCTCTCTTTCTCTGCAGGCAGGTTTGACAGTGCTTAAAAATAGCTCTACATTGAAATGAAAAAGCCTCTATTCTAGAGCTCCGGTTTGTGCCGTCAAGCTGCTCTGTAATCCTATTCAGCACTGTCACTACAATGTGTCGCCACACTCAGTGGGCAGTAGAATAACAGGCTCGCTCGCCCGTTACCCAGCATCACTCCTGTAAGCCCGGCTCCGCTGACAGTAATCTGTGACACAAGCTGACCAGGACTACGAGCCATTCAGAAAGTTACCACGTGAAATGTTAAGGAACGATTGAAATCTGTTGCCCGTTCATTTACATTGAGGACATCCACCAATCTGTGTTTGTGTTGAGGGAACACAAAAATCCAATTTTGGATATTTCCAGCTGCAGGGTGAACGCAGCCTACAGGACATCAAGAACAGAACACGCTGAAAACATTATACAGCTACTTAAGATCCCTAAAATGACAAGGGAAATCAAAATACATTTAATTAAATGTGATTCACAAAACGTATCAGCACTGCGGAGCTCTTACAGAACAGTTGAGTCACAAATATTCAGAGAGGATTAAAAAAAAGCTCTGGAGGTTCAGTCTCTAGACGACTGTGACTCCCTAAAGCCCTCACGCATCGCTGTAAATAAAGAACAAGAGCAAAATAAAGCCAAGAATAATTTGTTGACAACACGACGCAGGGAGGCATGTTGCACAAACTGCTTTAAGACAGAAGTGCTTTGAAGAACAGGGCTGAACCAAAATATTTCAGCTCTTGTAAAAGCCGTGAAGGATCTGCCTCTGACTTTCTCCAAAAGCAGAGTTCCACTGAAGCCTCCTTGAAACCGGAAATCATCTTTTTGAATTTACCCCCATGCATTATTCATGGCCTGGCTGCTGCCGTTGGCCTGCTCCTGTGCCATGGCCTATTTACAGAGCCACTCGTGAATCCATTAGTCGTGAACGGTGCAGTGCCAAGGCTCATCTATAAGCAGCTTCACAGGCACATGAATCCATTCATAACCTCTTAGACTGTAACAACAGCAGCTGGGCTTTCTTAACCTGGCTGTCGCTAATTCGGGGTTCATGACGATTATCCTGTCAATGAAAAATGTGAGGAGAACAGCAGCAGCAAAACAGACAAAGATAAGACAATTAGGATAATTATGGACTACATTTTATCAACTTTTTAGCCATGTTAGCGCCATGTAGCTCGCTCAGTTCACAGACATCCATGGTCACCAGACATTGAGTCATAATGTCTGGTTTTCTCCTGACTTATCTCTTGCGCCATCATAAAGTCAAGGTTTAAATTAGTCCAATATTTAGGCTTGGCTACCTGCTAAACCCATTAACAACGTCAATTTGAGAATGTTAGCACGTTAGCATTTATCTCAAAGCACCAATCTGCCCAATGCTGTATTCATACAATGTCGACATAATCGCAGACATTCATGGTCACCAGAAGATTAGTCCTAATGTTTTTGGCGTTCCCTCATCCACCACCTTGGTTTGGGACTACATACCTGTAAAACTGACCACATTCCAATCAGCTTCAGCTCCTACTTTGTGTGTAGTGCTAATTAGGCTAGGTCCTAGGTAAGCATGCTTACAAGCTAACCTAAGACAAAAAACAGGATCAACATTGCACTACCTTGAAATCATTAAAAACATTTTACGTGCTAAACACGTTAGCAATGTCATTGTGAGGATTATAGCACGTTAGCATTCAGCTCAAAGCACTGCTCCGCCTAAGGCTGTTTTTATACAATGGCGACATAATGGAAAGAACGAAGAAAACTCCTGTTATTCAGATTTTTAGGAGCGTTTACAGAGAATTCCAAGATGGTCACCGCCACAGTACTGACATCATGTAAAAATAGCCTAAATTAGCCACTCCCGTTTTATTACGGGTTTGTCGTAAATCCAGCCTATTGCCTCCACACTAAAATGAGAGTGTGGTTGTTGTAAGAAAAGTTGAGACATACTACTGTAACAATATGGCTCTGAAAATAAGAAACGCAGGCTACCAGCTAGCAGTTAGCTAACGTTACACACACATCCAGCTCACCCTTCTCTGGTCAGCTGTGTTGAACTAATTCTAGTTAAACCACTCATCAGTCCATAGATGCGACATTTAGCTAGGACCGTCATTTCAACTGTTCATGAAACGCTGACTTCTCTTGGCACTCTGCCGCTTGGTTCGTGTAGAGCACGTATGAACGGTCCGGTTTGTGCCGAAGTGCACTGTGGCACTCGGAGTGATGATTTACAAATACACCCTACATATCACAGAGTGGTTCGTTAACAAACAAATTGGGTATAGTTCCTGTCAAATTAGGTGAATTAACTCTAATAGTGTTAATAATTTTATGTTTGCAGTCATTTTGATAGCAGTTTGTTGTCATTTTTCTACCAAGAGGGATGCATTTTTGCTGTCCTGAATGGAGTTACAACCCCTAACTGACCTTAACAGCAATTACTGTCTGAACGATACGACCTGACTGTGGCCAGAAGTACAGAACTGTCATGTTTTGACCCTTTTCCTTACAGGACAGCTCAACTTCCAACTGAAACGAAGTGCAACATTGCAACATTGAATATCAGCGTGCAAGCAGTTGTTCACAGGGAGAGCAGGCCGGGCCTCTGAGGAGACGAGGGGACAACTGACTTCTAATCCTCAGGTTCAATGAAAAGCGCAACATCGGCTGGTTTGGGCAGAGCGAGGTCATTGTCGGCGGCCCGTTTCTAGGCATGTGGTTGGTTGGCTACCGGCCTTCAGAGCGCTCTCACGCTACACCCAGAGTCTTTGCTGAGCACTGCAAACCTGCAGGCTGCTGGATGGTTTATCAAGCACGGTAAAGTAAAACTGAGTTAGTACACTACAAACAATAAAACTACTTAACGGACTGTGATGCAGAATTCAGGCCAGTGTCAAAGTGGATAAGGATGAGTTACAGTTTTCACAGCTGCCCAACATTGCCTTTTTTCTCTTCTGAAAAACATCAGTATCAGTCCGGTAAAGACACCTGAGAGGACATTAATCACTGTAATTATTGGTATGAGAATAATGATGTCCTCCAGGATATTAAGGGTTTAATAAAGCAGCTGGCAACATGTGCAGCGACTGACACGTGTACCCCAAAAAAAAGTGCACATGTCCAAAAAACCAGACTTAGAGTCAGACAGATAAAGGGTACAATAGGAGAAGATAAGATAAGATGGAAAAAAGTTGGTCCTTAGCAGTCATGGTGAAGTAAATGTAAAATAGTAGTTGTTCATCTGATAGTGGTGTGTTCAAAATGACAAAGTTAATGCATAGCAGGTACATTTCTATCAGTGGTGAGCAAGTATTCATATTGTATACTCAGGAAAAGTACTAATACAACACTGTAAATATATTCTGTTACAAGTTATAATGAAATCTCCTCTACAATTTGTATTAATCACCGTTTCATTGGCCACATGTGAGCTGAGTGTGACCATGCTTGCCCATTGGTTTGCTGATTATTTTCACAATTAATCCACTGATTGTATGTTTTGTATAACTGGTCAGTTGGTAACCCTGCCTTCTGAAAGGAAAAAACTACACACTTAATCATACACTATGCATACACACAACATATACATTAGTATTAAGCCAGCCTATTCCATTCACTGCCCCACAGGCGACAACCGACCCAACCTCCAAGTGGCTCAGCATACATAAATCTGACAAAATATCAAAACTACATATATTTTGTACATGTATATGTCTCATTACATATGCTTACTGATTGGATATACAGTATATATAAGTCACAGTATTCTCATATCACATACCTTATCAGACTGCATCCAGAAGATATTAAAACTATTTTTTTTTCAATATTATTCTGAACCAGAGCACTAGCATTCAGTAGAGTGCATACTTCTGCCAAGGACCAACAATCCCCTTCTGTACTCAATCAAAGATACCAGACACCTAAATACACTTCATTTTTTTCACCAGGATCCATACATCATTCCCTGAGAAACGACCGCAAATGTCGTAAAACATCCTCTCTCTAGTGTTAAAGTGACTACAAGGAACTTGCAGTTTTTGTCGATTCTAGCGGCCCCTTTGGACAAAAGTGGTACGACACCAGCGTCTGCTGTTGCAAAGATCTTTGACAGTGCAGTAATGACAATTCCAATGAGTGAGCCATCTTGCTTCGTTCTCATCTTAGTAATTAAGAATAATCAAAGAATATTATATTCTGAGGCACCACATTGAGTAACGCCAAACTTTCTGGAAACTCTTCCCAGAGGGATCACATCAGAATGACGATAAAGTGCAGTCTAATTGCATCTAACAGTTTAATTTTCAGATGGTTCAAAATTTGTCATCAGTGAAAGCTTTAAAAAAAAAAAAGTGTTTTCAAAGGCAGCTGAAAACATCTGGTCCATCTGCATTTCCTGGTTTTAAAATCAGGCCCAATTGCCCAATTCATCAGCCCTGGTGTATAGTATGAACTCAAAACAGATATTTGAGCTGTGAGAAGTTGTCAGTGGTTTTCATTTTTGCTCTGTACATGCACATGGCTGTACATTTTAAGAACACAGCCGACAAATCAATATAATAGAAGTAACCCTGTTCATTTCTGGAACTCTGTCAGCTGAGAACCCACGTATTCGTCTGCTACAAAGGGATTTTTCGCTGTGCACACATCACCCACTACCTTAAAAATAGACCCTGCTATTGCAAAAACCACATCATTTTCGCATGTCTTCCTCTAAGAGCCTCTGCCACCTTTTTGTCCCCGCCTCAAGACAGAATTGATCACAGTGTATGCTGTGTTGATTGAATTCATTCCAGCCAGGGACAGGGATGGTTTTGGAGTCTATGCTCTCTCACAGGGGAAGCTGACCTTTCCTTCAATCAGTCCTTTCTTGAGGCGACAATTTCCTGGGTTTTAATGCAACCTTTATCTACCAATACTTCCTGACGCTCTCCACCATCTGCTGTCTAACAAAGACGAAATTCAATCATAATAATCTCCTGTTTCTTTAATCCCGACATTGGTTCTGCAGTATCTAGCCTCTGTGTTCCACGGGACCACAGAAGCATCTGGAGCTTCGGTTAATGAAAAGCTTCCCCAGGTCCAAACGCTCTCAGCAGCGTCCTCTCTTAACCTTTCCTCCCACATGGACTTCCTCCACTCTCACTGAGTCATCCTGCCACTGATTGTTGGCTTACAGTGTTCCACTGACAATGACAGAGATTTCCACCTCTTACATCACATCTGTTTGTCAGACGGTAACATAAGACACGTTTCTGTCCTCGTCCAATTCCTTTTTATCTTTTTTTTTACAACAGACATTCCCTGTCTTGTCTTTCCTGGCATGAAATATGGAGGACTGAGGCTGTTAATCCAGAAATGTATTGTCTTTTATTACATTTATCACGTATATGTGGAAATTCACTTAATCCAACTGTATGACCTGTGCAAGACTTTACCACAACAATAATCTAGTCTGTTTGGAGAAAGACAGGCAGGGCCAGAGGGCAATTTGATAAGCCACCTGGGGTGATACATCAGCCTGTCCTCATCAGAAAAACAACCATATAGGTTGAAAATGAAAGCAGCTTATTATGACCCCTACTTCCACTTTTTTTTTTTTTTTTTTGTAGGTGATGACCTCTAATGGCCATAGCAATTATTACAATTGCAAAGGAGGAAGTGAGGAGTAGTATAAGGAGTAAGAGTGTGTATGGAATGCATGGTTGGGTTAAACAAGCACAGGACTTTCATTTAGGAGACTAGAAACTAAAGGTCAAAGGTGAGTTCTTTTAACTAACTTAGGTAGTGAAGTAACACCACGTACACAACATAAGTAGGTTACTTAGGTAACAGAAGTAACATAGTGATTTTAACCCAAACTTTCCTAAACCTAACCAAGTAATCTTCTTGCCTAAACTTAACCAAACTGCGACAGAACAGAGAAAGTCCACTGCATGTGTCGCTGTTACGCTGCAACTGTCAGCCAATCGACCTGTTCAGTCAGGAATGAGTCCTAAAACATGGAGTTTTCTGTTAGATGCTTGAAATAAGGTCTGTGGTCTACAAAAGCATGAGAAGTTCATGTTTTGTTCCAAGACATAAATACGTCAGTTAACACCCCACGTTTTTTTAAAGCATTTACGTGACTTGAAATGGCAGTTGCTAAAAAGTGTCTAAATGAGACCACAGAGGTTCTCGGGGATGTTAAACGCCGAATCACACCGAACAGAGACGCATCTGCTCACTAGATGGACTTTAGTTGCAAAGTATTCTAACTCTAACTTTACAACTCATAGATTGATCATTTTATAATGTAGAGTAGTAAGATACTTAGTGTCGGTGACGTTGAAGTCATTCAACTGTGAGGTAGTTTGCTTTCAGGCCTAAAGTTAGCATTTTACTTCTGACGATTGCATTTACGGTTCAAAAATCATTGGCAGTGTCCGTCTGTGAAGATCATCTCCCTGAGCAAAACGTTTAAGTATCACGAGGTTGTGTTTGCCACGGAGATTATTTTCCGCAATAAATCCAAAACCCAATTAAAAAATCCCGTAGGCTTGTTGTTGAGGGAGCCAGGGCAATGCTAACTTCCAGGTTAGCCTACAAAAATACGCCATCCCTGCAGCACTCTCAGAGTATCATACATAGATTACTGAACAGGTACAGAACCAGTCTGTCTGGAGGGACTGTTAGCAAATGTTGTCGGAAAGTCAGATTACTGTTAAGAGACACAAAACTACTACAAAGTGTTGTTATCTGTCTCTTTCTCCTATGGATTTTTAAACGTCTGTGTCCACTGGCCTGTTGTCTCATACTCTGTCTTTGGCTTGGAGTTACAAATAGCAGCTATTTACTGATATAATAAAATATTAAGTTGCTTATTCGGCATTCATTTATTCCACTGAACTCACAGTGTAACCATAAATAATGTACACTTAACTATTGCCATTAGCCAGTGCTATAAAATCTGTGACTACAACAACTCATTTTACGAATATGTAAAACTGTGCAGCAGTTCGGCCCCCCCACATTGAAAGGTATCTAAGCTGACCCCTGCAAAAAACGCTACCTCACTGTTGTCTGCTGCTATAAATAGACACGTGACACATCAGTGAATGTGAAAATGTTTGAGGGATCAAAGTCATCAGTGTCATTCTCTCTCTCGTCTTCATTTATGGACCGTTTATAGAACGTCTTTGTGTCTCACCTGCACAGATCGCATGTCTCGTCTTCTCTTACTTTTCATCCTCTGTGCAAAAAGACACCAACTGATGTGAAAGAGTCAGATAACAGATTCTTTCTACCCACTTCGAGCAGATATTTGAATCAAAGGAACGTTGACCGAACACGTCTCTTTCGCAGAAGCATCCGGCTTTAGAAGCTGCCACTATGACACAACCACAGACACTGTGTGCTGTCTGTCTGGCTGTGAACTTCCAGTGCCTTGATAATGGACACCTGAACAGTAGTAGATGGTTTACACTCCCACTTGAGGACACTTCTTAACCTCCAAGCCCTTTTGTCTCCTTCCATCAGTCCAGAATCGGAAATAGTGATGATTTTAAAGGCAGGCAGCTGCGGAGGCTTGTTGTTGAATAGCGCAGACAGCAGAGTGGAATGAAATGCTCAGACGGAGGCTCACCTCAGTACAGAGCTGAGAATCACACCATTTCCTGCTTTCACAGGTTGTCAGGCTGGTCAGGAAAACAAAGGTCGATATGATAACATAACTCTATTAGTGACAGTCAACAGAACCTGGACATAACAGTGTGTATAGATACACAGAAAATATGTGTGTGTAAGCAACTGATGTCTTTCATCGTGAAATGAGCCAGAACCAAACTGACACCTAAACAAACCAACACGGGCCAGCAGAGACTGTGACATCACCCGCAGGTTTCCAAGGGAGCACGTTTGGGTTCAAGGATCGCTGCCATTTTGAGATTAGTGCGAAGGCGGAAAATGGGAGCTGATCAGGAAGTTGAGAGGAGACAGGGTGGAGCTGAGGCGGGATGAGCAGGCAGCTGAGAATGATTTGCTGTGGCACCTGTCAATCAAGCCAAAACACTGCAGAAAATACCTCTCTGTGTACGCTACACAGAGAACAACAATGTATTATTTGTTGGATTTTCATCCATATGAAAGTCTTAAAGTCATAATATCTCCTGCAGCTGTGAAAAACATAAAATGTCTATTGTGAGTCTCTTTTAAGAGTTATTAAATCATTTTAATGAAACAATGATTTGAATGTAGCCACTGAAACACCCAAATGTATAAAAAAATTATTTGTTTTTGTCCTGAGACTCGAACTAGTTTTTCACTTAACGGCCAACAGAAGAACTACACCTTCTGAAATAAACTCACCCATGTTGGTTTCCTTAATAATAAAGTTACAATTAAAGATTTATAATAGTTTGACATTTGGGGAAAAGTGTTCCTTGGTGAGGGATGGAAAGATTGATGCCGCTCCCCTGCATCAAGCATGGAGCAAGTGGACGGTTAGCCTAGCTTAGCATAGAAACAGGAAGCAGGGAGGTACAGCTGCTTACCAACACCTCTAAAGCTCACAGCGTTAACAATCATAGGCTGCGTCTCATTCATCCATTTCGGACACCGCTCAGGTTTTTGCAATGCATGATGGTATATAATGCTTGGTTAGTGAACATCAGTTGTACACTATGTTTTATGATGCACTGTGTGCTACTTTGAGTCAACTATATGGGACATAATAAATCTCACTACACATTCGGACAGCACCACAAAATAATGAACTCACTACATAGTTCACTATATATTGGGTAGTTACTGATTTTGGACACAGTCATGGTTTTGGTTTTTTGGTTGAGCCATATTGTGTTTTATTTTGAAGGTTATATCCTCATGGATCATGTCTTACCTTCCACTTCCTGTCTTTGTCTTGTGTACATTTGTGTTTTGTTAATCAGCCCCTGTTCATTTGAAATATATGGTTTTCCATCACCTTTATTGGTTCATCTGCATTTCACCCCTGTGTTCTCCTCCTGTCTCACCTGTGTTGCTGCCCGTGTCCCTCAAGTCAAATGTTTTTTCTGCACTTTTGGATTCCTGTTTTGTTTATGTGGACTACAGCTGATTAAAGCTCACCTTTTGCTTTTACAACCTGCCTGCCTTTGTGTCTTGCATTTGGGTCCTGTTTTAGATGAACCATAACACATCCGCTGTCTAATTTGCTTCCTATGCAACAGAAATGTAAAAATAACAATTGTGGTTTAAGAGGAAGTTGTGTAGTGTATCCATAACAACAGATTATCTGCCCACTCAGCGCTTCTGTGCAGCACCTCCAATAGTTTCTTGGCAACTCGACGATGACAAAGAGACTCCAGGTAGTCCCTGCACAGTGTTGGTGTTTTACTAGAAGTAGTTACAATGCCTAAGATCCAATATAATATTCCTTTAAAAGACCATTTTGGGAATGTTGTACAACTGTGAACTGTCTCTTTAAGAGACAGAATTCCCTCACATAGACAATATTAAGTGCATGTAGAAAAAGCTGAGTTAACCTTCATTGGGGAATTTGTTCCTCTCGTCCGTTTTCTCTGGGATAAAGCACGGCATCTTCAGCCGAGCTGTACGGCGAGCTAGCTCAGTTAGCTAGCCTCTCGACCAAGTGTGGATGCACCCTTCCTTCTGTGCTGCGATACAGTCGGCGGCTGCACAACTGCTCACAGCAATATCTGTGGATTATCTTGAGTAACTGGGTCATGACATCTGAAAAGAGACGCTGCTGTTGAGTTGTTTTTTTTCCGCACCACTAGCCGAGTGCTTTCTAGTTCCATTATATTCAAGAGGGGCCGGACATCTGTTTGGCTGATATCTCCAAACCTCTGCAACTCACACCAAAACAATCTAGATGGATAAATAGCACTGTAGATGAGAGGAAAAATATGCATTTTGATTTTTGGGTAAACTTAATTACAGCTCATCAGTTATTGTAGTGGAAGTGACTGTAAGCTCTTTCAGCCAGACTTCATGGTGTAAGCTAAGATGCATCAGCAGACATTTCCTGCTTCGAGGCGAGACTAAACTGTAAATACAAACAATATGTTCCTGTATTTACAGCAAAAGAGTAGCACCTAAAGTGGCCCACATGCCAATCCTCGAAACACGTCTGAGTCTGGGTCAGGACGGAGCGTAACCAGATCGAGCGGAGACCAACAGAGGTGTCTGATAAGGCGCTGAGGAGTCAGCAGATTGTCGGCCACACAGACAGGCAGGCTGGCAACCAGAGGAGGCAGCGCTTCAAAATCTCTGAGTCATCGCCTGGCTTCCTTTGATTGCTGCCCCCTCCTTCCTTCACCGGCACCAACACCACCACCAACACCCCCCCCTCTGTTGTTTCAGCCATCAGTCTCAGTGACAGCACATGCAAATAGAGCTGTTAGGAGTCAGGCGGCAGCCGTACAAAGAGGCTAAGTGGGAGAAACCTTCAGCCGCCACGAGTACAGGAGGGGAACAGTGAGGACTCAGACAATCGAGGAAGTTCATTAGTGGGTAGAGAGTGGGCAGGAGCAGAGAGGCTTGAGAGAACAAAGTGGGGATTGGATAGGAGCAGGTCTTATATCTGTGGTAGTATGATAGAACAGTTCTCTGTAGGCAGAGAAAGTGCATTAGACAAAATCCCCAGAGCTGAATATGAATCAGGCCAGTGGAGAAAAAGTCATCTAGCCATTTCTGGCAGGTTTAGATTATTGCTGAATAATGGTGCTGAAATAATGAGATGGTACAGGAGGTGAGGTCTGTGCAGGTGAGATAAAATAATCCTGATCATGATCACAAAATGACAAAAAGATGTCAACAAGTCAAACGCAGAAGGGATCAGTTTTCACCAGTGATGTGAAAGTGATTCCTCTATTTATAGCAGCACGTTCCACTGATGCAGCCTGAGACTGAAAGCAAGAAGATAGTAACAGGAGAGAGACAAAAGGAAGGTTGTTTATTTTGACTAATATTTCCTCCTCCAACCTACTTTAAAGCTGGTTCATGTAAGTGGAATCAACTAAGCTGGAGTAACTTGAGCAAGAATAGTGAAATTGATGGAAACATGGTTTAAAAGTCCCATATTATGCTCATTATAAGGTTCATACGTTTATTTTACTAGAAAAGATTTACATACGGTAACTATCTCATACTGTCCAAGTCCTGTAGTTGTAAATATGGGCTGTGTGTATTTCATTGTGACCTGAGCGCTTTGACCTGTTCACAGTATTAATATGGCACCTGACTTTGCTTTATTATCAAAAAACACATGGAAATCTCACTTTCTACAATATGGGATCTTTAATATGGTTCTGTGGCATGGGACCATCTCAGGACACTCTGGTGACAACAGGTCTTAATATGAGGACCGTCATTTCTTTAAATACCACACTGACCATTACATTTTGTAAAGTCACTCATGGTCCCCAGAGGATGACTTCTATTATACTTCATAATCCTGTGACTTTTCCTCCATGAGGTTGACATTTGGATGAAAGATGAATGACATTCCCATGAGCCTCAGCTATTCCTTGTGTTTTACACTGACGAACACACACCTGCATGTTTGCATTCTCACTGTATGCATGTTAGCATGCTAATATAAGCATTTAGCTAGCACATTTGCATCTTATAAGTTCTCCAGCTTAATTGAAGTGCAATGCTAAATTGTGTAGCCTATATTCAAAGCAGCATTCATAATTGTCTTGCCACGTACGGGCTATGCAACACATTACATTAGCATTAGCTAACATTAGCATTGACATTAGCAGTGTTTCTGGACCTACCTTGCGAGGCAGCTTGATTCGCGAGGAGAATGGAAAGTTTATTTCATTCTAAGAACTGCACAGAAGGCTTATTTTGATGGAACAGATGTTTTCGCTCTTCTCTCGACTGACTTCGGCAAGAGTTTCAGTTACCAACAGGCTCTACTTGTAGCGTTCTCCTACGGCGATCTGATGGGCTGAAGTTAGCCCGTGATAGACGTTGATAGACAGATGGTTCGTCCAATCACCTGCCAAGTAAGTTTGGGAAGTGCCTGCCCTTTTCCAAGCAGTTTCTAACAGCGCGTTTCCAGATGGTTCTGACTAACAAACCATCTGGCACCTCAGGTTATTTCTGGCCACCGAGCAAATGTAATTCCACTATTCGCTCTCCTTTGTTACGTCCTCACATAAAACAGCTGCCTGCTGTTGCTAGACACAAGGTTGATGTAAGTGTTGGGAGTGAAGCGAACATTTCAGTTGCCCACAAAAAACGAAACAATGAGCAGAAAGACGATAAAACGCTCCACGGAGCGGAGGGGCAGTTGGATGAAAGGGGCAATGTGGTGCATTTGAGTGTGACTTCGGAGATAGGGTCACCTTGGCGACTACATTAAAGTTTGAGAACCTTGTTGCGTGCTGTACCTTGGAAATACTTTGCTTCAGCTAGACTGTTGATGAGATATAAAGAACTATAATTGGGTCCTTGGCTGGCAAATTGCTGCAGCATCTTTTACATAAAAACAGACACATGGCACCCACACAGAATCTGTAATCTGATGATGAAAGGTGCCTCAAGGAAACAGAGAGAAACGACAGGGAAGAGCAAGACAACGCAACAGAACAGAACAGAAGAGACCCTGAAAAACAAATCAGAGTCACAGTGCATCGCCAACATCCTTCAGAGGTCAAAGGTCATCAAACTAGACGGTCCCCTGGCTGTGGACGTGCAGACCCGCAGCACTTACTGTCCGAGGCCTCTGTTAAAAACGCTGCGGCGGTGAAACTGTATCTGAACGAACTGTGCCGTGTTACGCCACCGTTAGATCGGCTTTTGTTTTTTATGGCGATGCAAAGCTAAATGAGGGAAACCTGAGACAGGGCCCTGGAGTCTATTAACGAAACAGAGAGGGACAATGTATTAAAAGAATCTGTCTTTGGTTTTGTTTCTGGGTCAGGAGGAGAATGACAGATGTAGTTCTCAACACACAGACCTGAGTCACGCAGTTCAAGCCACAGATCTCAGTCCAAGTTAGAAAGACACCAACCACAATGTGACCAACTCTGAAATATGGAAGGTTTTTAGCCTGGTCTGTCCAACACTTTGGTCTTTGGTCCAGGTTTATACTGTATATCTCAACAATTATTGTCTTGACTTTTCATTTACACAATACCAACAGAAGATCAAAAGTTTAATTTATCCAGTGAAATATCTCAAATCTAAGATGGATATTCACAAAATGTTTAGACATTCATGGTGCCAAGATGAATCTTGATAACTCTGGTGATCCTCTGACTTTTCCTCTAGTGCCTCCAGGAGGTCGACAGTTGTGGTTTTGAGTAAAATATCTCAACAGCTATTGGATAGATTGACATTGCAGTATATTTTGCACAGGCGACAACATTCATGTTCCCCTCAGGATGAATTGCAACAACTTTGGTGATCTCTTAAAGCTGCCCTGTTGAGTTTTTCTGGAAACAAAATGTATGTGTACAGTCAGGGTTTCTCACCAAAACATATTGTGTGTCTCCATGAGGCCTAGCAAATGTGTTACATGCATTTCCTTCCGCATAAAAACATCTGCAAAGCTGAAAAATACTGTTGATCTTGCAGCAGTTTTCTTCTTCACTGCCTTTGTTGGTGCACTGCTCTATTTGATGGCACATTACTGCTACAAACTGACAAATGAGTGAACAAGTGAGTGCCCATGACACAAATGAAATGGGGACTCCATCTTGCACCATCATATATTTACAATTGTAATTTCTTAACACGTTGGGCCTAAGCTTACTGTGCGTTAGTGCTATTAGCAAATGCTAGCATGATGATAATGGTAAACATTATTTTTGCGAAACATCAGCGTTCAAACACTGTCCATGTAGGTTCATTAGCATCCTAAGCACTTAGCATTAAAGTCAAAGCACCCTTGTGCCAGAGTAAAGCCTCTATAACTAGACTCTTAGTTTTGTTTAGCTATGAGTCATCATGGGTAATGGTCATGGTTGGTTAATTAAAGGTACATTATGTAAAACACTCAAAACAAATAGGTTGGCAGCACATCACCGGAGTAACAGAAAGCACTAGCTGCCGTTAGCTAGTTAGCTCAGCTAGCCATGCATCTAGTGGTCAGGACAGGGAGCTCAGAGCACTTGGGGAGCGTTGTTGTTTACACCATTAGCACAGGAATTGTGAACAGGGACAGGCCAGGGCTAGCTGATTAGCATGCTAGCTCGAGAAGTTCTCTGCAACACAATACATAGATGCCAAAACTGTTATTTATTGACATTATGTTGATCATTTTAGTAAATGTTTTTATGTTTTCATCTATAATTCTTACATATTGCACCTCTAAGTAGTAAGAAGTAATTCCACAGTAAAATTACATCATAGGTTTGGTTTTTGTCAATCAGTGGAAAGAAAATAGTCACAATCACAAACATATATTTGCCGAAACTTCATGAAACAACACGATCCACCGTCACCCTTTATCAACAAGCTGTCATCTGTGTTTGCTTTTCCAACCAACTAGCATGCGAATTAAATGTTGGGGCATTTACATCGATCTTTTTCCATCATGAGCTATTTCGCAGTCAAATGCTATTTGAGTGAAGCTGCTGATATGAACGGAATGTCAGAGCACAACAGCTCCTGTTGGTCCATCAGCAGCCGCGTGCCGAGCGCAGACGTCTGAGCGACAAACTAGCTCGTCAGCTGCCTCAGCTAATGTCAGCTCGAAATGTCACATTCAAAGGATAAACATCTTCTGCGCTTGTGAGCAGATGGTCCTTAGGCGATGCATATGTTTCTCTAAACAGATATACCTGCTCGTATTGACTCCTAACCATACGGTCTACTGTCAGCACTCATTGTTTGTCCTATTCTTGAGGCTTCCTGAGAGGGAATGGAAGTTTACACAGGTTTCAGGCTGTTTACTGCAAATTAAAAGATGTATATGCACCATAGCCCAGAAAAACCCAGGAAGGGATTGCCCTGAGCGGCGTCACATCTGTATTTAAGGCGAGAGAGTGCATGATCGGAGAGAGAGGCCAGCGACAGAGAGGCAGCAGCTGTACTTATAGGGGTTCCCCAAAGCAATTCCTCTTTCTATAAATAGCTGCAGCTCTGCCAACCTGGACAAGAGGAAAAAATCATCACCATCCAAGGCATGCATTCAAATGAAGAGAGAGGGGGAGAGGGAGGGAGGCGAAGACCTATCATTGCCAGCGTTTAGATCTTGTTAGCATATTGTGGAATCCATCTAATCAAACTAAAGCAGTTTGGATGGTTATGAAAAGTCCAAGGGAGAAAAATCCACTACCATACAACTGTGAAATAAACCAAAGAGAATCTCCACCGAAAATGATTGTAAAAAGGCTTTCGCTCTTGTATTGTACAATGTAGGCGCTGCCTAATTCACACGTCACACTTTTCTTATCTGTGACCCAGATGTCAGGAAGGAGGAGAAGGGAGAGCGGGGACGGAGTGCAAAGAGCCGGTTATATGGACAGCACCGCCCTGAGAGTCAGCTAGGTCGCCCGATAATGTGTTCATGTCTGTGTTGTCGAGCGCAGGCGGAGGAAAAGAAAAAAAGAAAATCATAATAAAAAGACAACTAAATGCTCGGCTAATCCTGCTGTGAATGAGAGCGGCTCGCTGCAGCAGTTCTTTTATGCTCTGTCGATTCCACAGGGGGATAAACACAACGCTGAGCCAGCACCCAGCGCAACCTCACCAACCCCGCTGCACTGCAAGCACTGCGGATTACCTCATTTTATGTCTGTTAACCCATTTAAGCCTACCGGCAAATACAGCTGCCAAAGCGGGCAGAGGGCTTTCGGGTGACGTAACGCACCCTCTATTGGTCATACTGGCCACTCTTCAATCTTTGTCTGCATGTCTCCAGCAGGTAAAGATAAACAGTGATAACTAAAAGCTGGAAGAGACACAATGACTAATCAAGTTTCCATCCTGATTTCCAGAAAATATACAATCAAAACGCTAATTAATACAGTTGGGTGCATAAAGATAGACAGTTGATGGCTTGTGCGATAGTCGGCTGCCATTAAAGGTGCAATATGTGAGCAATTGTCGAATTCATACTCTGAACAGATAGGGGGCAGCATATCACCAGAGTAACCGCTAGCTCAGTTCGCGGTCCTATTAGCTGACTCTGCCCAGACTGGGAGCTCGGAGCTCCAGGGGAGCGTTGGTGTTTACACCGCTAGCATTGGTGCGAAGCAGCATTAAAAGACCGGACGAGCTGGAGCTAGCTGGTTAGCATGCTAACTTCAGCAGACTCCTCTGCAACCAAGTACATAGAAGTGTTTGATGTAACACCTCTTCACATCCTGTTGATAATTCAGTTAAATTTTCAATACTTGAAACTAAAATTCGAGTAAGTTTACACTCTACACTTTGTATCCCTCCACAGATCTTCTGTTTGGTCCTACTTTGCTTCATTGTGCTTTCGTTTCAGAGACCGACATTTCCACTTTTCACACGTTTTTCAACAATATCCAGCATTTCTATTCAGCGCATTTACCGCCAGCCTAACTTCCAGATGGCGTGATAGCGATCTTTCTGTTTTATTGTCATGGTGGATCGGTGTACAGTATATAAACTAAATACACCAACTCAAGATCTGTAGGACTGCCCACACGCATTGTGTTTTTAGGTCAGTATTGTTTGTGTCTAGCTCACTCCACCGTTTAATAACCTCGTGCTTTTTCACACCATGACTGACGCCCTGAATGTCGAATGTAAGCAGATCATTTCACAACATGGCAACGTACTATTAGGTTTGTGCTATTTGGGTATTTAACAGCACAACTCATGTGCTTCCACCATCTACTACAGCATATTTGCTGAAATATTAATAAGCCTCCTCTAATAAATAAATAAATAAACCTCGGGTGGAATGAATGCACTACTTCTTCATGTGAATGTGTCTGAACGTGTGTGCTCATGTAAATGTGGCAGCATGTTTAACTGACCTCTTTTGTACAGTGTTACACAGTGCTCAGTGTCCACTGATGCAAAGCGTTACCGTGGAGTCATGCCCGGCAACATCAGTCTGACGGACCGTTGCCAGGACGATGCCAGGGGGAGGAGTCTGGGGGGAAAGGACGATGGCGAGCAGATTACATAATGATAAACGCAACATGAGGTGTTTCCCATTGCTACGTCCTTCATATTTCCTCTCCTCCCCACGTTTTCTCTCCTTTCTGCCTGAATGTCCTCTCTGTTTTTTTTGCTCTTCTCTTCCTCCCTTCACTCACTCACCCATCCTCTCCTTTTAACCTTTCCTCACATCTTTCCTTCCCCTCCTTCTGCCTTCTTTTCTCCCCATCTTTCCTTCCCTCAATCTCACTGTCTTTACTTTCCTTCCTCCCATTTGCAGCCTCCCTTTCCTCTTCCTTTTTTACTTTTCCCTTCCGACTCCCTCTTCCAGTGCTTTTTTCTTCCTCTCCCCCCTCCAGCTCCCTCTCTCCTACCTCCCCTCCAATATACTTGTTCACTCCCTCCGACTCCCTTCCCCGGTATCCTCCCTGCTCAATATCCTCCGTCTGCCCCTCCCTGTTCCTCTCAGGCCTTGAAGGAAAGCCAGCCAGTCGTCAGGATGATGTATCCTAGCAACAGTGACATTCCACCCATTCAGCATCAGGATGAAACAAATTCAATTTTTTTGGAAGAAGAGGAGAGAGATTGTGATTGGAGGAAGTGGACGGGAGAGGAGGGGCGAAAGGGGGTTATACCCATCAGCCAATACCAGACATTTTTTGAAGATTGTACCTATAATCACATAACAGTCATTACAATATCAAACACTGTGCCTGAGCCCAACGCCACAGCAATATTCTAAGCGAATATGGCCTCCTTATTAGTAAAAAGGCAATGTGTAAGATATGGCCGCCTGTCGTAGATAGCTCCGAAACTAAAGGGGGCAGCTGTATGCTGCTAGCCACTGTTAGCTCAGTTAGCAGTGCAGCTAAGTGGCCCTATTAGCTGACGGGCCTGCCTGGACCACCACCACGGATCACTGGGGGAGTTACTGCACGCAGCGTGGCAGACAGCAACATTTAAATTGTTAATTCACAATCAAAATAATGTTTTTCAGGAAAATATATACTTTTATTCTGCATCTTTCTACTAGCTCTGTAGATGTGCTATTTTGAAAAAATGATTTGTCTGCATAAAATGTTAAAATGACCTTTAAATACTTTGGTGTCTGCCTGATGTTTAAGGTCTTGAATCACAAAGCTCCTGCACCACTGAGTGCTTTTATTAAGCAGAACAGCTCAAACAAGAGGGGACTGTATAATTCATAACTTTCAGACAGTCGTGCCTCTCTGTGAGAGCTTTTAAAATGTGAAACACCTTCACAACTGAAATAGAAAACTCCAACACTTACCGAACCTTCATACAAAGTTTTAGGACCTGGCTCCGTAAAGTCAAGCACGTGAACACTCCTAATGATTGATTACTTTTGCTAACTTGCTGCTTACTTGTTCTTATGTCATCTGGCTGTTGCCGCTCGTCTGCTTTGCATGGCTTGAATATATATGGACATACTGTATTTACTAGTGTCTCATTAATAATGCAGCAAAGTCGCTTTTCTATTAAAATTCATACAATTTTGTTCACTTCATGCTCCATGGCTGACATTTATTACAATAACAGTGCAGAAACACAATAAGCATACTGTTAATTACAATACCAGTATTAGTCTAATAGTCTGATGGTTTATATTATATTATATTGTTCTGCACGTTCTGAATAGTGGATGTGGTCACTGTGATGCTGCATCAGTGTTCAGCTGCTTCTTGTTGCTCTGATGATTCAGACGCTGTCTTGTGCATGCTTATCTGTTGCTTTGTTGTCATTCTGGTGTCTTATCTTCTCAAGAAACTCAGCTGTATCTGACAATGAAGTCCCCCTTTTTCTTTATCCGTCAAACTTAATATGTTATGCTAAAACAAATACTAAATACATTATTTCATTGTTTTTCAGACTTTTACCTTTTTAGCAGTCTGTTGATGTGGCAACTGCCAATAATTTCCGATTTGAAGATCAGTTTCTGCGCTCTGCCTCCCTCGAGAGATTTCCTCTTGTTGTGGTTCGTTAGGAAGTTGCATGTTGTGGTTTGTGGTTTGGTAGGTAGATTTTTAGAGTGGCCAGAGAGTATCAACAGAGAGGGGGGAGAATTTAAAGTTTGCCTTAGAAATGGGTACTGGACAGTGTGATTGAGAATTGCAAATGTATATCATGCAAATACTAGCCCTCTTGTCTGTAATAATTTGACTGCGTATATATTTTTTTTAAGAAAGTACATTGAATGCTGTAAGCAACAAACAAATCCAGCTGCCAAACTCCTTTTGCTCCAGGAGCCACTCTTCTACTGTCCCATTTACTGCTCCTCAGAATATGTCAATATAATTAAAATGTCAAAAGGCGTGTCCAAAAGATGAGCTCACAGTGTCTTAAGGACATATGATGAGACTTCAGAGAAGCACATCAGTAAAATGTGGTCCAAATGTGCCAAAGCGAGAGACATCTATAAAGTCACAGCTAAAGAAATAGCTTTCGGCCCAGTCTTATCTCTGTAGTGCCCCCTTATATGGACAAGATCTCCTGGCACAAGTGTGCAAAAGTGCAACTAAAGAGAACTGACTAACAGGCACAGCCGGCATGAAGATGGCAGATATGAAGATGAGAAGGAGCAAAAGTGAAACAAGAGCAAGTTCAGCGAGCCGTGAAAACAGGGGAACTTTCACGGGGTAAGGCGGGTTTGTCAGAGGAGAGAAAAATGGCTGTAGATTAAATACATCAACAGAAGAAGACCATCTGTTGTGTTGACGCAGTGCATCCGGAACTTAAAGAGTGCATTTTTTATGATATTTCATATTTTTCTGCATACTTTCCAGACAATGTTGATGAGTCACAAGGTCTGTTTTTTTCTTTTTTTTTTTACAAATACATTTTAAAAAGGTTAGCAGAGAAGGTGTCTAGTGGTAGTTCAGTCTACATTTGGACCGTGAATAAACTCTGCAGGTACTGAAAGACCCAAGAAGAACTTCTGTTGGAGGTGGAGTCATACAGGAAAAACCAGAATGTTTCAGCATCACATGACTTGAAGGGAAACAATGAAAAATAACACAGAGTCAGTAGAGCCGCATTCTAAGCAAGTCTTTGTTACTCTCTGACGAAATATTAGACTTGGTTCAACAAAGACCTCATTGATACAACAACATATTCTCCAAACACACCGGTAAGATAATAATCAACTGTATAAACAACTTTATCAATACGTAATGTATTTGTATCTAGACAGGAAGCTCCATTGTGAACTAACAGTTCTTTAATTGGCATGTCAAAGGTTTGAATCGCTAAATAATTTAAAATCAGTGTTGCTAATGTTTCACTAGGAAAATGTTGACATATTTTTAACAGATACTCCAAAAAGTCAACGTGTCTCTTTTACACTTTCACTTTCATTCTTAGAGTGTAAACATGGCAGCAGCCAGCAGTCTCCTCTCTGAAGATCACTATCTGTGCTCCATCTGTCTGGATGTGTTCACTGAGCCAGTCACTGTACCATGTGGACACAACTTCTGCAAGGATTGCATCACAGAACACTGGAACATTAGTGCCCAGTGTAAATGTCCCATGTGTAAAAAGCTTTTCCATAGAAGACCCGAGCTTTATGTCAACACCGTCATATCTGAGATGGCTGCGGGTATAAAGGAAATCTCCGGTAGTTCAGAAAGGCCAGGAGCCAAACCAGGACCTGTTCTGTGTGACGTCTGCACTGAAACCAAACTGAAGGCCCTGAAGTCCTGCCTGGTGTGTTTTGCCTCCTACTGTGAGACTCACCTGGAGCCTCATCACAGAATCACAGGCCTGAAAAGACACAAACTGATTGATCCTGTGGAGAACCTGGAAGGTAGGGTGTGTACAAAGCACGAGAGACCTCTGGAGCTGTTCTGTAAAACTGACCAGATGTGTGTGTGTCAGGTGTGTGCTGTAACAGATCACAAGCTTCATCACATTGTTCCTCTAGAAGAAGAATATGAAGGAAAGAAAGCAGAGCTGGGAAAGACAGAGGCTGCAGTTCAGCAGATGATCCAGGAGAGACGACTGAAGATTGAGCAGATCGGACAGACACGGAAGCTCAGCAAGGAAGACGCCGACAGAGAGACAGCTGACAGTGTTCAGGTCTTCACTGCTCTGATCCAGTCTGTTCAGAGGAGTCTGGCTGAGCGCATTGAAATGATTCAGGAGAAGCAGAAAACAACAGAAGAACAGGCTGAAGGCTTCGTCAAAGAGCTGGAAGAGGAAATTTCAGAGCTGACGAAGAGAAGCTCTGAGCTGGAGCAGCTCTCACACAACGAGGACCACCTCCAGTTCCTCCAAAGCTTCCCATCCCATAACCCTGCTCCAACCACTAAGGACTGGAAGAAAATCAGAGTCTACTCATCATGTGAGCGGACCGTGTGGACAGCTGTGGCTCAGCTGGAGGAGACGCTCAGCAAAGAGCTGAAGAAGCTGTGTGCTGATGCTGAGCTGAAGAGGGTCCAGCAGTACGCGGTGGACGTGACTCTGGATCCTGATACTGCAAACCCCTATCTCACCCTGTCTGCTGACGGGAAAAGAGTAGAGTGCGGTGATGTCAAGAAGAATCTCCCGGACAACCCCGAGAGATTTTCCTCTTGCGCAGTCTTAGGGAGGCAGAGTTTCTCTTCAGGGAGATTTTACTACGAAGTTCAAGTTAAAGGGAAAACTAAGTGGGATTTAGGGGTGTCAACAGAAAGGGAGAACACACGCTGTGCCCTGAGAACGGGTACTGGGCTATATGGTTAAGAAATGTAAATGAATACAGAGCTCTTGCTGGTCCTTCTATCCGTCTCTTTCTGAGGTCAAAGCCTGAGCGGGTGGGGGTGTTTGTGGATTATGAGGAGGGTCTGGTCTTCTTTTACGATGTAGACGCTGCAGAGCTGATCTACTCCTTCACCGGCTGTAACTTTACTGAGAAACTCTATCCGTACTTCAGCCCATGTCCCAGGGATGGTGGGAAAAACTCCCGCTCTCTGGTCGTCTCTTGAGGCTGTCAAACACCTTATGGGGGTTTTTCCACAGACACAGATGGCCTGGCAGAGTCACTACGCACCGGACAGAACTGGATCTCCATTCAAATTTTTACTGTCCCAAATAATGCAGAAAAAGATGCTTGGGATCAATTTGAATTACTAAACTTGCAGTAATTTGGCTGTTTTAGTGCACACTCTCCATCCCTTCGTCCTGCCCTCCTCCACCCCCTCCTTTCTAGCTTAATTCCGTTTGCTTCCTCTGATTCTTCTCCCTCACGCGCTGACCATTTCTTTCCTTTCTCCATTTCTCCTACCAGGCTTTTCTTGCTTCCTCTCTCCTTTCTCTCTCTCCCACCCTTCACAGCAGAGCCAGGGTGTTGATGCAAAGCAGCCGAGCAAAGTGGGGAAGGGACAGAGTGGGGATTGATATCAGATGTTTTGTTGTTATCTGAGATGGACAGGAAGGACTGTTCTGCTCTATCAACCTTCGTCAACGTCCTTGGCCGAGGAAATGACACTGGGGATGTCTGGCCAGTGGATTCAGACAGCTGTCTGGATAGACTTGGGCTGCTCCAGCTCATTTGGACATTACTTTCAAAGACTTTCTAGACACAGATTGGTGAGTTTCAAGAACAGTGGATGTTATTCCTGGCTTTTTACTAAATATAGGATGTAAGGATTTCAGAAGTTGATGTTTTTTCAGTGCCGTTTCATGTTTTTGCTTTTGACACCATGAATATGTAACAGGCCAAGTGTCCTGTCTTCTGAAATTATCTTCTTTCGTCCTTTGTACTGGCCCTTTAATGAATAAAGTGGTACTGGACAAGCCCTGCATCGCTTTCTTACCTTATTTAGCTGCAGCACAGTCACAGTCTTTTACCTAATTTTACTGGAACAGCTGGGGGCTAGGTGCATTGCTCAAGGGCCGATCCATGGTAATGAAGCTGCAACAGTCCAGTCTCAACTCTCCGTAACCTCCAGGCTACCTGGAAACTGTCAGGTTGTTCGGAAAAATGGCAAACCTGACTCATTGTCTCACAGCTGGATGTTTGTGGTTCAGGAAATCACAATGACAGGTCTGATCAGCTCTAACCAACATGGTGCTGAGCTGGAAGAAGACTCTCTATCTCCCTCTAATGGTGGCTGAGGTGTTTTACAGTAAACAGTTTTAAAACAATGAAGAGTCTCACAAATGTCTCACCCTTTAACCTTGTTTGGATGATAGGTTTTCATTGAAGGCTGAAACATAATTAATGGATTTTCAATGCATTTTCATACTTTTAATTCAATTTTAATGTTTTTATTTAATTTTTCAAAGTATATTTGAGTTATTTCAGTTAGTATTATTCACCGAACACTAGTCTTTTTCTTTCACAGCATACACTGTGTATGAGACAACTTAATATTACATCCTTTAGTGAGGAAAAAAGTCGGCCTCTGCAAAAAACGATTGAATAAAAAAAGTTTAAAAATGTATATTTTAGTTTTAAGAATCAAAATGGCAACTGGTTCAAGGCTTTTCAGGTGTTTGGTTTTGTACAGCATCCGCAACTGCATCCACAGGATGGAACCAAAAGAGCGGAAACTAATGTAAGACTTGCTTCATTTTTAATGTTATATGGTGTAATATCCACATATTTTTGCACATGATCCTATCAGATCGGAGTTAAATGAAGTCAGTTCTGGCCAAAAAATGGACATGAAATTCAAATGAAAGCTTAAAAAAGCTTCAGTTTCTTTTGAAAAGGAAAAACAATTAAATTGTTCAATGATGACAATTCTCTCTCACAAATTATGATTATATTCCATGTTTCAATTTACCTTCATTTTATCTGATTGCTATTCATTTATTTTCCTCCGTATGGTTTTTCTGATGTTATTCAGATTCTTTCCTCCAATCCAGCTCACCAGGATTTGGACTGTTTGATGGAGACAGGTCAGGCAAGGTGAGAACAAATTCTGAGTGACATATTTTCATATACACTTACTGTGACATCACCTACACTTTAGTCATTTGCATAATGATACCTTGTTCATATTTTGGTCTAGATTTGATCCATGGCACGTCGCACGACTTTGCAGTTACAGAGCCTCACATAAAACTGTAACAAACTTAATCTAGTGTAATCTCACCATCTCACCATCCCCTCATACAACATCAATGGATACAGAATGAATAATAAATGCTATTTATGCATGTATTTACACCATAACCCAAACAGACGACACCAGGTTGTCATTTGTTTTTTTTATTATTCTGTGTTATGTTACACGTGACCATAAACTTCCAGGAAGTTATAGTTGCCATTGGAGATACAGTAAATATATTCAGGTACTCAGATAGGCAAAAGGGTAGGTGTGTGTGTGTGTGTGTGTGTGTGTGTGTGGGGAATATTCAGGGTTAGGGGCAGTTGACATTGACGGTGTGCACAAGTTGAGGACAGTCGCTTGTGTGTGACATCAAGTGACGAGGAGTGTAATAAAACCAACCGAGTGTGATTTTAAAATCAGCATTGAAAAAAAAAAACAAGACAAGAGAACACTGACCTAATGCTATAAGCAGAAAAAAATTAAAAGCATCAACCAACATACAAAAGAGGAATAAATAAAACGCGTTATTTTACACAAACAGCAACAACAGCGACGGACAGCAGAGATGTTTGTTTCCCTCTGAATTTGGTCAGTGAGAGAGCGAGAGAGGGACAAGGACGAGGAGTGGTCTCCCTCCCTCCCTCCCTCTCTCCCTCCCTCCTGTGGCAGGAATCAGCATCCGGAAAAACCTACGGGTGAGTTACTATGGCGACGCTTCAGGAGGGGGAGGCAGGAGCAGGGTGGGGTGGCAGCAGGCGTCAGACTCGTTTCTAAGGCTTCGTATGGCACGTCCGCTCTAAAACACTACGGTGACTACAGACGCCGCCAGGGTCCAAGTCCGGATCCAAGTCTCTCCTCTGATGCTTTTTATTCCAGATCTTCCCCTTCGTCATGAGTTCCCCTCGCTTCCTGGACTCTGGCTACGTTTGTATGCTCCACACCTCGCCCCACGCGTCCCTGCCGACCTCCTATCACCTCCGCTAAACCCCCTTATCCACCCCCGTCCCAGTCCAACTCTAGAAGGCACTGATAGAAACGTATTTCTCCACATTCTAACATCTGGATTCTCTATTTAAGATGAGCAATCGAGGCAATGAGGATACACAAAAAATACACGTACAGATACACACGGGCCAGCCGGGTAACTTACGGGGAGGGGGAGGGGGTACAGCTGGCTCCCGACGATGCTACCAGTTTGTCCTTACACCTGTGTTAGCGTTACAAAGTTTTCATCGCTCAACAGTCAGCTGACGGCGGAGGCAATTGGATATGTAAACGTCAACGAGGCTAACACCATAACAGGCAAAGAGATATACAAAATCAATATTCAAATACGGTCCATCAGTGGTTTGGATCTTTTTGAATTGCCTCAATTAGTAGTTAGTTACCGGCATCTTAGGAGAAAATGCTGACAGCCTGTGTGGTAAAAAGGTCAGGTACGGGTTCTAATATGCTGCCTTCATCCTTGGCTGGTACTGAAAACAAATACAGGGCCCGAATAAACTTTTCTGTTTACAAACTCGATCGCTGGGGACCAGAGTTTTTGTTTGTTTGTCTGTGTAAGAGTGCAAAACCAGCCCTTAACTCGTAGGTCCTCATAAGTCCTGGTCCTCATAAGCCTGCACATTATCGCGGTGTTATATCCGCTGTTTATTTTTGAAAGTTATCCAGCATGTCTCCAATGAGGAAGGCAACTGATTGGAACCTTAATGTATACGAACTACTGTCAAAATCTCCAAAAAGTTCTTTAATTATCAAACTCCTGCTGAATAACAGCAACTTCTTGAGACCATTTGGATACATCTTCACTGGGAATCTAATCATGTACCCCACTAATCAGTTTGTTATGTTTTGCCATGTCCATGTGTATCTACAGAGCAGTGGACAGAAAGACACACAAGGTTGAAAAAGACTGGCTTGTGCACAGAGCGCGGGAGTGTCTGTATTGCGAACCTTGGTGTTGAAACGCCACGCGCTACTCGCGAAGAACAAGTCACCCCGTTGGATATGTACACAGTGAACGGGTTGCCGACTCCTACTCTACACACTGAGTTTGGCTGGTACTTGCGTACATTTGGAATGGTTTACTATGGTGATAGTAGTAATTAGAAAAAGTCTATCTCCTCCTCTCACTAGTAGCTTACTAAAGTGTCTATTCTAGCTATCCTGGAGAACATCTGAGGCGCAAAAACACTGGAAGCGATGATTGATGCTCTGAATTTGACTTGAAGTGAGCCGCTGAGGGGAGTGTTAAAGGTCTTTCCTTCCATGGCTTGATCTGATTTAATAATGAGTAAAGGATAAGTTCACCAAAAATGAAAATTCAATTGAACTGATGGAAAGTTGGGTAAGGTTTTGTAGGATTTGGGGCATTTCCGGAGACTTGGATTAACCCCAGAAGTGCTGTTTGGAGCAGTATTCATTTATTTTTTCAGTTAGTTTTTTTAGGTTTTAAAACAAGTCCCCATCCACTCCAGTTGTTTAGGAGAATGCTGCAACGCTGTTTTGTTGCGAAGCTCCAGAAATGTTTTGTGGACTATGAAACGTCACCTTACTTTCCACTGGCTTGAGGGTGAGAAGATAATGACTGAATTTTCATTTGTGGGAACAGTTCCTTTAACTATGCAGTTCAAATAAAACATTTTAAAAGGAACAGTTTATCTTGGGAAATGCACTTATTACATTTCTTGCAGTAAGTCTGATAAGAAGACTGACACCACTCTGTACAGTAATTTCACTGTAAAGCAGCCTGTTAGCTTAGCTTTGCACAAAGACTGTCCAAAAGTACCAAAATCCACCAACCGACACTTCTAAAGCTCAGTAATTAACACATTTTATATTATTTACTCAATTCTTAAAAAAAGCGTAAAATGACATGCTGTTGTTTTCCAGGCAGTATGTTCCAGACTAATTCTAGCTGGGCATGGTCTCTTCTTGAAGGCTTATGATGACAAGAAATAACCCTTCATGCAACTCTCCCCTCAGCCAGACTAGCTGCTTTCCTCTGCTTCCAGACTTTATGCAGCTAAACTAACCTGGTGCTGGCTGTATTAAATGAACATATATGTGAGTGGTATTAATCTTCCCATCTAACTCTCAGCAAGAAAGAAAATATGTGTATTTCCTATTCTACTTCTTTCACTGGCCATCAGGTCAAAGAAGGCAGTTTTTAGTTGACATCACTTTGACTACAAACATAACACCTCCCTTTACCTGAAACTACAGTTGGGCAGTGGTCACTGAGGCTATTTAAAAATCGTCTTTTTTGACCCTCTGTTGATGCTCCGAACCACCTCAGAGCAGAAATGTAAAAGTATTTTGTTTTCCACTTTAGTGCAAGTTCAACTGATAAAAATAAAAATGATGACCATGTCAAGAAACCAAACAACTGACGTTTCCAGTGCATTTGTGCCTTAAGACAAAATACTGTACATAGGGCTAATGTCCTAACAACGCCTCTGTCTGTACATGCTACCTACAGTATACAATGACAGTGTCAAATGTTTGACTTTTTTCTTGAAACATTGACTCTGTATGCAAAAGGTGAACTTGTATCTTATTATACAGCAGAAATTATAGCTTCTGTTCCTTTTGACATGTCACTTGTGTTATTTGTCTCTTCTGTCCATTTCCACGTGTGGAAACCCCAGCCGATATGAAAGTATCTGACAATAAAAAAATAAAAGTCACATAAATTGGACCACTTTGTTTTTCTCTCCCTTATCACCGCTTTTTGTTCCAAGCAGACCTCTATTCATGAAGGACACACCAAGCAAAGAAACAAAATGATAAAAAACATTCAAATTAAAGTTGTTGTTTTTTTTTTTAAATCTGTGTCACCATCTGAGTCATGGAACTCATCTCCATGTTAAAAAGTTCCCTGTTGTTTGAGGTGAAATGTGAGTCAACAGAGTAGTTTCACTCCATCGGAAAGAAAAAAAAACAAACAACAGCTAAAAAATGGCTGCTGTCTTTGCCTCATACATCAAGGCAAATCAGTAAGCTCCAGAGTGGCAGTCGAGACTTCATCACACCACACCTCAGCTTCAGCAATCTCCCCTTATCGCCGCTTCTCTCCGCTTTGAAATCTGTGGATCTCCCCAGAGTTTTGGAATGGACAGGATAAAAATAAAGTTTTAAAAAAGTATCTTTTTTTGTGTGAAAGTCTCCACTTTTCTGGACGTGTGGTTGGACTCGATAAAGACAGAGAAGAAGAGAGTGGGAGGAGACTGTTATAGTCACTTATTGTGAGAGGTCAGAGTTCAAGTCTCTAAGTCCCCCACCGTGATGCCTAATGTTCGTAGAGAGTGGGAGTGCGTTCGTGTGTGTGACGGCATCTCTCTTTCTGTGGGCTATGGCTGCTACTTGAAGACGAAGTTGATCACGACCTGAAGGAGGATGAGGAACACGATGATGACGTAGTCGCGCTGCTGGAGGAAAGAGCCACCCTCCGCCCGGCCTGCCGCACGACTCCGCAGCACACTGATGCTCCTATAAAAACATAGGAATTATGGGTAAATGCTCAGAAGGTAGGCATCAGTTATCAGGCTCATGGTAGAATGAGACGAACAGACTTCTCACCTGTTAATGTCCTCCTGCGTCTGCTTTATAGATTCAATGGCACTTTGAAGTTCACTGAGGTCGGCTCCTTTTTTCCTCAGCCGGCTGTTATGCTTGCTTTTGTGTCCTGCAACAATGTGTGTTAGATGTGGTTAATTAAATTACATTAAAAAGACTTTTTAAGACCTTCTGAAGACCGTATAGAATGCAGTTATTTCATTTATACATTACAAAAGTCAACTAACTTTCCACTATAAGTATTCGTAGTTTAGTAGTTATTTTAAGTACACTGAAGTACACTAAAGTTAACTATAAGAAACCATACTAACAGTGGATTAGAAATTAGTATACTCTCTTTAAATACACTAAGTGACTACTATAGGTATTTGCAATTAAGTACAGTTTTGTTTTTAAAAGTGCACTTGTGTACAATTTACAATACACTTATAAAAAAGTGCAATATTTGAAGTACACTTAAATACCACTTTAAGTATTACAGAGTTAGTATATTTATTCTTAGTGCACTGCAGTTGCACACTTAAATTAGATTTCCAAAACAATAAAGTTTACTAGTTTTGTACCGTAGTTTTCTTTTGGTAATACTCAAAAAAATCATTTAACAGCTTGCTGTGCTCACAGGCCACTGTCACATCGGTCTAACTTGTAGTTTTAAGATGTAAAATGTCTCCAACAGCCTACGAATACACACCAAAATAATTGTATAATTGATGTTACGGTCTAAAACTGCCAAGAACACAATAAAGAATAGAAATATTTTGAAACTGTGTAAATTAGGTTAAATATGCTCTCAGGCCCTGTAGGGGGAACTGAATTCAATGCTTTTTAATACTTGCAAGATACCCTGGTTAAAGCTGACATGCAATTCTCTTTAGTTTATCATATTAGATTCTAATGTTGAACAAAATAATAAAATGAAATATGAAATAAAAGCATCTTCCTTCACCGTCACCTCCACACTAAACCACCAGAGAGTGCTGTTAACTAACTTTATATCATTCTACAGGCGGGAACTTCAAACCAGACCTTTTGTGTGTGAATGTAAATGACTCACGCTCGCTGCCGGACGAGTCTTGGCGGTCGGGCTCGGGTGATGAGCAGCCACTCTCTGGGCTCTTGGGTTTGTCGCTCTTGTGTTTCCTCTTTGGCACCGTTACCTAAACACATGTGTACAGATCCACACAAACACACAGAGAGAAACTGGTCAAACACAACAGCTACAACCAAATAAGAGCACATACTGTACAAACATATCTGAGCAACCACACAGGAAAGACTCAGGAATAAACAAATAGAAAATGAACAGAATTGTTCACAAACACATTAATACAACAAAATGGTGTTATGATGTAACACACTACCACACAAACATGCTAGTCGGCGTTGGTGGGTCAACGATATGATGTGCAATGCATGCTGGTACGTCGGACGGGCACATCTGTTTAAAACACTCAACAATGACACAGCCAGCGTCCAAAATTAACCGAAGCTGCCAAGAGCTGAAACATTTATAATAATTCAGTTCAAAGGGATTATACTGACTGGATTACAGCTCTTATTCTTCATGCTTTATTTAATGTGATGCAATTTTTCAAGCCTGGACTCTTTGTCAGGAAAAACAGCTTTTAAGGTTGATTTAAGGTAACGGCACAAAAACATTTTTGCCTGACACAGACGAAAGATCGCAAGGTTAAAGTGGACAACCTATTTATCAGGTAAGGAGCTGCATATAAACCTCTTTTATGAGTGATTGTGATTTTTTTTGATGATTTTAAGAGTATCTATCTGATATCACTGTGTTGGTGTTGTTCCCAGAACATCATAATTAATGTTGATCCAGAGCCATTACTGCAACTTGCATAAAAAGTTAAAAGCCATCACTATGAAAAAGTGACAACTGGAAACAGCTGAAAGGTTTAAGTGTAGGAATCACCCAGGAGACCACAGTTTGATTCCCATTTGGTACATATTATTGTACTGTGTATGTATATCACATAATAGTACCCAATTTTTTCAGTTTTTTGTGCAGCTTAGTTAGGTTTAGGCAACAACAATACTAGGTTGGGTTAAGAAAACATGGTTTGGGTTAAAATGCACCCTTTCACAATGTTAAACACGTGTTTGAAACTTCTCCCATGTCTTTTTTCAGAGTCGCTAAGCTTTAACATTACAACAATGTGATTGGTCAGGTACTATGATGGTCGCGGAGCAACATTAATTATGATGTTCTGGGAACTACAGCAACAAAGCGATATCAGATTTTGCATGGTGACGGATGCTGATGCATTGACCAAAAAACAAGCTCAGGCACTTGGCAGGTGGTTTAATGAACACATACACATACACAGACACATACAAAAAAATGCAAACTGTTTGACTCTAATTAGAGTGACTGCACCACAGCAGCCTTTAGCTTCTCAACATCACACGAACCAGGAGCAACTCAGTAGAGGTGAGCGAACAAACAAAATGAAGATGAGGACGGGTGGAGGTGAGGAGGGCGTGGTGGACAGCCCTGAAGTAACCATGGGCTGATGGTGGTGGCTGGTCTGTTGATGACGGATGGAGCTGTTCTCTGTTTTAGACTGGGATTATACTAAATAAAGTGAAAAAACCCACTGATGATGTCATTCTCTCTGTAACGTACAGATCACTTCAACTCTCACTAGGGTTTATTTTCACCTCGTTACATTTTCAAGTGGAAATTGAGAAACAGCTTTAGGTGCGGCCACCACATTGGTTGTAAGATTGAGATTAAAATCACAGTTTAAGGTACAAATTCAATTCTGTTTGATTCGATTAGTAATCGAAATAGTAAAATCAATAACTGGTGAGTTATAATTGGCTTGTACAAATGAAGATTGTTTCTATTCATATTCTATAAAGGTGTGAGTAAGTGGTGACTTATATTAAATTGAGTGCAGCATGAAGAGTGCCTAAAAACATTGTGTAGAAGTTACTATTCTTGCTGCAACTTGAATGGCTTAGAAACTATTTTTAAGTTAATTCACCTTCATATTTTTTTTTCACAATGTCAGAAATAATAAGTCATGAGCCTGCAGGAAGGCATTATTTCAAAATACGGCCGGTGTGACACACGTTCGTGATGATTGATCCTTTTCCTCTTGACAAGGCAGGAAAAGGAAGGAGAACAGCTGGTTATCCACTTACTTCAGCATGCAGGTTAACATAACGTTCCCTTCCTTACAGAGAGAACATTAGTGCCAGGGTGGGAAAAGAAAAACAGAGACAAAGAGGAATAAAAAAAAAAAGAAAAAAAAAAAAAAAGGAGCAGAGGCGACAGCGGCGATGGCAGCACAGTGACGACGACACAAATAGAAGAAGCGACAATGAAGACGGTGCACCGGGTGCTGCGTGGAAGGTGGCTGAGGCGGCGAGCAGCTGTTTTTTTAAATGTCGGTTTTCGATCGGGACAACCTACCTGGCACTTGCAATTGTCCCTCCGCGGCCCCTGGTTACTCAGACTAATAAGACTGCCAGAACGTACCATAGGGGTGCGGTGTCGGACCTTGGTCTGGATACAGCCATCTTTCTCAAACTGGATCAGGTCGTTGAGCGGATCCCATGGCCTCGTGCTGGTGAGAGGGCGGAGGGACACAGAGGGTGAGATGAGGAGACATGGAGACGGAAAAAATGGTAAAACAGACGGGGGGTTGCATGGAAAAATAGAAGACATGACAGAGAATTAAATGCAAGATAGTGTAGTTCATTACATTCTATCTCAGGGAGGTCCATCCTCTCTATATAATAATATATATATAATAATAATAAAAGCATTGATCTCCATCATCAAGAGCAGTCTGATAGCAGATTAGACATCACTGCTGCAGTTACAGGAAATCAGCACTAGATGGCACCCTGTGACAGTGGACAACACAATATGGAACATGGTGTTGCAAATGGGGGAAGCTTTAATTTAAACTGCCTTATATTAGTACCAGTTGTGAAATGTGAACACTGTTTTTGTCCTGCTTAAGGTGTGAGCAAGACAACTCAAAAGAAGCACTTGGGTTAACAATCCTGCACGTTAACATGCTTTTAAAGGTGCAACATGTAGTTTTGGGAAATACATTTTAGTCTGAAGAGAAAAATCATCATTGAAATTTTTTTTTTAAATGTCCAAACAAACTAAATAAGCAAATTCTGTGTTTTTCACAACTTAATAAACTGAACAAACAAACTGACCTCAAAGGACAACACAATTTCATACTTTTTTACTTTTTACTGCCAGACCCTGCCACCTTCCAAGCTTCAAACAGTGTTCTGGGGACCTTATTTTCCTCTGAGAACAGCTTGTTTATTCAGTTATGGAAGAGTTTGTATTATTACCTCATTAATATTGTAAATATTAAAATTCAGAGTTGGATTTATTCTCCCAAAACTTTAACATGATCAGCATTAGATTTTTGTTGTTTTGTTCCCTAAAAGACACACAACGTCTTTAAAATGCAACAACATGCATGATTTTTATTACATGTAAAGTGAACTAAATATGATTGGTGATGTTTTTCTAATATCCATTTCATTATTATAAAAATGCTAAAACATTTGGAAATCCAGCAAAGTCAATCAAGATCTCCAGTGTCTTAGTCTAATATGAGCTTTAGGTTTTTGTCATTTTCATTGACATTATTTATTTGTTTCCAAGTTTAAACAAATATGAATAGGTAGGCTGATATTAGATAGATAGATTGATAGAACATATTATTGGCTGACATTAGCTTAACACACACATTGTATCGAAACACGTGTCCACATATAATAAGTAAAAAATTGCAGTACATTCATGCCAAATATACTGTATGTTTGTGGTAATTTAGAAAGAGTGTCTTCATTACATTGTTTGTCCACCAGAGAGCAGCAACGGAATTTATTTTTGCACTGTAAAATCGTCCACTCAGTACATATTTTTATCTTTATAAAAGTTCTTTAGTAACTACATTTTAAGGTTTTTATTCAAAAATGTTTATGGATAAAAAACAAAGAAAAAACAAATATAGGCTGATATATCATTGTGAGAATTTTTAAAATTGGTATCAGCCTCAAAAATCCAGTATCAGTCGGGTAGTAGTAGTACTGAGGTATTACTGAATTCTACACTATCATAGTTTACTTTGCAATGACACTCGTAGGTGACACGTGCCTGTAGTTTAATCTTCAATATGAGTCACTCACTCGGCATATCTGTAATGCCACTCTCCAGTGACGGGGTCCTGCTCGAACAGGGCGGGGATCCAGTCCTCACACTTGGCCTTGCGTTCGCGGGCGGACTTCCTCTGAGCTTCCTCCAGGATGAACTTCTCGTTGGTGGCCTCAGTCTGGTCCTTGTTGTTGATGGCCCTGGTCACGTGTTGCCACAGCCTGAGGGATTGAGAGGGGACAGAGTCAGAAACTGTATGGGAGTAATAGATACAGCACAAGCAGCTTTGAAAAGAGAATCCTACAAATCTATCAAGGTGCCAAATAGTGACCGAGATAAATTTAAATGTGTTGTTGTTCCAAACATTTCACAATGTGGCAAGCGTAAGAACATTTCCAGTACTTTTCAGACTGTTTCAGGATCTGCTGATACTCTGACAACAGTTAAGTTCACCTTTCTGATTCGAGGTCTCCCTGCTCCTCTGGCGGGACGGTGCAGCGGGTCAGTCGACTCTGCCTCAGATCCGGCGTCGGGTTCCAGAACGTGTCCACTGTCCCCGTCTTCTTGTCATTGATGAAGATCTCACTGTCCTGTAAGAGCAAAGTAAAAAAGCTCTCCTTACTTGCCTACAGACAGCATAAGACACACACTAAAGCACAGTGAAGCTGTAATCTTTGGTTATTCGGTTCATGACTGTGGGTACCAGGCTGACATTATTTTGGTATCATATCACAGCTTCTTTGAAACACATAAAGCCACAGAGATCAACTGCAATAGTTTCAACTTAGCAATATTTCCCTGAACATCACAATAAGACCTCTAATACAGTGTTTCTTTTTGTTCTTTTTGAATCCCCAGAAAAATGTGTATGTGTAAATCAGGGTTTATCATACAACAAGCAGTCATCAGAGGAATGTGTGAAGATCGTGTCTTACCCAGTGGCCTTCTAGTGTAGCTAACACCTCCTTTCCCAGCTTGATCTTTCCAGAGACCTGATTGACGCTGTCACTGCTGCCCAGGAATGGCTGGAGGAAAAAAGGGAGAAAAAGGAGGAGCAGGGAGAGGGAAGGGGAGGCAGACGGAGAGGAAAGGGTAAGGGAAAAGTATAAGGAAGAGGACAGGAAGCAGAGGTGCACGCACACATACAGTTTATATACCGTAGAAAAATACTGTGGTTCATTATGTGTGATTTTGTCTGTATTTATTTATCTGTAGTGCTTTAAAACAGGACGGTATAGTACGGTTTGGTTAAGGTTAAAGAAATGTGGTAAAAGAAAACAAGTGTTGGAGATAAAGCAATTACATTTAAGACCAATCTACCAAAAAAAGAGTAAGCTAACAACCACCATCAACTTCTAATTAAACTCAAGTTAATTAAAGTACTTCAGCTCAATAGTTCGAGTTGGTGAACTGCGATCAATAACACCTTTTTACTAATCTACATGAGGCAAAAATAGACAACAGTAAGTCTAACACCAACAGTCATGGTTTGAATTTTAAATGCACATGTATCGGTTCCCGTTTGCGTTCCCTGACATGTACCTGTCGCTAGTTCATGATAGGACGATGCAGTTAATGGTGTGAATCGTGGTATGGAGGATGGGATGGTTTTCAGGGGGGAGATGGAGTGGAGTGGTGGAATTGGTGGTGGCGTGAGACATTCAGAAAAGTCACATGAGAAACTGCCTTTTTTTTTTTTTCAGAAGTTTATTACTCAACTGCTCTAAAGGTTCGACTCTTTCAACAGTAGACTGACATTTCCTACTCCTCTAATGTTAGTACCATTAGTTTAAACAAAAAAACTCAGCCATACCTTCAGTTTGAACTCAAGCTGAGCACTGTAGCCCGTTTTCTCACACGCGATGGTGATCTGACCACCCAGCTCCAGGGTCATCGTGCCGTACAGGATGCCTAGAGCATGAGAAACTTCAGTTAGCACAGATGACTGGCTCAGAAAGTGGACACAACTTTTAGGTCTTGTTCTAGGTAGTTTATTGACAGATTTTTGTCAGGCACATGTTTTTCTGATGTCCACCTTTTTACTGTAAGTGCTCTACATTGTATATGTTTGACCTCCGCATCAGTCTACTCTGTGTTCTACAAGCTGAGTCTGACATGTTGAAAACATTTCAATGGTGGATCAAACTGCTCATGAACAGTGTTTACAGCTACATACAAGCACGTCAAAGGTGAGATCATGGCATGAGAATGATCAGGCTGCACTCACCTTTACAGTGAGCGTAGGGCATGTTCATCACATAGTCCTCTCCTCGGTTGAGAAAAGTGAGTCGAGCCTCCCCGTCTAATATGGCTGACAGGGAGTTTCCTAGAATGAAAACAACAGCAGTCAGTGGAAAGATGTTCTTGAAAACTAAATTAAAAACAAGAGAACCACAGTTGATTAAGTAAAAGCATGCTATTTAATCAGAATTGAAGGTTCCTGTGGGTGACATTAAGTGGAATTTTGTGGTGCATACCATAGAACTTGGACTTGGCCAGGATGCTGCCACTCAGGCAGAATCCGTCCTTCCTGTTGCTGACATAGAAGGCTGACACTGGAGGATGATGGGATACCTGTAGAGAAACATACACTGATGTGGTCAGCTTATTCAGATATGGTTCACATATGGTTGCTTTATGGGAGTTATCTGTTAAGGTGGAATGAGCTCCTGACCAATCAGATTAACAGTAGGTAATACTCGTAATACTGGAGCAGCTGTTACCTGTTCTGCGATGTAGAAGGTCTTGCTGTTGGTCTTCTGGTGAAGCCACATGCAGCGGTATGTCTCTCCAATAATGGGGTTGTAAGGCTTCTTTAACCCCTGTGAATTAAAAACCACCATGACATGTGATTTTAGCACCATATATTGTGTGTAGAAAGTATGTATAGTCTATGAGGCTCATCAACATCAAGTCTCTTTTATATGTTTAATTCTCCTTACCTTAGGCTTTTTGTAAAATCCAGAGATGTACCACTTCACCACCTTCTTCATCCGGTTGTAGGCATTCTCCTCAATTGCAGCCCTGAAAATATAACACACTTAGACTGATGCTTCCCTACAACACATGCTGTTGAACTCGGATGGTACAACTTCGTACAATCTGCTATCAAAACTTTCCCATGACCATATCTCCCAGCTTTTCTCTAGTTGTCATTGTGCACTTGAGTATCCAGTGAACTTCTTCACAGAAAGCAAAGACTGATTGACTGAATACGTTTTGCTTTTCGGACATTCAAGTGTCTAAGTGTCACATTTTATGGAATAATCAGTCTCTTCAACTATAAAAGTCACATTGTGAGGAATCCCCAGACAAATCAACGACAACAGACAAAGATATGTATTCTGATGGTAAATGCTTAATAAACACCTGGGGACACATGGGAAAATACTTTCATATTTCTTTACTGAAGATGAAAAATTACTTCATAATAAACAACCATCTCATAAATGCTTACCTTATTAAATATTGTTAACAATATCTTTTTTAAATACTTGTTGGTCCATGTCAATTTTTTCTTTGCTTAATGTTCTGATATTACAGATGTTAGACACCTTAACCCAGTAGTATGCAGAGTCATTTGCAGCAGCAATTTTAAAGGAATAATGTACCAATAGAGGTAACACACCTCAGGTTTAAGGTGTTCAAGTTTATTTAAGTAATAAAATCTGTCAAGTTCGAACTTTGGACAGAGCTAGGCTAGCTGTTTCACCATGTTTCCAGTCTATGCTACTCGAAATAGCCTGTTGGCTCAAGCTTCATGTTTAGCATTAAAATATAATGTTATGATGGTATTGACCTCCTCATGTATCTCTTGGCAACATAGCGTATAAGAGTACTTTCCAAAATGTCAAACTATTCTTTTAAAAGCCTTAGGGCAAACAGAAATAGTAAGTTCTTACTCTGACAGGAAGTCAGCGTGGTAGTAGTAGTCTGACAGTTTGTCCAGAAAGGACCTTGGCTCCAGGATGAAGGTGGGCAGCACCACCTTGGACAGATCCATGCCAGGCCGCACCTGCTTCAGCAGAGTCCAGATCAGAGATTTATTCTCCTCTGATACTGTCTCTGTCTGGGCAGCCTCGCCAGCCTGGAGAAGGGGAGACACACACAAGGTAAGAGCAGTTATTTTTCCTGCACGTAGCCTGCATTAATACCGCAGACATGTTAGGATGCACTCAGAAACATTCACGTTCTTGCAGAAGCTTTAAAGTTGTATGTGATTGTTTGTGCAACTGCTTTGCAAAATGAGGTTTTAATTAGCTCCTAACTAGAAAGGTTTTTTTTTTATAGTAGGTGTTTAATTAGTGAGCTGTTGAACTCAGATTTCATTAGAATGGAAACGCGTACAAGTACTTTCACACTTGTTTTTATACCACAGTCATACCCACGCACACCAATCTACACAGGCTGTGATCAAAGCCTGTCCATGTTGCAGCTTTCTTACTAGCCCCAGCAGAGCAATATGCTAATTTCATCTCATTATGTGAATAAAAAAAGCTTTTAGCTGAAGTTTTAATTTAAGCTAACGATGAAAATGGCTGCTAGAAATCCTTTGGGAATACTGTGTAATGCTGCAATCACACTTCAACTACAACATTGTTTATTAACACCTCTGCATGACAACGATGAATTTGAAACAAAGTCTGTCTCCTACCTCTCCGAGCTCCTCATGGGACTGCTCCAGGTACGGGGTTTCACGCAGGTGTTCATTAGGGTCCAGGTCGATGTACGAGTCGTCTTGGCGCTCTGACGTGTCGCTGTCGCTCTCCTCACTCTTCTCCAGGCCTTCTGGGTCGGACTCCTCGTGGTCCTGTTCACCCTCCCTGTCTGACTTGTCTGAGTACAGGTCAGGGTCTTTCAAATGGTCGCTGTCATTGAACCTGGAGGAAGAGCGGACTTAAAAACTTGAAACTTTATGTGTAAATAATACATTTGTAGTTCAGATTTTATTTCCAACTCACTGGAAACCATGAATGTTATGAGCTCGGAGGAGGCTGTAGAAATTAATGGAGTGTTCTCCGCCTGTGGCCACAGTGCTCATGTCCTCTTTGCCCTCGCGAATCATGGTCCTCTTCAGCAGGCTGGAGCACTTCAGGGCCAGCTCTAAGGCGTCCATCCAGCATCGACCTGTGAAAGAGATCAGGAAAAGATTCTAAGCTAAACTTTGCTGAAGGCAGCAGCAGCACTTACTGTATTTTCAGGCTTTGCTTTTAGTTTGTTATCATATTTTTAATGTCGAGGATGAGGTTATGGTTGTTTAAGCGTTTTGTGCACACATTCCAGAATTAGATCCAGAGGAGCAACATTTCAAAATCCTCCTCATTCTGATATCTATAGCATTACAGAGAGCATACTATGTTGTAATTGAAATGAAAACCAGAGAGGGCTGAATCTTATTGGGAAATTTAAGCACAGAAAAACCTGCTTGGACTAGGTGTTTTCATGCCATTTTTTAAGGGCTATATACATGCAGTGCATAATTTACACAATTTGTACACAAGAAATAAAATGTTATGAGAGTAAATATTTTGCGCTAGTGTAGAAAACAGCAAGAGATTTTGGACACTGTTTGATGATTCCAGCACCATGGAGAGAGACTCTGAGAGGGAGAGACTGGATAGGGTGTTTCAGCACCATGGACAGAGACATGGAACAAGTGGGATGTGCCTAAAACTATTCACATGTTCACTTAAGTCACTGTGTAGAGAATTCTATGGAATGGATGGTACCAGTGGTTCTCAGACTTTTCTGTTTTGCACCCCTTTAGAAGCCAAAAATAAAACTACTGGTTTAATTTTTGTTGTTGACCATTAGCATATTGTGGAGACAACTAATTAAACAAGCCAAACTGAATTTGAAATATTGACAAAAAAAGATACGTTAGTGCCAGTGTTGGCCATCTGGCTAATTTTCAACTGTAATCCTTTAGCAAGATGTTTTGAATGTGATCAAATTTACAGAAAGAAGTTGATTGTCCCCACATGAATCATATCCATTCAACACTAACTTGGTCAGTACTGCCCAATGCTGTTAAACAAGTGGTTGGGGGAGATAAACTAGAGGGTGCTCAGGTTTTCATTTGGGCTTGTCCAATTGGCCTCAAACACTCAGCTGAGACATATTATTGTAGCTTTTTGATGCTCATATGAGTATCTGATAATTTCCCACCAATACTGACGACTAAAAAATCAGCTGTAAAATAAGTCAGGTTGCTCAGACATGCCTATATCAAAATATTGAATTGGTTTGAATAGTAGGATTGTAGTTTTAAACAAATACTGCCGTTGCTTATGAAGCTGAATTTATCTTCCTCACTCAGTGTAAGTTGCTACTGACCAGAATAGCTGAAGTGTGACTGACGGCCTGTCTCTTACCGTCAGATTCAGAGGCAGCACGGAAGATGAGGTGGCTGCTGGGTAATGGCTGAGTGATGGAGCCAACTGCTTCTCCTTTAGGACCCTGATGACATCAAGAAATAAAAAAGGGGGGAAATGCATGTTTACACATCAGGTGTTTTTTGAGTCACTGTCTTGATTGATCCATCAATCAGTTTGATCTTTTTCACTTGAGGCATTTTTGTGAGTTCCTCTGTGGTTTCCTCGTTTCAGCCGCAGAGTTTGTTCCCAGTTTTCAATCATTTATGTGTGCAAATAGAGGAAATTGAGACTCCTGAGTATGCCGTTATGCAAACAAGCTATGAGAGGGGTTCAGAGGGGACAGAAGCTGATTGAGTGAAGTGTTTTCAATGGTGAAGAGGATGGCGGCGAGAACAGGAACACTGTAATCTCAAACACAGACCGCTAATTGTGATTCATGACGCAAACGAAAGGGAAAACACTTGAAATGGGAGGTCAGTGATGAATACCAAATCGCAGTTCGAGTGGATGACTGAACAGAGCTGAAAACACAGGAACAAATGCAAAATGTGCTCTGCCAAACATGAAAATGGCCTAAATCAAACAAAGATGAGCTCTTAATTATACAGTTAACGTCCACATCTGTTTATCCATTTGTTTTAACTGCAGGCGACAAAGGGTGATCCTTTTCCCCTTGATTATGTGTTTTTGTTCGTTCTGTTCAGCACTGGAGAGAATAACACGCATCATTCAAATGTATCTGTCTGCATAACAAACCTCTGACACTATTCTCCTTCTCTATTATGTTTAACAGATTTTTGCATGGTAAATATAAAGCTACAGCCAGAAGCCTGTTAGCTTAGTAGAAAGACTAGAAAAACAGAGTGAACCAGCTGGCCTGGTTCTGTCAAAACGTAACAAAATCCAAAGAGAATTATTGTTGTTTTACACAGAGTTATGTGGGAGACTATGACCTCAAGGATGTGACTGTGCCTGACCAAAAATAGGTACTGGTACATAGCCCCCCATAAATCTTTAGATTGATTTTTATACGCATTTTATAGATTAAAAAACAAGATATAATGTAGGGGTGGGACATCTGGCCAAAAAATTATATTGCAGTCTATTTAACTGCAATCATGATCCATGATCATTTTTAACTTTCCTTTTCATCAATTTTGAAACGCCCTGGGACTAGAGCCAGACTCTAAATGGCATATCATTCTAAATTTGCACTATTAAAACATTGTATTAAAGATTTTTTGGCACAAGCTCCTCATCTAATGTTGTTAGCTATAATAAATGTTGAATTATTTATAATACGTCACCCAAGGAAGAGCCATGTAAAGTACATTGTCCAATAACCATAGGCATCTAGCTCACTCTGTTGGCTTGTTTACTGTTCATGTAAAGTTTGGAAACAGATGTTAGAGGACTGATGTATATTCTCCTTTCCCTATCTCCTATTTGTATAACCTGGTAAGTGACCCCTGAATGATTCATAATACTCCTGAGAGTTACTGATGGCTGTGTATCCTGTATCTGAAGGTATATACTGACCTTGACGGCCCAGATCGATTGCTCCAGCGGGTGGAAGAGCTTGAAGCAGAAGCCGTCCTTCTTAGAGGGCCTTTCGATGAGCTCGCAGGCGTTGAGCAGCACCGTTCCAACCCACTGGCCATTTTTGTGGGTTTTATAGATGAGCAGGACGCCTGGTTTCAGCACACACCACAGCTTGGTCCAGCTCTTCAGAGTGCCACGGATCTGAATCATATACAGATAAATGTCAGATATTCGAAGGTTTTACCTCACCCAAGTTACCTATTATCCAACTTCTTTTTAGTCTGGGCTTGTTTCTGTTTGCCTTAATTATGTAGTATAGTCTTTCTGAGTTTCCAGCTTTTGTTTTTTTTTGCTAAAGCACTTTGTAAGCTCTGTTTTTAAAGGTGCTTTATAAATAAAGCTATTATCATCACTATTATTTAAATCTCAAAATGTACATAAAGAGTGACAGTTTTGCCAACAATGTTCAATGTACAGTAGCTACAGAAGTCTGCAAGAAAGTCTCTAGAAGTTGCTAGATTATGTCACAAGCTGATGTGTTTATGTATGATGTCATCAAGTACTGTAATTATCTGCATAGCAAAATGTGTGTTTGGGATACATTTTCTATGTATCCTCCATAAAAGTGATGGAAGATAATGTTAAAACAATTTGAAACAGAAGACCAAACATATTACTTTCTCTTACTCTGTCATCATTCTTTTTTTTTTAATCACACCGATCCATTTAAATGTACCTTTAACTTCTAAAACTTTTAATGTAAGATCTTACATAGATTGTAGAACTGAATTGTCTTGAATACAAAAGACACACGTAAACTAAAGCCAGCTGAATGCTTGTAAAGAAATACATAAAAGTAAAAATACTATCAAGAGACAAACAGTAGGGTTTAGTGGGTGGTTGTTAGGAACACTAGCATACACATAAAGTTACCTTCCACCCTTTGAAAGGACAGTTAGGTAAAATTACAGTCCACTGTACAACCAAATGTTGGGGTGTAAGATGTTCCCACCTTCAGCCAGTCGGCCATGACAATGACAGAGGGATCAGTGATGGTGCTGAGCAGCTCTTTGGTTGCCCTCTTCTTTTCTTCCCTGTAGTTCTTCTTCTGCACCTACAAAGAGCGCAGACAGACGGACAGAAAATGTTCAGAACATCACTTTCCACAACTGTGCATATTAATATTCCACACTCTCTTTCTCACTGAATTACATTTGGCAGGAAATAATGAGACTGGAATCACACTTCTCAGTGTCGCCTGGTACCTTCTGAATGCAGAGTGAGTTATCTGCTGGATTTTATATCTCCTTTGGAACATAATGTACCCTGCCTATGAAAATATAGATTTTCAATATGCCTTTTCACTCTCTCTTCTCTGTGACACCCAGTTGACCCTGCTCCAGCGCCCACATAACCCTGCCTCCTCTCTCTCACTCAGGGTGCCGTGTCTTCGTTACTCGTCTCACTCTCTGCATTTTGTAATGTTGTTGGTTCATTAAAAATGACAAGTGCAGAGCCTTTGAGAGTGGTTTTGGTCGACACTGAAAACAGGAGCAGTGCTGTATGGAACTACAAGTGAAAGGCAAAGAATAAAAGCCATGTCTATGCAATGCTACAGTGCAGTGCTAACAAAAGGTGCTAACTAGGCGCCAATTTGACATAATGATCAAACTGTCTAACTTCACCTGATGCACACTGTCCCAAAAAGACGTTTTCCCATAAGCTTAGGCTGTAAATCCCTGTGAAACGACTTGTTTCCCTATCAGAATTTGATCAATTTGATCTGATGACGTTTGGAAAGTATACAATAGCAGCACTATTAAATCATTTAATCTTCATTCAATTTAGCTAAGGGGCTTTCATGGGAATGAACTGGCCTCCGCCCCTGATGCTGTATCCGGAATTTCCTAATTTGATGCATGGTGCTAACACAACACATTTAGCAAAGCACCCGAAGGACCGACACGCTGACTGCTATAAAGAATTCCAAGAGGTTGACGGCTCCCATTTCAACATCACCGAAGTTTCAATCAAGATGTCCCAGTAAACTGTTGTTGATGAGTGTGTTGTCAGACATCACACTTATTACAGCCGTTTGTAATTCCCAAAGCTAAAATGATCCCTCACAGAGCTATCATCCATGAAGTATATCAGACAGCAGCCTTGGTATATCTATCTTTTCACAAAAATCTTTCTTAAAAATCTTAAAAAATTTTATGCTGTCAGTACTTCTAAGTGCTATATTATATCACCATGACCTGGATGACTGAGAACCTTCATCAACATGCTGTCAATACTGTGTGTATTCCCCCAAGTGGTATTGAAAAATGGTATTAAATATCAATATTTTTCAAGACATTGTATCAAAGTTAGACATTTTAGTATCGAGACAACACTACTGCCTATCCTGTATTGTGGTGCACAATATGAAGGAACACTTAAGTTCAACCTATACAGTATTTTATGACAACTCACCAAGTAACACTGTGTGACAGTGCACGACAAGTACCTTTAAGACTCGTCAAGCAAGACTTAAGCTGATTTAGGCTCTCTTACCTTGAGGGACTCCTTTTTGGTGAGCTTTCCTCCAGATGCCGACACATCTTTGTCGGAGCCATTGTACAGCTTTGTTTCAGACTGTCAACACACAAGGGAAATAAAGGCTTTAACAGCAAAAAGTGAAAACTGAACACATGAAAATCTATGTTATTTCTCAACTTAATGTCTTCATAAAAAATATAAAATATATAATGTATAAAATGTATCATGTTGAGCTGATAACACACTACTCAAACATGTGAGATGACTATAACCAAAGCTTTCTGCATAAAAATCATCAGCTTGTTTTAGTACTGCACTCTGTCTGGCTGCTCTGGATAAGTCATCCACTTAATGGCTACAAAGTGTTCCCGCTTAATAACAAATCGCAAATGGTACAATAAACAGTCTACTGAAATGAGGACATTGCATTTTATTTTTGCAAAGAGTCAGCAGGAAACAGCTTCTCCAAGTGATTGTTTTCTTTTCCCTCTCAAGCTTGTTTGCTTCCCTGGTAGCCTTAACTTAGCTCAGTTAGCAGAATGAAGCCTATAAATGCCAGTACAGGTGTGTGCCAGCTCCTTTTACAAGCCAATTGGAGCGATTTAAAGTAGAGAGACAGACAGTGATGTGTGGGGAGCCTAAAGCACTGCTACTTAAGGCCTTAAATGGCCACAGGCAGAGTTAGCCTGAAGGTATGTGATAACAAGCACCAAAGCTAAAATCTTCTCTTTCACATCCTAAGGAAACCCGCACAGAGTTTCCTTTGGCTCGGACTACACGTATCTCTATGGAGATGGATGGAAACCAAGGCTAAGTCCCGCTTCTTCATAGCTTTTCTCAGATGTTGGATGTTTTTGATAGCAGAATCTAAAGATCAACTGAAGTCCACAGATAAGCATTCATTGAAATCGTGTCTTGGTTTTGGGAAGCCTTGCTGATTAAGAGCTTTTGATCATCCCGTCACGTCTTCATACTTGACAAAATCAAAACAAAAATGTAACAGGATTCATGTCTGATGAAAGCGTCTCTGCTGTGACTCAGAGGGAGACTCAGACACCCACGTCTACACTGACAAACATATTTGATGTGGACCGCGACAGATAAACTAGACGGGCCTCCTCCACACTGAGCTCATTTGAAAGGACGACAGAGTTTTGAATGTTTGATGTGTACAGTGTGTATGATGTGTGACTCATCTCCATGTAGGATATCTCGCGCCTGAGGCGAGACTGAGAAAAGGATTGAAGACAAGCAGTAATTCCCATATTCTCTGGTCTCATTACAACATGCACCCAATCGCCCATTATTGAACAGAGGAGTATTTTTTCTTACTTTGCTCTTAGATATGGAGTGCGAGTCCTCTTTTAAAGGCAGAGGCAAGAGGTCCTCCTTTCCTCGCTCGAAACCTGGAAAAAAAAAACAGAACAGCATAAAGAAATGCTCTCTCCATCATCATTCTCCAGGTGACCTACAGTATCTCATTCCAGTTAACCACCAAGTTACTGTGAAAATAATAATTTACAGCTTTAAAGGTCCTATTTTATTATAAGCGAGATTTCCATTTTTGTTAATAAAGCAGGTCTAGGTGCACTATAAATATTGTAAAAGTATCAAAACACTAAATCCAGAGAGAAATGCACACAGGCCGTATTCAAAATCTGTGCCTCGAAACAACTTGTCAGGATACATATATATATGTAAGGTTGTGATGTCACAACTGTACAGTCACCGCCCTCAGCCACACCCCTAGTACGACCATGGTTGGAGAAAACATCAGTAGAGCTGAGGCATAAACACGGTGGACGGTGCTTGTTCAGACCTGTGAGAGCTGACCTATTAGAGCAGACTGGGCTTTTCAGAGGGTGGCCTTCAAGAGAAGGGTGCTAAAACAGTGTTAATTTTTTGGTAAACACCCAAAATAAGAGTATGGACCTGAAAATGAACATAACATGGGACCTCTGAATTAGGAAAAATCCTGCCCACCCACTTGGTTCAACAGTATTTGATGTTGAGACTGGATTAAGGTACCACAATGACTATGCACTTCAAACTAAACTCTCACATTGCTCTAAAACTTTTTTTAATTTTTTTTTTTTTTTAAATCAGTCGCAACACAAATCAAAGACATCCCCCTTGGATGATGGGAATTTATAATCCAATTTTAAATGGGAAGCAATCCACCTACTCAAATGATCATTTGGAGAGTTTCTGTCTCTGCAGCACTCAATCTTACGACCCGAGGTCTGGTAGGAAGGCTGAGCAGTAGTTTTTATTCATCTTAAAAACTGAATAAAGCAGCTTCTCTTGTCTTCTATATCAATTTATTTCCCTCCTGCCCTTCTCTTTATTCTGTCTGTTTGCTGATTGACTGTCACTAATGTTCACCCTGTGGCAACTGCAAAACAACAGTATATTGGTCATGGTCTTTTTGATTTTGCTTCGACACATTAATACATTCGCACTAAAGTAGAAACAAAGAGTAGAGAGTCACTGCACCCTTTTCGTACTATTTTTCAATTCAGATTATTGTTCAAAAGCAAGTTGATGGAAAACATAGGAGAAATTATATTAATAAAACATGCCAGTTGGTTCAATTCACGATTATTCTTCTTTTATCTAATAGGCAAAAGATTGGATCAATTAACTGAAAAAAACTGGTGTTACTTGGTGTTGTCGTTTCTGCTTTTGTGATGCCATTCAATGGTGAGATCAGCTCACCATTGGATATCAAATGTGTTTTAAAATATTTGCAAGGCATACAAGTCCAAATGTTTGACGAGCTGAATGGAATCTCGTTACATTACTGTCTGTCATGGGAGCAGGCTGTCCTTCAAAGCGTCTGGAAGTGAGCAAGACATACAATCTGGTTGGTAACAAGCTGGCGCCTGCTACAAGTTCCTGATCTAAACTGAGCTCTGAGGTCAGAGAAGTTGAAAGGAGGTTCCTTGTTTTAATCCATAGTTTGGCTGGGACAATGCAAATGTGGAAAGTGAACAGGAAACACAAGAAACAAAGGCTTGATTACCAACTGTTCCAGTGAAGTTGCTGGTGGAAATGTGTGGTTCTGCAAATGTCAAACTAGACAATAATGAATGTGTCTTAATGCAGTTGAATGTAGACGCAGTGTGTCATTACAAAACGAAGCAGACAGACACTCACTGTTCCTCATTGAGCTCCACCTTAGCTTTTCTAATCTTCATTAGCGTGCCAGTTTCTAACCAATTAGTGTCACCTCGGCAACAAATTCCCCACTGAGACCCCGGCAGTTTATGACACCGGTGGTCTAAAGGTGGCAGAGAGCCTGTAAATATTTTATAGTTTCCATCTCTTATCCACAGGCCACCAATATTCAGCCATGAGAACGAAGGAAGCACTGCTGAGTTTCATTGCCGAGCGAGATATTTGTCATTTGCAAAAGAGTCACGTCTTATTTGACGAGCCATCTACCTTAATAAAACAGCTGTGCGTCTGAGCTGGCACAACAGGCATCCTTCTTAGGAATTCTTACTGCATACTTTCATTTTTGTCCTGCAGTTACTTTGGGGGTTCAAACTAGGATACTTTTAATAACAACAATGTGATGTACGAGTGATTTTATTTAGAAATGTTTCAATCATATCTTTCTCATCTATCCTGCTTCTTCAATTTACAGTGATGCCTTTCAATAACAACGCCCTACAAACAAGCTTTCTTCCTGGCAGTCCATTATGTGTACATAGAGGAAGCAATCATTGTGATGGCAGACAAAATAGAAGGTACAATAGTGTGTCAGTGCTTCACGGACGGATATTTTCTTAAACTAGATGGTAAATAGACTGGATTTCTGGATCGAAACACAAACTACGACACAGTGTAACTACTTTCTGCCCAAACAGTTCCTCTTGGGAATGAAAGTAATGTGCAATAGGTCTTCAGAGCTGCTGTAAAAGTGCTACTTGGGAAAGAGTCAACATCATACATGCATGTCTGGTTTGAGAAGCTTCAACTACTTGTATAAATGGTGCAAAAAAGGAAGCTCTACAGCTGAAAGACCCCTTCTTGCTTTCTTTGCTTTAGCTCTAATTAAGCTTCCACAGTGATGCACATCAAGAAAGGAGGGCACGCAATTGTCTTTCTTGCCTTCTGAGTGCTGCTTTTTATTTGAATGTGGATCGAGTTTCAGCGGTACATTAGATGTCCCAACAGACCATCTGTGCCCACTTGACAGGCACATCTCCATGCCAACTTCAACTGGAAAACAACTCGAGAGCAATTCACCCGCTATGGCAACCACTCATCAACCTCTTCTCGCAATCTCATTCTATGTAGGGGGACTGGGTGATCATAAAAGAATAACTGAGTTAATTAAAAAATTATAAAGTCACAGTGTAAAGTTGTCATCTGCTCTGTTGTTCTTTAAGTAACAGACAGCTGATTTTATGTTAAGACTAGGGCTGAACAATATGCAAAAGTATTACATTGTGACCGTTTTTGACAGATATTGTGATATGAGTAAGGATTTAAGCGCCAATGGTAATTTTTAAGTTTTGTTTTCATGACTTATTTTTCCAACATGATGGTGTCTTAGAAAACTGTGGGTTACATGCACATATTTAGTCAACAGATATTCACGTGAGACAAAGAAACCTGAAACTGAATGAAATCTTTTGTAGTAAAAGTAAAAGAATGATGACTGATGACTGAACAAACTCACTACTTATCCATGCTTGTTAGCTCTCCATTTTGCAATCAAGCAGTCAGACTAAATGAATGGTTTTGAGATACCCTAATTGGTTCAGGGACCCAAATGTGTTACCATGGCACAAGCAATACACAACAGATAAACGCCTTGTTGCAAACATAACTATTTCAAGACAGTGTGAGGAGCTAGGCATGATGCGTGAGGCAGCTTGTTAAATACATACAGGCTGGGGATTATGCAAAATGTTCAGGACAATGTCTGGGAAATGGGCTTTGCTACAGGGCTACAGAAAATTTTGATAAGCATTTCCTCTGCTAAGGACAATGGCTGAGCAGGGAAGCAATCAGTGTGTGAAACCAGCAGGAATATTAAGGTAGAGAGGGTTTTGGTGGTGTGAATTTCAAATAGAAGAGCTTGAGTATGCTATGATATCTAAAAGTAGGATTAGTTTTTTTTTCCAAATGCTGGATTTTTCTTCACACTATTTCTAATAAAGTGACTGTTAGATGTTGAATTACTTCAGGTTTCTATTGCGTAATTGTTTAAACAGTGTTTAAAAAACACATTTCAGAGTAACTTGAAGCATTCTACATATGATAATTGAAAGTATTTCGCTTTTAAAAAGGAAGGATTCTCAGAATGACTTGCAGCAGCAAAGATCAGATGGCAAAGTTTTTTTTTTCGTTAACCTGTCACAAAGATAATGGTAACACTGCTGACAGATGCCACTGGGTCTGGGTAAGGTCAAAGTCCAGTCTATCAGACAGAGACTTCTCACATGCTCCATCTGGTTTATTTTGGACCGGTAGAGACGAGGACTGGACGTCTCTTTTTGCCAACAGGATTAGTGAAGCCAACTGTTTGTAATTTAAGTCACCTAGGAATTCAATTATTCATGTAACGTTTTACATTTTTGACATTTACCTGACACCACAATTACCAATTAGTGACTTCTCTGTTGTTGTTGTGTCAGCACTGGAGTTTGGCTGCCCCCATTCTCATTCTGGTATAGGAGAAAAAACGCTCCAACTTGTTTGTATTCTTTTTAAACCAATCATAATCGTCATTCCAATAATCAGAAAAATGCTGAATATAAAATCTAATAATTGTGCATACATGTAAATATATGTATACTTTATTTATTACTTGTACTTCTGATACTGAAGTACATTTATTGGCAGACAATTACTTTTGATTCTCAAGTACATTCAATATCAGGCACTTTGAAGGGGTTCTGTGGAACTTCTAAGCTAACGTTAGCTACTGTTGCTTTCTGTTAGCGGACAGAGGCACTGAAACGAGGGAGGCACTCGAGAACATGCATCAAGTCATGTCCTTTGGCCTGTCACTGAAAACTGGGAGTCCTTGAAGCATTAAAACAGCATTAAACAACTTCAAGAAATCATCAACTGGCTTGTATAGTCAACTAAGAGAGACGGGGAAGGTCCTATTTTTCACGTCACGCTACAATCCGCTCACATATGGCCAATAAAAAAGTGATTAACACATGTGAATTGCTACAAATTGACTACATAGAGCACCTTTAAGACTTCTGCTCAAGTTCCATTGTATTGTGTTTTAAGTAATATTTTAACAAGATATCTTTACTTTTACTCAAAAATGACTTTTGGGTACTTTTTACAACACTGCTGAAAAACAGTGTACAGGGGACACCAGCACTAAATCTCTGCAAAAAAAAAAAAGGTACAGTAACAGCTGTTAGCTTGTTTAGGTTTTACTACTGGCGAACAGGTTAGGGTGGCTAGGGTAACACTAGTTAGCTTAGAGGTTGCCGTTATTGTTTCCCATAGAGACAGGGATTTAGAAAACAGTAACACGCAGATAGCAGAAGGGAGGCAAATGTCGCCTGAAATAGTCACCCAATGGCAGGCTTTTACCCACAGTCTTCATCTGGTGAGTCAGATTAGTATCCAGTCTGTTCAGACCTCTCCCTGCAAAGTACTTGGAAATTGCTTTAAAATGGAAATCCTACCAATATATATAAAAAGTAAAAGAGAGCAAAGGAAGGAAGCTCAATGAGAATTTCAACATAAAACAAGCCTCTGCAGTAAACATCCTTTGGGAGATTTCACTGGATCAAAGCAAAATAAGTAGCTAACAGTATGAGCGTTAAATTTGATCGCTTTACTCTGTTTAATATACATGAGTACCCATGTTTTTTTGTCTAAATGCACACATTTACACCACATCTTGTCACGACATTCAGTCTGCAAGTCGGCTAAATCTAACCCTTGCTGTATGTGAATGATTTACAGGGATTGAGTTTTTGTGTGCGCGCGTGTGTGTAGTTGAAATTGTAGAGGACGCACGCCCCACTGCAGCCTGACTCAGGCATTTGCTTTTAAAGACTACAGCCGCAGTGATCTCACTCTGCATCAAGCATCATAGATAGGAGGAGAGAGAGTAAAGAGACTGAGAGAGGAAGAGCTGCTACAATGAATGTCTTTCCACATTAATGCTCTGCCTCACAAAATGAATACAGTCTGGTTTAACTGAAGCAGTGCACCAATATTATGCCTCGGACACACAATAACAGAGGTGAAAGTGAAGGGGAAAACGATCACGAAAACACACCATTCAGCTAATTCCACCACAAATCGCATATTTTAAGAATGTACAAAAACCCTCTCTAAACGTATATTTGGTATTCTAACAGGGGTATAATTACAGGATATGAGCTTTCCTTTCACTGACTGTCTCTGCTATCAAGTCTCATAAATTGCAATAACTATGTGATGCCTAAACGTATTAAAAGTAAATGCATTGACATGATTTTCTGCTGATGGAGGTGTGGGTGTGGTTGAGCCAGCACATCTGCTTGGGAAAACACAGCAACATAAGATGACGAAACGCATAATCATGACTCACTGTCAATATACATTTAATGTCATCTGAAAACATAGTTTTTGTGGTATTTTAGACATTCGACGCCTCAACCCTGAAATCATCTCATCTCAACCCAGTCATGATTAATGCAACACTGAAGCTGCTTGTCCCATTAAAAGGAGCTTCTTTTCAAGCCACTTAAACTTCAAAACCACTTCACATCTCTTTTTGGAAAGGCAGTCCCTCTGGAGCTGTTGCTCATGCTTCAGATTCTTATCACACCATAGATAAAGCCATCTTCTTTCAAGTTTATTATTATTTATTTAAGCTCATATTAGTGGAAAACATGAGTGATTAAAGGACACAAAATAATGCAGCTATAAAGAGCACTACGCTGACATTTTCCTTTAAACCATGATTCAAAAGCAATGTCTCCATGATGCTGCTGTATTTTTTTTTAGGAACTGCGAAGGCTACCATGGAAACGGGTTGTGAACAACAAATTGAGGGAAAAGCTGACAACCCAGTTATCCTTCAGAATACATCAATTTTGGGGAGCAATTTGTCCGAGTGTTTGCTTCTGTGGACTGTGTCTACTATTCTGGCTGAAAAATCATGAAAACTGAACGACTGCCTGTCTGTTTTGCTGCTTGAACTGAATGCAGGATGAAAGAATACTACACCAAAACAGCAGGGAAAAGAGATATGCTTCCCCCAACTGTGAATAGATCCAGAATGAAGGAAAACAATCTGTTTCAGATGTCAAATATTCAGGTGTAATCTCTGCAGAGCAGCTGAGATAGTTGGGATGCAGGTCTGCACTGCATCAAGGTATCCCTGAGACTCCACGTATAGCAGGTAATGTAGGGGCACACTGTATAGGTTCATGTTAACACAGTATTAGTGGCTGTAAATAAAATAAAAGTGCATCAGAACACTGGTCGTTGCTCTAAAAGTTGTTGTCGTTTATTGTCTCAGACTTGAGAAAGCTCCTCAGTCAACTCATCATGTGTAAATTTGGTGCTATTGCCCTTTAAAATGAAGCTTTAACGATTTTAAACATAATTTTCACTTTAATATCCCTTCAGGTCCTTCTTATCACACCTAAGCCAAACTTCTGTTCGTTGCTACTGTAGTGCACCACTTCTTCTTGATAATCAAAAACCTATCTTGTCTAACTTACATCTTTATGGCCAGTGACTCCACTGAATGTTCCAACATGCAGTATGCCAAGTCATGCTGACCTCAACTTGACCCATGATTCCATCTAATTAATCGACCGTAAGGGTAGAGCTTTTTCCTCTCTCTTAATAGCTTTATGAAGGCCCCATTTTAAACTTCAAAATCAATTTCCCTCACAGTTAGTCCTTGGCTACAGAGGAAGCAACAGTATACAACACAGCAGCCCGGCCAACATGAAAGGGTGTGTCCAATAAAGATTAGGCAGACATTTAACAATAATAAAATCTGATATTGCTGTGGGGTTAAGTGTATTTGTACTGTAGTTTATCACAGAAGTTCACAGAGGTATCAAAAATGAGTTTCAAGCAACACAGCTGAGCCCCAGCCTGCCCTTGCCCTTGATCATTTTAATCTCCAGGCCTCATTCCTGGCCTTCAAACCTTTTTCTTATGCAGCCTGTCAGGGTATCACACATACATAACAACAACTGAGCTGAAGTGGTCCAATCCACATTAAAAGGGTTGTAATTTTTATTCTGTCAACACGCTGGCAGCTTGACGAGACAAAAGCACATTATCTCTTGGAAGGGATGATATTTCAAACAGGATGCGCATGGAAGAGAGTGGGAGCATTAGACAGGTTGTATTACCATGGCTGCTGTGTTGTGTTGGTGCTCTATTTATAATCCACTGGGGCCATGTTCATGTGCACTGTCATATGCTGGTCTTTGTAAAGACTGCAGGTACCAACCTGGTGTCCCATCTTTTTGTATTTCAGGGTTCTTCTTGCCCAATTTTTCAAGTCAAATTCAATGCTTAAAAATACCCCAACAAATATACTTTAAGACCCAAAAATTTCAAAACAGCTTCTTTGATAGAGACAATTTATTCTAACATATTCCATCAATCATGTGAAGAACCCAAAACACAATAGGCCTGTGTGTTTCTGGTGGTGACACACAATTGCTTAATGCTGACTGTTGACAAGTTGCGACTGGATGAAGTTTCGTGTGTGTTACCTGAAAACAATGTAGGCGCTAGAACAGCCAAAGTAATTGCTGCTGTGTAAACAAAAAATTGGATGAAATTTGGATTATAGATCATTTTCTACAGCTAAATACACGTGAAACAGAAGTTATTATTTCTTTGGTTTCAACTCGAAGGTGGGAGAAAGCCTTTGTTTTCTTTCCTCATCTCTTAAACCTGCCCTCCATTATCTGGGTGTTTCTATATTTCTATTCCCTACAGCTTTGAGTCTTGACCAACATGGAAATTGTTTGGTTTCTCCCTTGTTGAAACCAGCTGAGGAACACTGCTAAACTCAGGCCCATTTTGTCTTTACCTGAGATGGTGATGACTATGCATGCATATTTCATCTTGTCTTGACTATTGCACTTGCCTTTTCAACTGCCTTTGCGAGATTTCCCTGGATTGCTGACAAGTGGCCCAAAATGCTACTGCAAAGCTTTAGACCAAGTCCTCAAAAAGGTCTCAATGAATGCCAGTTTTTACACCGACTTCCCATCCAATTCAGAATCCAGCTCAAGATTCCAGTGCTGAACTGGGTCAGTCAAAAAACCCAAAGATAATTTGTTTTCACTGGTATAAAACACTGGTAAAAGCTACAAATCCTTTAACAGTGGAGAAGCAGTCACAAGTACATTTCTTGCATTGTTGCTTGAAACTTAATATTAAAACTGAAACAATTGATTGATTGGTGTGAATGGTTGAAGATTCATTTCATTTCGATTTTAGTAATGTAGCAGAAAACAACTACATATTGTTACAGACACTCATTGTAGGTCTTATATATCAGCACTACTTCTGAATATATATATATCAGCACTACTTATATATCAGCACTACTTCTTCTACTTCCCCAGCCACAGTAGGAAATTAAATGGCTACAGACAAATCATTGGCTGGCAAGCATAACCACAAAGTAGAGCTTTTGACACCACACACTTCGCCAGCAGACAAACAAAAACTGAGTCATCAGCCATCCATTTGAGACTGCTTTCTGTGAGACACAACCTCAAAGAATACAAATCCTGCTATGTTAAAGCTACACAACAGTAGGCACCATAATGTCAGCAGACTGCACTGTGGAGCTGACGCGGACACAAAGAGAAAACAGGGAGACAGATGTAAAGAGCAATAGAAGGTAAAAAGGATAATAATAAAAACACACAGAAACAGAAAGTGAGTAAGTGCAACCCTCCTGCACCAGCTGTCTCCTGCAGTCTCTGTAAAAGCTGTGCCTGGTAGTGGAGCGTATAAAATAAGGATGAATGGAGCCAAGGCTGAAAACTGACTGAGAAAAACAACATGACTCAGACAATGTCTTGCGGCTCAACTTATTTGTTTTGCTGGAGGAGCTGCAAGATTAAAGGGGAAAGAAGGTCACCAGCCTGAATCCCCAGACACGGAAAGGTCTGAGGAGAAAAAAAGACAATGACGAACAATCTGCCCTCCCTCGACAACTGCTGTTAAGATGCCCTCTAGCAAGGCACTTATCTGACTGAGCTGCTCAGTGGCAAACAGCAGAGGACTGAGGTTGAACTAGGTTGCATAGGACTGAATTACTGCATCAAAGTATGGCAGCGTTATTGCACAGTCAGCCTTTTGTGGATTAATAAAAACAGTCATCTACGAAGGTGGAACAGAGAACATCCACCCTCTCAAAGCCCCAGGGGATGCCAGCTGCCTGCCTCCAGGTTTGTGCCCTCTGCAGGAGGACAAAAACAAAGGGAAGATCACAGAGGTAGGGATTTTACAAATCAACACTTAACTGATTTAATCCTAAATGTTCTCGGGGATTTGGTGTACTTCTAAAAACGGGGATTATCACTGCACTCTCATCAGAGGTATCGTTGGAAGCTGAGTAATAACAAGCTGGCTGAGCTGAGGCCTGAGCCTTCTTGATGCATCAGTCTGCACCGTCCTGTGTAGACTGCACCAGCCCATAAATGGTTTTCTATTTTGTTCTCCAACTGTAAGCAGAGTCCTTGAGATAAGGAGTCACAAACAAACATTTCACAGCTACTGTATGACCAAGCAAAATTATTCAAAGACTTTGATGAGACAGATACAGTATGTTGATTTAAAGTATTTGTCATAAAATTGGTAAGATTTTTAGCAACTTATCTTTTCCTCCCTTTTTACCTAAGGTAGAACTAATAGTAACTAACTAATAGTTGAGCTAATGAATCATTAGGTAGAAAAACCTTGTTCTTAGTGACTGGATTAGTGTCATATTTTTGTGTGTGGTCACTAGAAATTAACATTGATGGACACAGGCAGTTGATCAGCTACAGGGCAGCACTGTTAGCTGTTACTTAGTGTCCCATCTCTGAGTACTCCATTTCTTCCCCCAACTAAAATTATCAACAATATTACAGGGTTACAGATTTGAAGATAGGATGTCTAACTGCTATGTTTTGTGTTGCAGAGACATTTACTGGAGTTACCTGGCTTTTCCTGGTCCAAAGCTCCTGTTGTAGTTGCTAAACACTGCCCCTTTGCACTGATCTGCCAGTCTGGACTGCTACCAGGAGGTACAGCTGGCAGCTCTTAGTGTACTCTGGTGATATGCCACTCCCAGTATACATCCGACAGTTGGCAAATGTCCACATAGTGCACCTTTAAGTATATACAGTATCTTTAGTGATGAGCCGGGGCTGTGCATGCTGATTTCACGTTCTAAACGTCTACTTGACCGATTTGCTTGGTCAGAACTACTTAATTAACGGTGTAACTACGGTTGCCCATGATTGAGCAGATGTTGAAATAACATGAACTAAAATAGTAAATCAATGCTAAAGTTAACAAGCTGGGATAGTTAACTTCCACTTTCAATATGGAAGTGAGCCTAGATTGCCAACTTACACTTTCTGAGTGGAAAACAAACTTCACAGCACCCAAATGTTGGATGTTGAAGTGGAGCAGATGTCACAGTTTATGTCAACACTATGTGGGCGTCTTGCATCTGCATTCACAGAATATATGATTATGAAGCGGTCCATTCAGAAGCTCGGGGCAGAGGATGAACGCACATATCCTAGCAACACTCAGATATCACTCAACAGCTGCCATGAAAAATTCCAACCCAAAGGCTTGAAACTTTGTTTCTACAAATATAAATACATTTGTGAGAACTGATAACATAGTCAGCGAAAGTTGCCCCTTGCCTGTGGTCATGGTAGTATTGCATTAAAATGTTTTTCAGTTCCTTTCTTTCTGGCAACATGAACAATGTGCTTTTTGTTGCAGAAACTTTAGAGCAGTGAAATATGTTAGCCATACCAGCCAACCTCATCCAAACTCAGTGTGACTCATTTCTCTGAAAGCCAAGGCTGAGCACTCGTAAGTCAGCTGAATCCAAACAAGTTGACAGCAGAGACCGATCATGAGAACTCTGATAACTTTCCATTTGAATGTAGTAACCTGATGCAAGCTACTTACAGTCAACAGTGCATCTGACACGCCTTCTAACTAGACCATACACTTCTCACTTTTTAAATCCACTACTACAGACATACAAGTCAATCACGAGGTAAAACTACAGGGTCAACCAGCCACAGTTCCCAGTATGGAGATCTACAAAATCCACACCCTCATACACCCACCTGGCAGCGAGATGGGTGACAGCTCGTTATAGCCCCCGAAGGAGGCATTGCGGATGAGTTTGCGTCCGTCCGGGTGTGGAGGTCTTAGTGATGCTGTCCCGCCGCACGTAGAGAAACGGCGACGACTCAGGAGGCCCTCCTCCTTCATCATTGGGACGGCAGGAGCTCCCCCGGCGGGTGGGAGAAAGGGAGGCAGGGGTTGGGGGGTGGTAAGGAAACTCAAGGGTAGAAGGGCAAGGGGGGTCTGGAAAGAGTCTGATCCGTCTCACGCAGCTAGTGAACCAAGCGAATAAACCGACCAATGCACACACACACACAAACGCACACACACACACACACACACACACAGACAGAAAAGCTCAGACACCAGGCATGAACCAGTTCAGTATGCTGCTCTCCTCTAGGCTTCCTTCAGCAGACTGCTCCCTTTCTCCCTCACACACACTCTCGCTCTCTGCTCTGTGAGTGTGTGTGAAAGCAGCAGCCTGTAAGTACTTAATAACGAATAAGCTGAGCCCCTCCTACTCCCTCTCCACCGGATGGGTAGGAGAGCTGCATCTTAGCTTGAAAATAGCCCTTATTTTTCACATCTCATCTTTCTATTCTGCTCTATCTCTTGCTGCATTTGTAATTCATGATTTTAGATTCAAAGGGACACTTCATTGGTTTTCAGCTATGTTTCAATGGATTAGTCATTGGAGTGGCATGTGCGTGACATCTGCATTATTTGTTCATATATTCTAAATATTGCTCCAAGCAAATTAAGGTTCACCAGTCACTTTAATGACATCAGTGTTGGAAGAAATACAAGGCCGATAATGTTAAGATAAGTGTCTTTTTCATTGACAACAGCTACTGAATTTAAAAAGATATATTTTGGACAAAAACAAATTCCAAATTTTAAAATATTAAAATCACCACTTCACTATAGCATTTATTGGAGACTACTGATATTCCTGCCTTCCAGCTAGTGTCTAACACAGCCAGATAGTAGCTAGTGTGGCTACCCAACCGCCAGAATCAGTGCTGCCAGCTAGGGTGGCAACAGCAGAGCCACTGGGAGTAAAAAAGCAGAGCTGCCGAATAATATGTTGATCCAGGTGCTCACTAAATCCAGTCACTAACTTGGAAAGTTTCACCACTGAGCACATCTTTCAGCCTAATGTTGCCAGTTCTGAGGAAGCCGCTGACTACTCTAGTTCTTTTAACCCATTTTATTGAATCTGAATCCAGTATTTCATCCGCCTATGCAATCAGAATCCCCTGTCCTATTCATTCAAATTTAGCTTTCAACAATTTAAAGCAACTAAGTCGTATTCCCCGGCCATTCTAATGAGCAGGTTTTGCATAATATTTCCATTTCAGCTTAATGGCTTCCTGAGTCATTGATTTTGACTTTTGAAGGAGCAAGATTGTTTTATACAACCCCAATTCCAAAAAAGGTGGGACGAATGTGATCATTTTGCGATTGCTTTTTGATATATTCTCAATTGAAAGTCATCAACCTCATATTGCTTTTTCTGATTTTGATGGCAGCAGCCAGTTTCAAAGGAGTTGGGACAGGGGCATCAAAAGACTGGGAAAGTTGTGGAATGCTCCAAAAACACCTGTTTGGAAGAATCCACAGGCAAACAGGTTCATTGGTAAGAGGTGATCCTTGAAAGGCTCAGTCTTTCACAAACAAGGATTGGCTGAGGTTCATCACTTCATGAAACACATGACTGTATGAAGGACATTATTTCAAGGGCTCAAGAACCCTTTGTAAAGCTGTTTGTGAATGATTGTGTTCTTTCTATATTTATGTTTCACACAGTCCCACATTTTTGGAATCAGGGTTTTACATTACTACTTCCAAGAAAAAAAGATGTAAGACTGCAGAAGAAATTTGTTCGACACTGATATTAATGAGTTATTAGAAATGCGCAAGGGATCCAAAATGGAACTCTATCAGAACCCAGCACTGTGTAACAGCGCAGCACAGCTTGATTTCTGTAGGAAGTTAAGCTTACAGTCTGGAAGACACAATAATTTCCCATGCTGGGGTGGTGTGGGTTTACCACTGCGAAAATCTCACGCAACACACACTGGTTAATGTCAGCACTCTGGTTTAAGCTCAGTACATTGGAAGACTGATTTCCTCCATCAATATGAAAGGCTCTTAAGCGGTTGTTGTGTAAATAGCTTACATAGACCACAAGTTGTTAATGGATATACACTTTAATAGCCATGAAATGTCCCTTTTTAGACACTGTATGCACATGCTCTTCATCTTTCTAATCACATGATTCTCTTGTCCTCATTACTCAGCTAATACACTTGTAACCAGCTATGCATTGGACTGCACACACAAGCGCACACACAAGCACACACAACCATAAAACATAAGCTCTGCTAAGGACAGAAGGAAGCACTAAATCACACCAGTGCTCAGTTGACCCTACTATACACCCCAGATGTAAACCAAGAAAACCAATTGCATGGAATGGATAAATCTTCATTTTGTCATATTACATATTTACAGAATCAGATTTTACATTCACATGGAGCATCATATAGAAAAGGCTCCAGTGTGGCGGTCACTGAGAGCTGCATTGAAACGTGCACTACAGTTAAATCATGCTGAAAACAAATGCTTTGTCTGTGACCAAGCAGGTGATTCTGACTATACATTGTTTGTTCACAGACACCTGTCACATGCTTAGGACACAGTTTTCTAGAAATGCTATCCCAATGATGCAATTCCAGTTGTATTTTCAGAAATAAATATGCCGCAGTCTGAATGAAGAGCTGATATATTTTGATACATTTCAGACTCCCTTTAAAAACTGAGTTCTTTCGCATGCAGCAAGTCCCTATGTTGCGTGCTGAAGGTTGTCAAAGAGAGTTAATGTCTTCAGGATGGTTCATACAAAGGACATCGTGGTTACTGTATATTTTTGCTTGGCATTGGCCCTTATCTTTGAAACACAGTCTTTGAGGCACAGTGCCTGCTGTTTATCCTTCCACAGTCCACTGGCATCTTCCTTTCAGCTGACCTGTCAAATTTACCCTTTTATTTTAGCCCTTCAAAAGAACTTAAAGCATTCTACTGGCATCCCAGCAAACTGTGTTACCAACCGTCCCTTAAGACATTTCATCCAAGATAGCTTGGAGAGGTAAACGGTGTAATCCCCTCCATAACAACTGTCCCTGAGCAACCTGATGAATCTAAAAAGTACTGATAAATCAGCAGCTCTGCCTCTGACTCAAGTGTGCTTTAATTAACACAGGTAATTAGGAGGTTCAGATCCCAGGCCTAATTAACCTGCTTTCAGGGGAAAATTTCATTTTTTGCTGGTCCAATGGCATTTGAGAGCCACTTGGGAAACATTCTCTAAGTATAGTCATCATCTAGGTCATTTTTCCAAGTTATTTTCAGTGAAGTTAAGATAGGTTTTTGTTAATGAGTACTGATTCTGGCAAATCCTAACCTCACCACATTCACTGACTGAACAAATGGAGCTAATCCATAGTCGAGCACAGCTTTCACCTGCAGTAAACATAGTGTCCGCTTTCAATCTGTTAATCATTCTCGTCTTCTGCCTTTCTTACAGTTTTCCCCTTCTGCATTCCTGGCAAATAATGGTTTGACATTTTGTTTCTAACAAATTGTTATGCCTTATCCCCCCTTCTCTAAAAAGCATTCCTGTCACAGTGACGTTCAGAACCATTAAGCGTACAAATGTGACCATTGTTTGAATGTCAGATCCTTGGCTCGACTGGCCAGATGGAATTACTCCACCACATCTACCTGCTCCAGTACTCGTGTATCAGATGAGCTGGTGTCAGGTGTAGGTATTACTGCCATGCCAAATGGGCTAGTACACAGGTGAATGAGGATCTTTAGCTGTGCTGTGGAACAATAATGCAACACAGGCATTGAATCTCAAAGTTATTGCTAGATTTGAATCCTCTGACTTCCCTACTTTTCCTCTATAAAGCTACCTCAAGTTTGAAATTGGTGATTTTGAGTTAAATGTCTCAACAACTACTGACTGCCACAAAATTTTGTTCAGACATTAATTTTTTTCCCCTCAGGATGAATTCTAACAACTTGATACTTCCCTGGTTAATATTTCTAACTTTACCTCTGGCGTTATTAATAGGTCAAAATTATACTTCATCCAGTACTTTGGTTTAGGACCAAATTCCTGTAAATGGTATTCCCATCAGCCACAGCTGTACTTTATGTCAAGTGCTAATTAGCTAATGTTAGCATGCTACCGAGCAAAAACTAAGATGGTGAAAATGGCAAATATTATACCTATACATCAGTATCTTAGCAGTCACTGTGCGCATATCGGCATGATGATGTTAGCATTTAGCTCAAGGCATTGTTGCTCCTGCTAACAGGGCTGTAGATTCTTTGTCTTATTTATCCATTGGACTTGCTAGTACCTCAATAAATAACAAGTTTCCCCAGTCAAATGGGAATCCTCTTAAAGCTATTTCAGGACACTTTCATTTTTTGTTGATTCTGGCAGCCCCTTTGGATAAAAGATTACAATGGTGAGACAAAGTTAACTTTGTTTTAATGTTGTACTGTACCACTTTAAACTAAAAAATGGTTTAAAAGATTCATCCAACCAAATTAAGTTAGAATCCAACCCGATGACAGACATTAAGAATAACTACAATAACTACACAGAAATAGCCAGTCCTCTCTCTGATCGTCTCTTTTGCTTATGTAGGTCATATAGATGCATCAGTATTAAATCCAGACCATTTCATAACCAGTAAGAAGATCCCTGTAGTGCATGTAAGAAGAGATCCCATCTGATACAGTTTGTGATGGTTAAGAATAATGCAAATCTTTTTGAGGTAATATTTTGTTATTTTCAAGCGATATCAATAAAAACCCTTTTCATCAACACTGATGAGAACACAGGTCCGTTTTAACAGTGAATAGTGAAGCTCAAAGAAACTGCCTTAGCAAAACACATGACTAGACTGCAGACAAACTATGACACAGTAACCCACGGGCTGCAATACAGCTGATACCATGCAGTGGAAGTGATACATACACTGTAGACTGGAGGTCACATGCAGACAGACATATCAAGTCTTAGATAAAGGCTACAAGGAGACCCTGTAAGCTTGGGATTAGCTCTGCAACAAAGAGGCTTTTTGAACACTGGCCTTCAGGCATCTTCTGCCATACGCCTCTCCTCTTACGTCAGAACTGTCAGACACTTTGAAGAATAGAAGAGCGAATAATTGTTTTTCTGTCCACATGATAACTTTGGTGAGCCACTTTATGTTGGTGTGATCTTCGTTCTGTCCTCACAAGAGTCAACTCACATGAACAATGCACACAGACGAAAGCACAATACAGAACGTCAAAAGGCAGCAAAGATCAGAAATCGTCAGGGGAGGGATGCAAGGGTTAATTTGAGCAGGTAATTAAGACAACCGAGATGTCAAACTGTCACTCTTGCTGAAACACTAACAAGCACTACCCTTGTCAGCTGCTACTACTACTTCATACTGTACCTTGCTTTCCTTCAGGTTAAAACCAAAGTGCCCCAAGGTCAAGTGTTACCAGGACTCTAATCGCCCAAATCATGCCAAAATCTCTCCTGCTTTACATCCACGTTGTGTTAGTCCATGCAAGCCTTCGGCCATCTGAGCAGAGCTCAGGCCCCAAGGCAGAGATATTCTCCATCACCTTCGGCCTGTCTTCCTTTACTTCCACACACTCTACGTTATCTACAGTACATATCTCTGCTGTCAAGCCTTGTCCCTCTTAGCTGAGGCCTCCCGGGGCTCAGCCAATCACTGAATGAGAGTGTGGGTGGAAGGAGGAACACTGGATAGGCAGTGGCTGAGGGTGCAGATAAGTCCAGCCCCCTCCATGTTGTTAACCCCGTCAGACGGAGCATAATCCCTGAGGCTGAGCTTAAATCCATGTTGACCCCACCTGCTCTCTCACTCTCGCAGTCCCTTGCTTTCCATCTCAATTCACTTCTAATCAATTTAGATATTCTTCTTCTCCTCCTCATTTCCTTGTTTCGAACTCTTTCTCAATTCTCTCACTTTCTTATGTTCCTTATTTTAACACTGTCCTCCCCTGCACCCTTCTCATTCTCCACCTCTCTCTGTCACTCTCCAGTACAGGCAGATTTTTCTGTTTACCTGGAAAGAGGACAGCAAGTCAGTGAAAGGCGGTTAAAGCGAGAGCGGCTTCAAAGCTGATTGCAGAAGCCTCGTCAAAAAAACCTCCGGGGTTTATTTTTGTTCTCAGTGAGTCATAAAGAAAAGTAGGCTCACTTGGCAGCCAGACCACAGAACTGAGAGTTTTGTCTACGCAAATGTGATGATGCAACAAAACTCAGATTCAACTAAATAACCCAAACAACACTCTAGATGCATTATGAAAGCAGTCTGAATCATAAACTAATGTTACACAACTCTTTACTATAAATAGCAGGTTTTGATTCTCTTCTATTACAGTCAGACGGATTCTGTATTTTGGAGCCCAATTACATCTGACTGATATCTGACAGTCAAACAAAAATCTAATAAGGATATACTGTAACTCAAACTTGAGCAATGCAAAACTGGAGGAAAAAGATATTACTTCTTGTGAAAACAACAAGAACAAATCGACAGTAATTATAGATCAGAAAAGCATGTTGCAACAGCCCAATCAGTGTTGTGAAAAAAGGTTTTGTACATGTTTAAAAGTGGGTGTTTTGCAAAACTGAGACAAAAGACTGTGTTTCTAAGTCATTCACACTGGTTTTGAAATAAGATTTGAATCTAATTATTACTGACCCAGGTTTTAATTAGCTAGGAAACCCAATTATAATAACGTTGTGATTCACAAGTATAACACTGTAGAGAATATGGAATTCATGGGATTGCGTTCTAAGCACCCCATGTGTCTTTACATGCGAAAACCCGATAATGATGATGTCCGGTCCTCATTTGGAAAGGGTAGAAGCTAAACGTAAACAAGGGTTTGAGAGACTACTTGTACATAAATATAACAAATTGGTATGTCAGAGGCGAGGCACTTCACTCCTGGGGTACAATCAAATGGAATTATCTTCCAACAGGACTTAGGAGAATTATCCTCAAGAAACGATGCTTGTTGTTTACTGAGCAGCATCAAGTTCCTAGAACGAAATAAAAAAACGAAACAAATCTTCATGACCAACCCTCACACCTTAGCTGTGAATTTTCACAGCCAACTCCTACAATTTCCTTCTAAGTTAAGAAATGATAATGTCAATGCAACAGTCATCACCATCACCTACGACTTACTGAACCCCACATTTCACATCTCCGTCAGGTGGATGCAGCCTTCAAACTAAGAGAAACATGACTTGATTGTTAAGTATTGGTCAAGAAAGACAAATAAAAGCATACACCGTCATCAGTCTGACGCAAGACCAAGGGCTAGCAGAAGTAAATTCAGTTGCCATGGATACCCATTTAGGGCTGCAGAAGTCGAGGGTCAGAAAAAAAAAAGCTTTCATGCTGCTGTATCTGGCTTACAGAACACACATCAGGAAATTATGTGCCCAGGAATAAAGACTGTTTTTTTTGTTTCATTATACTGATGGTCTTCAACTACTCCGTCTGCATACAGCGCATTAAGACATGTCTTATTCGTGATGAATAACTAACACACACAGGCAGAAGTCTGATGTAAGATATGCCCAGAAGCTGGAAAGCAGTTCAGCAGAAAAAGCTTTTATAGAAGGTATCACAAGTGATTGCTGAGGTTGTAGGTACACACATATTACATTTCTAAGTGTGTAACATGAGTGATATGGAGTAAATGTAAATGGATTTTTTTTTTATGTATAAACTCATGGATATATATATTATGTGTATTCATTGCATTCATTCCTTTGTTATGCTTACTCCATCTTGTGGTAGGAAGTATGCTTGCAGCCCTCTTGTTGTGATAATAAATAATAGAATACTAGAGTGTCCCAAATGTGTACCACAAGTTACACATTCAAATCTAATAGCAACATTTGAGCACTGATGAGTCACATGTTTGAAATGATACACTGTTATCAGGCCATGTATTTGCAGTTTTAGATTTGAAGCAGTGAAAGTGCAAACCTTCAACACACCTGTTGTTCATCAAATCCAGCAGCGCAGACATGCAGTCAGAGCTTCAAATCCCTCTTTCATAAGTGACCTGTGACTATTAAACTGGAAACTGCTATCAGCCTAACAGCAACCAAACTGTAACCTAATCCACTTGGTTATAGCAAGTGCTCAATAAGCCTCTTGTCCTTCCCATCACAGGAATCTGAATGTTCTCTTGTGAAAGATAAATCCCCATTCTCACCATGCTGTCATATTACAAAACCTTACTCAATAAATCTCGGGTCAAAACAAATACGATTCTTGCACTTCACTAACCACAGCAGAGAATCCACAGGATGGCGCTGTAACACAAGAACAAGATACAGGCAGTCTGAGGGGTGATGTAAGACCCCAGCCAAATCTAGCCTTGAGCTCATTTCTGGACAGTTATACATCCGCTATTTGATCTGTTCCTAATCTGTGTCTGGGGATTAACCGTAGTATGACCAAAATGAGAGTCAGTAAATCAAAATTAGTTGCTTTCCAACCACACAACCAGAGAGATGAACTCTTGAAAAGACAGAGCTAAAGGGTAGAGGCTGAAAGGCTTTTGCTGAGCAACATAAAGAGACTAAGACCAGGCCGCTAACCTGGTCTGGTATTTATGATGTTCCACAAAGTAAACCTCTACTTTATTTTGGCTTTGAAGGTCATACACCACAGCTACAATGAACCTATTGAAGCTGTGGTGTATGACCTCAATATCAGAGAATGACAACAGCAGCACAAAAAGAGAAGATATAAACCTGATAGTTTATGACAGCGCACCAGCACACAGGCAGGTTGAGAACTACTCATCGAGTGAATATGAGTCATTTGAGCTGTTATGTTTAGCCTTTACCTTACCTTTCCTCCACCGGGAGTGTCTGGGAAAGGTAAAGGCTAAACATAACAGTGACAGCTGTCCTGGGGCTAGAAATGTCCAGTGTCACGAGCATGCTTTTAATTGTCTTAAAGTGTTATCTTAAATCTAGAAAAACTGAAAGACAAAGAAAGCAGGATTATAAGAGGTAAGCGGCTAAGGATGAAGGTAGATCTGTGTTCACTTCAGTGGTGCATACGGTCAGTAAGTGTGTTTTTGGGTCTTTGTTATATTATGTTTACATTTTAGGTATGTTGTTCTTATCATACATTTACTGAGCAGGTCAGTTTAGTGGCATGCTCAGTGTGATATGTGGCTGTTGACTGCTGATCCAGTCTGTGACCTTTCTGTTACAAGACAGAAGGCTGCCCTGACCATTCAGAAACCAATTAATATTCTATCAGGACATTCCTGCTTCATCACATAGAAACAGCATTACCAGAAAATGTAAAGAGATTCATAAAACAGATCAATGGAGATTTTGGCAGCTATTGGCAATTATTACATAACAGTAGATGTTAAAATGTAAAAGTAGCACAAGAAGAGAAGTGTCAGGAAGTCAACTAACTGACTCTGCAATGTCAGTAGCCAGCTTGCTAACAATAGCAAACATTAGCCTCCATAAGCTGCTGGTCATACCAAACCAAGTAAGACTGTAGCAACAAAACCACTGACTGTACTGAACTGAGCAAGAGTGTGTTTAATTATTTATGAGTTTAACTTTTCAACTGTAACAGAATGAATTTCTTTAAAGTTATTTCTTGATTCATTTAAAAGATAGTTTCACTTTAATGAGAAATGTCAGCAGGAAGTGTTGAATTTAATTAGCACCGGCTTAACACAGAAAGGAGGGCAAAGTAGAATCTGCTAATAATATTTGCGAGCTAGAAAAGTAGTTGTTACAAAGCAGAAATAAGAGATGCCGAGTATGGTATGTTATTGTATGTATGTAAAAAATGCATTAAGCTCAATTTACTATGACCACAGGTGAACATGGAAGACATACTGAGCTTGCAGAAACAGTGAATAGAAATTTAACAGAGTAAAAAAATATGTTAAATATGGTAATGTTTACCTACAAAACAGGGAAATTAAAAAAAACAGATCCGTCTCTAATGATGAGTAAGGGCTAGCTTTCTTTATACAGTAGATAAAGTACATAAAAGCCCAAAGAACACATCTTCCTGAACCTGAATGTGGTCCAATTGCAAGTCATAAAAAGCTAATTTTATAACATAATTTATTCATTATGAAATGGCAGATACATGATACAAGTCGTTTCAGAAAAAGGTATGAGCTGCAAAAAAATCATGGAGCTCAACGTAGTACTGTACAAACCAAACCTGAACGTGTTACAGGTTCAAGTCAGATATCTTAACTCAGACCTTGCCTGTACATGGTAAACCAATGGTTCCCACCTTTTTTATTTCTTATGGGACCACTTTTCCATTATTGACTAAATGAGACACACTGACTGAATAATAAAGCTTAGGGAAAGTTCATATTATCTTAAATACAGAACAGAACATAAATTGTAGAATTAACCCAAATAATGAATGCAATAACTGCAGGAAGTTTGTGTAAAATAATCAAATGACTGGATTTTTCCATTGAATATTGAATCAGAGATGAGCTTTCCTTAATTTTGTAGGATTTTTTTTTTTAGAACAATTACAAATACTTGAGATCTTGATCCTGTGAGATTTCTATGTAGTTTATATCTTAAATAATAATCTCAACTTTAAAAATAACAATCCCATTTAGTTTTCTTCATAGAAATGTATGAAATGCTGAAATACAAGCCTACTGTTCTGTATGTGTTCAGAAAAAGGTTTCATTAACCTCAGGCCTCATGACCCCCATGAAGCTTGAGTGACCCTTAGCGGAGTCAGGCTCCCCAGGTTGGGAACCAGCGCAGTCAACCGTAGAGTGCAAAAGAAGTCTGTATCTTACCGTGGCTGTAGCTGACCCCCGGGCTGAGGGTGGAGGGGGTGGCGACGTGCTCCCTGTTGGGTGTTTGGAGGCCTGCCTCCTTCTCCCTCTCCTTGTCCCGTTCCTTCACCTGGCGCTGGCTCATCCTGCCTGGGGTCAGAAGGACGGTGTCATCACCGCACACTACGACAGCTACAGACAGACAGAAAGAGGGAGGTAGCCGGGGGGAGGAGAGAGGAAAAAGGACATGAGAGACATGTTGCTATCTTACTTCTGATTAGAGTACAGACAGCCCTCATTAGGTACAGCCTTCTGTTTCATAACACAATTTGAGTACTTACATAACATTTGTTTTCATCCGTGTCATATGATTGGAAAAGAGGTGTTTCATGCGTGCTGATAACTTCAATATGTGCCCTTGTCCCTTATCACTCCACCTTGTTTACCTGGTCAGTAACCTGACCGCTTGCTGTAATGAAGCAAGCAGGCAGGTTATTCCTGGGCAATGGGAGCCTGCCTTGCCAACCAACCAAAATAAATGTTTAAAATGATAACACGAGTTACATCTTTCTATATCTTTGACACTCCTCTTAATAGCACCATATAAATCTCATTAAAGCTTACATTTACGTATGAAATCAACAACAGTGAACTGAGAGCAGATTTTGCAATTATTCGCATGTAACAAAGACAATAACTCCCATTACCTCATGCTACTTCATGACATCATCAAACTATTTTTTTCTTTTCTTCTTCTTTTTATCTTTTTGATTTGGAGAACCTCAGGGGCAGATTTTACAAACTGTGCATTTAACGATAAAAGTATTACACAAAAGCTCCATCAAAGCTGTTCATGAATAGATTTAGACAGATTTGTAAATCTTCCTGAAAAGCAAATTAATTGTGGGTTAAATTAAAATTCATTAGGTGGTGTGATCATTGTTTTAACAAACTAAATTAGTTAGCCTCTAAGCTCTCAACTGGGATGCATCCTCAAGTCACACAGCAGGTTGCAGGTTATGCCCACACACACAAACACATGTGATTACAAAGATACTACATAATCCAGATCATAATCCAGTGATGTCAGCGCCTGTCTACCCTATCAGACAGCACTGTGTGTTCAGCAGCCACGGATGCAGCTGTGTACATGTGTGTATGCTCTCTTGGATATGGGTACACCACATATATATGTACTGACACGCTTTCCCTACAGACACCAGACAGGTGACAGTAGCAAAGAGGACAGCAGTGGATACAGAACCACAGAGACAGAAACATCTAGCCACATATAGGTCCTATACATGGTGACACACTTTCCCAATTGCACTGTTAACTCACACATGGCATGGCAGAGTTTAAAGGTTTGATTCTAACAGCAAAGAGAAACCAGGTTGTAAAAACAGACTTCTCATGAGAAGGTTCTATGGTTGTTTTAAAGAAAGCATAAAGCTACAAACAAGTAGCCTCTTCAACTTGAGAAACCTACAAGTACAAGGAAAGCCCCAAGCAAAATGAATGTCAACAACTCTTTATGCAAATTCTGCTCTATGACAAACTGCAGTTAATGGTTTATTAATGAGGGTGGACCTTTGCTGGATAAACAAAGGTGCTAGCAAAGCAATTAAATCAACTGTTAGGAACCCAAGAACAGTTTGAGTACATAATACTATTGGAAACATTGTTAAAAGAACATTTGTCACAGAAAATGGGTGCATTACTATTAGCTTTAGGCCCTATTTGAAACACACACACCCCCTTATATTCTATCAACCCCTAAATACCAGCCCTGGCCCTTCCCCTGGCTGCATGCACTGCCCTTAGCCCTTCCTCTGAAAGGTCGCTGGCTTACCGGAGGTGGCATGATGCTCTCTCAACTCTGCATGGTGCTAGCAGGGGGAAAAGGGTGGAGACAGAAAAAGAAAAGTACAAGAGGGAGGAAAACATAGTGATAGTTGGGGAACACAGAGAGAACAAGGAGCAGAGAGCGTGAGGGATTGAAAAAGTGTGTCAGAGATTTTGGATAAAGATTAAAGGAGGGACAGGGGAAGAGGGGTGTCCACCATGTGATGTTGACCAGATGTTGGCAGTGGTAGGTTTGCGTGCAGCAGGATGGGGCGACAGTGGGCAGCATCAGCAACAGCAGCAGCAGTGGGAGAAGCCGCAGCCACACAGGACGACAACGAATAAAACCAAAAGAGGAGACAAGAGACAGAAAACAAAAGAAAAAACAGACATTAGTTTAACCAAAATGTTAACACGGACACAAGTTGACACATGACTGGCAACAGATCGGAGCAATGGCAGGGGTAAGATGGGTATTGGGTAATGCAGGAGGACTGTATGAACTGACATTACCACATTACCACACACACACACACACACACACACACACACACACACACACACACACACACACACACACACACACACACACACACACACACACACACACACACACACACACACACACACACACACACACACACTTGACATTTTGACTGATGTGACAATTTCTTCTGCATCCATCTATAATAACTAAAGCAACACTGAAATATATGTGCTGTTATTATGAGATGGATGATGACTGTATCAGCAGATTCAAATGTAGGTTTTTTTAGTGTTTACTTTACTACATATTATTTTCATTATTGATGAATTTCTTTTTTCAATTAATCATTTAGTCTTTAACTCTTCAAAACAAGAGAAGTATACTCTTTCCAAGCTCAGCCATACACACGCACACTCAACCATTAACACACTCACACACCAATGAAGAAGCCATTAGGAGCAATTTGGGGTTCAGTATCTTGCCCAAGGATAATTCGACATGCAGCTGTTGGATCCCGGGATTTGACCACTGTCCTTCTGATTAGTAATGGCAGACCTGCTCTACCTCCTGAGCCACAGCTGCAGCAATGCTGATGTTTACAGTGGCAGGTATAATGTTTACTATTTTTAACAATTTAGTTTGGTGTGCTGGCATGCTGACATTTGTTAATTTGCAAACCCAACACCAAAATCCCATACCGTTAAGACTTATGAGAATGTCATGTTATTTATGCAGATATTTGGTAATAAACCTAAGGATTTGACAAATTTAAAACGTGAAATGAAGCGGTCACAAGTTATGATTCATCCCAAGGGCGGCATTATTGTGTGTGCAAAGTTTCACTGCAATACATTCCATAGTTGCTCATTCAAAACCATAAACTCCCTGCATCATCTGGAACCATAAATGTCTTGCAGATTAGTATTTTGTTCATTGACAAATCAATTTATCAACACATTGTTTCATATCTAATTTAATTATGATCAAAGAGTCATTGATGAATTACTGATTATGTTTTTATTATATTTTGAATTTCTTAAATCAATGAATTTAAAAAAGCGACAACCATTGAATTTCAAAGTCATTAAATTTAGAATCAGTAAATCAAAGGGGGCTGACTACATCAAATCGTCATTTTTATCATTTAATATTGTGTGTGCCTACCACATTTCGTTACATAATTCAGTTGTCTCCTGTTTTAACATATCCATTTTGTTGGCACAGAAAGTCCATTACATGTATTAATAGTATACATTTCCATTTACAGTTTGTATCGCTCCAATTAAAAGAGGTAAAGGAACAGTGAATATTAAAAATGTATTCAAGTCCAACTCAGAGCAGCAATAGGAGCTCTTCTTGGCCAGATGTCGAGCCCTGGGCCCACGCACCTGTTCCCGCGCACAGCAGAGGGCAGACGCACTCAACAGCTGGCCAAAAAAAGAATCCAATCACGTTTGCTCTCCAAGGCTTTCCTCTGTCCTTCAAGCAGTAACCACACCGGTTCAGCTCAGTCACATTCACAATTATCTCTCAGAGCAGTCCTAATTTCTCCGTCCTCGAGAGGACATGTGGCTCTCATTAAGGTTTACGTTGAACTGCCCATTTTGCGAGACCCTAATTATCACATGATGGCAATCTGTACAGCTGCAGCGGATGGCGTGTTTAAGTGACGTCACAGTCATACCTGGAACAACGCCGGATTGCCCTAATCTCCAGGCAGACGAAACCCAACCAAAGGCAGCTCAGCAAGGAGAGAGACAAACAGAACAATGCCACTGATTGGATATTGCTTGGTTAATCAGGTAGGGGAAACCAAATTGCTAGGTTCTGATTGGTTAGAAACTTTAGAGCTTCTGTCTGAGAAGATAGACACTAAACACTAAACACTAAGAGCTGCTTACAACAATAAGGCAAAGGGATTAGGAAACTGTCACTGAGCGTCAGAGGTCAATTAACAACGCTTTGTGGAGAGGCATCAACACTGTAGTTTTCTAATTTAATCTTGGCTCAGCTCATTTTCTCACAGTGGGAGGGCAGAGTTACACTTTGGCCACTCCCTCTGGGTTGCAAAACACTGACTTACAGTGACCGGGACAAGGAGGTTAGACGAATTTGTGACTGGAGGGATTCCTAGATAGTCTAGGGATTCAAATCAATTAGTCTTTCATCAGTCTTAGTTGGACAAGTGGACAACCCGGGGTTGATAAATCTTTATAATAGCCTCACCTGATGATAAGTGTTGATTAATTATGCAGATGAGTGCGTGGGTGTGGGGAGGACTGACAGGAAGACAAAGTGAAGGGCTGTGAATAATATCAAAGTGTCACTAATAAAAAGTATGCATTGTGACAGGCAGCCTGAGAAGAGTTTTATTGGAGCAGTGTAATGAGAGGCACAGTTGGATCACTACATGTGGCAGGCCTATATTAGCATTTGAAAAGCTTTCCTGACTATAAATTGACAATCAAGCTGTAGAGGCTGGTGGGTGACTCGACTGTAGGGGTGGAGGGGTAGGTCTGAATCCTGACAGACCAATCAAAGGGGACCTTTCTGCTTAAATTGACTCATTCAACCCCTGCCACATGTCCAGGAAAAATAAGTTCTTTTATGTATAATGAGAATGTTCTAAAAATGGTTGGTAATGTTTTGGATATAATCAGAAATGAACTTTGAATCACTCCCACCTTCCCCAACTGGTCATTTAACAGCCAAAGTCTTGGCACACAGTAACTAACTGAATGAATGAAAATGTGGTTACAGACCAGGTTACAGTGAATACAAGGGCAAATATACTGTTGCACTTACAATGACTGAATGAGGGAGAAAAGGCAATGTGGTAGTCATGTGTAGTAGATCACATACATTCCAGCAGTCACATTCCATATTGTCTCCAGGGTTGCATTAATATATAATATATTTCACTGTATACCGCAGTATGAAAGTTGTTATTCTGCCGTGTACAATTGCTTATCTACGGAATTTATTATACCACATTTATATAAAGTTTCACGTCTGTCAGGACATAATATTAAGATAAGAAAGTGTTTTAAATTCATTTGATGTTGTTCGACCAAAAAAACCTTGTTTTCATTCCTTTAAGGGTCACTGTAAATGATAATAATAATAGTAACGGTGTAATACCGTAAAACATTAGACCATGAAACCATGATATTTTCTGAGAACTCTCATACTGTTGCAACGTTTCACTAATTTAAGTTTATCAAGTTTATAGTTTGAAATCAGCTTGTGAGAAATAAGGTGGGCTGAACATAGAAGGCTACTGCCGTCCAATGTATCAGATACATATTTAATCAACATTTAGATTGAAAACTTGCTAGCAAATGTATGTTTTATAAATTACAGATCGAAATGATAATCTGAATGACTACTGGGTGTTCTCTACACTCATCAAATTGATTTTCCTAAATAAACATATTACATCATGGAATCTCACTATGTGTCTTTTAAACGAGTCATGATTGTTTCCTCTGACAGTAATAAAAAAATGCCAACCATGAGTCCAATTTAGTCCCCACTCCAATAAACTTTTAATTTACCTAATACAATGAGAGTAGCCTCCCATAAAGTCTTTGCAATAACGCAGGAGCAGCCAAAGCTGTAAGGTCTTCAAGCTAAATGAAGAACTGAACTCAAGACTGTAAAACTAAACACTGTAACTGGGAAACTGATCAAAATGTGTCATTTGTTGGTGTGACTCAAAAGGTGTTGAATGAACTTAACTTCTCAAATTTAGTGAACTTTTCTGTTTTTAAGCTGAACCAGCTTGCAATGTTTTACAGTGTAAAATTCAATTATCATATTTATTTGATTAAACTGGTTTAAATGCACCCTTGAGAAATGATTCACTAGCATTTACAGGGAGATCTAGTGTTGAATGGAAAATGTGACATTACACAAACATTTTTATTGATCTGGATGTATAAAAGCAACATTTTAACGTTACATTAAAACATATAATACCACCACTTATCCCTACATTAGGAGTCAAAAAGGCTCTTTTGAAGCTGTACTTTGTGACTTGTATAGTGGCACTCGCACAGAGCAGGTCTGATTACACAGACTGGGAAAGATGACAGCTGGCAATCGTGTTGTAACTTTTAACAAAATCTATCTACTGTACAGTACATGTCCATTTATGAGCTGCTCAATACCACATGTATTTTTTAGACAGCAACATTTGCAAGTAGAGCCAGTTTCCAGTGTAAACCAGACAGCAGATGTTTGATAAACCGGAGGAGTTAAGCAATCAATGACACCAGGATGTGAGCGAACATGATCACAGATATGCATGTATGCAGAAGTGATGTCAACAACTGAAAATAGAGAAAACAGGCTGCCAGGTATTGCTGCAATACAGGACTATGAGCAACATTCAGCCTGCTGTGTTTGATAAGGGTGAAGTCAGACAGAGGATGACTCAAAGCAAATAGACTCAGGAAGACAGCTCACACATTTAGATCCCAAAGTAGTCTGTTCTGACATGGAGGACAGGACATAATAGACATGCAATTTAAGGCCTATAAATTCGACCTTGACTGCAGATGCATTCATTTAAGCTTGTAATTATTTCATCACCTCTCTGGTTCAGAACAGGTCAGTGTCACAGCATTATTCAGATTTTGTTTGAGGTGAGAATGAGTCTAATGTGTATCATTGCATGCATGTCAGACGACCTTCCCTGGATTAACAAGGTAAAGTACAAACAGACCACTGTCATCATCTCAAGGTTTGGGGTGGTTGTCGAGTTCACCTTCAGAGGAAAATAGGAATAGCTGTATCTTAAGACAAAGTGACCCTTTGCTGTCTGAGTTTGGGGTTTTGTCTGCCTTTTATCTGGCTTTCAGACCAAATTCAGCAGCCTGCTGTGTTGATGAGATGACAAGGACAGTGGAGGAGATGCTCTGAACTAAAATGAACTGAAATATTTCAACTTCTGTCTGAAGCAGAAACATAAAGCAAAAGCAAAGAGAGGAGTAGTGGTGTAAAACCAGTATTTTCTCCATTTCTGATTTTGTGGGCCACATTTTTTTATCCTACCTGTGCAAATGGCAATCTTGCTTTCAATATTTGTGCTTTTATCATGATACCCTGGGCTAATGAGCATGCTAACTGCTTGCTAGATGCTGCTCGCTAATGGGACGGTCATTTCTCCCAGTGTATTTAAAATATTAAAAAGACGTGTTTATACCATGAACACCTGTTGTCTATCTGTCAAAAAAACATTCTTCTTTTGTGGAGCAGGTTATACTCCGACAGAGATGGTTAAATAAAATAAGATGGGCAACACAGCGACTGTAAATTAGCTAAAATAGCTTCCTCCATTTTGGTCTCCCCATCTCCCTTTAAGGTCAGCACTCTCAAGACAGCCTGCGAATGGTGATGGGTGTAAATTTGTACATTAATCTGTACGTCACCCCCATGTGTGAATTCACTGATCCCATTAATAATAACCAAGTTCACTGTTGTTATACAGAGTAGCTTCCAGGTGTCAAACCCAATTTGTTAATTTGTATTTCATAACAAATTCATTCATACATTCGTTCAACAGCTTTGCTTTAAGCGATATTTTATTTCCATGTTAATGTTGATACTTACATATGCTGTCTGCCTTGCATCCCCAACTCCCACCTACACAAATTTACTATGGTATATTAAGGATTCATCATTAAGTCTCATTTATAAATCCACAGCCAAACTGTAGAGTAATCACTACAAAACTGACACATTATTACACACACCTATTAATAGATCATCAGATCATGAGTTTGATTCTAATACTAAAACACACACTAACAGAACAGCACAAAATTACCCCAATCTCCTTCAAAGCTTCTGCGCCTTAAACCCAACACTTTCTCTCAGCCCCTGAAAAGATGAAGAGTGCTTGCACAGGATAAAATGCCATGACATATTACATAATGTTTAAACATCACTCGAAGCAGAATCCTGACCCAGTTTCTTTTTAGTAGCAGGGAAAGAAGAGATAACAACAGCAGCTTTTCCTTCCTTTTTTTATATCTGAAGGGCACCTTTTGCCATTCATTCAGCTAAGAATCAAAACAGAGTTATGGAGGCAAAACTTTAATGCTGGTCCAATATTGACTGGACTGTCCTGTGTATTCAAGCTACAAAACAAAACAAAAAAAAGGCTTCTAACAAATCATCCACCATGGTCTATGCATAAGCTGTCTTGTAAAAAGATCAAATATTAAATATTATGAAGAATGAAAGAAACTCAAAGAGAAAGAGAACAACATATTTCTAGGTGACAGACTGCTGCTGAACAGCTGAGTCATCACTAGAAGCTATTTGTTGAGCTAACACTGAGACAGTATTCTTAGAAATCCAGTGCCTGTGTGGTTATGAACATTAGCATTTAATTAGTTATAGTTTTATAAAAGAAGGAAAATATGAATCATTTATTCCTAGTTCCACTCTGTAATTGTATACTCTTCATACTGTAGTGCTGCTGTACACACAGATGGGTAACAAATTAGATGAAAAACCAACAGTGTCAAGGTAAGGTGTTGTTTCACGATCATCCACAACAGTTTCAGTGATCCTTGTCATATATTCTCCAAGTCTCTGAACTCTACTGGTTGATTAATCAACATTCTTTCAAAAGATATTAGCTCATTTGGTGTTGTGATGATGGTGGTGCAGTGAGCTGTTGAACAAGTCGCTCCAAAATCTCTCACAGACGTTCGACTAATTTGATATCTGGTGGCTGTAGCCTACGTTTCACATCATGTTCATACTCAAAACATTCAGTTAGCCCTTTAACTTTAATAACAAAAACAGCTTTATGGTGATGTTATTCTTTACATAAATATGCAAGTTTGTGCAGCTTTAATCCTGCCTAAATTATCTGCTAACACATATCATCGCTTATTATAGCTGATGCAGCTAGCATGTTAGCAAACAGTATCTTGGAGAACAATATCTGACTCTTCTGCTAAACGGTCCACTACACTACTGAACACATTCTTTATGGTGGGTTTATCTGAGCTAATGAGATGCTGAGAGTGAAACAAAACACTACACCTGAAAGGTGGAAAACCAAAACATTGATCTGAAAGACACTAAAACGCTTAAGGGGAACTTGTCTCTGATAATTCTCTGTGGATTTGTCACTATGAACAGCGGACTCGTCATTTGACCCATTGTTCATGTCATATATAAGATTAGATTAGATTCATTTACAGTCAAGAAGGGACTATTCATTGTAGCTAATGTGATATTCATCTCTAATATTCATATTTTTCCAAGCCCCCCTTGTTGTTGCATCTATAACCCAATTCCTAACCAGACATCAATGAGAACACATTTTATACTGTGTCACAAAAAAGCCTTTGAACCCAAACTTCAATAGTTGTTCTTGACACCAATGTTGATTCACTGCTCAACATGTTACTGTAAAATGGTGACTTGTTATTGTATTGTTATTGAGGTTGTGCCCTGGGAGAGAATGAACACCCATTTAGGTTAATGGGAAAGTCTTCCGCCTACCACACACTATAATGAAGTTTCTCACAACAGCTGTTGTGACACTGGATTAATCAGTGGTGTTTATAAAGCCTGGCTAAGAGCTTTGTTATTTCTGAAGCTAATTACTGGGATACATCTGTTGCAATGTGTGTATGAATGGTATACATTAGCGGCAGTATCAGAGGAAAAATCAGTCTACTGCATTTGGACTATTTCCAAGAGCTTGAATTTGTTCATATTCTGAACACAAAATTGTGTGAAGTTGTGTTCTGTACCAAAACCCACAGCAAACTAAGTACAACTGATTTAGTAGTTTCAAGGAAAACCACAGCACATGATGGCATCTTATTTAATTCTCTGTGCTCGCTCTGTGTCCGCCTTAATTAAGCAACCTGATACAAGCAGTCTTCTAGGCATGTCCTGATCAAGTCGGTTTGCCCAGATGCTCATCTCATAAGCAGCAATCAAATTTACTGAATGAACCAGTTCTCTAAGAGGCAGGGTCATGAAAACAATGTGAATTTAGTCTGCCTTTAGTCCTGCATGAAATAATTTCACAAAAAGCCATAATGATGACTGAGTGAAAGTATTTAGTATGTGTCTTCATTTAAACAAGCCAATGTTTGTCTGGCAAAAACAAACAAACCATTTTATCACTAATATAAACACTCACTTAAAGTTTTACCTCCTCTTACTTCTTCAGTTTAAATGCATCAATGCAAAGGAGGCACTAGTACAACCACTAGTAAATTACTTCAACTGCTACCTTCTCAATCAAAATGTCACACAAGACACATTTGTTGCTGTGCAAATACACTTGAGACGCCAAGTATACAGGCAAGGGCAGTGTAAAGGTGATCAATCTAGCTTGTTCAGACTTTTTCAAGTAGCTGCGCTCATCGAGGTTTGTCAAATGGTCGGATAAATTACTTATGTGGTTCGGCACTCTCTCCTAAGTCAACCCTGGCACATAAAGCACCAAAGCTATCCATTTACAGGACACAAGTGGATATAAAGCACTCCATGCTGAAAGGTTATGGAGATTGTTCTACTTCAGTTAAAGTTTGGAGTTGTTGATTTGCAGTGATGCAATTCATTTTTTATAAAATACACTACAGGAGGTATTGTTTAAAAGATACAAAGACAACTGAGCTGGACAATTACAAGATGAACACAGCATAAAGAAATGGAACTCAATTTGGTCTAATTACATAACATTTGCATTGTAATTTACAATAAAGTGAGTTTTCAGGAGAAAGCTCAAAGTCATAAATCCAGAAAAAACAAATTGTATTCATTAGGGGAAAAAGGCGCCGCATACAAAAATTGAATAGAAAAACATTGAGGATCCTGCATATCTCATCCTTGCAAAATACATTTAGCGGTCACTTCCTACACTGTTCACCAGACTGCCGTGCCATAGTTGACAGTCCACCAACTCCCTGACCATCCTCGTCTTCAGCAATAGCTGGGTGTGAAAACACTAAATCCAAGCCAGCATGCGGTAGTGTCAGTGTTGCTTTATCCATCAAAGAACTGACACATCTGTCAGCACGAGGTGGGTCTATGGCCAAAGGGAGCCACTATATGAGGTGCCGATCTTGGGAGCAGCCCATATGGTGGCTGATTTAGAGCTGGAGTGGAACTGCAGCACTCACCGTAAATAAAATGTGCGATCATATGGGCCAGGAGAGTGTGGGCAGAGTTAACTCTGTTGGCCAAGATACTGTCCAGAGTGAGACCTGAGCCAAGGTAGTAAAGACTACTCACCGAGAATATGACACCCAGGGTATCCATTTATTTGTAAAGTAGGCAGGAAAGTAGAAGCTAAATGTGCCAGAATGAGCAGCCTATAAGTGTTCTGGGTTTTTTATGTTTTCAAGTGTGTGTGTGTGTGTGTGTCAAATGCATAGAAAGACAATAAGCAAATAGGCAGATTCAGAGAAGGTGAGAAATTACAGATACCACATTTCCTAAAATCCAAAAGTTGGCCGAGTCAATGGAGCTTATCAGCAGTGTGCTGGGGAACAGGTGTGAACGCTGAGGAGCCTGACCGTGGTGCTGCCTGACAGTGAGCCCAAAAAATGCCCCTGATAATTAGCCTACTGCACTGAAAATGTGTTATGTCAGTCCCTGTATTAATCTGCTGCCTTCCAAGTAGGGACAGATTGATATAGCAGCTGATAGATGCTAAAGGAAAAAGCATCTTCAATTAGGGTTGCACTGAGGCAGATGATTGGTACCTTACCCGACACTGACCATAGGAAGGAATTCAGGTATCAGCCAGATGTGGGTGAGTTCATGAGGAAATATATTCAGTAAAATTAAGATGAATTGTGCAGCCGTAACAGCAGGTGTTCAAGGTTTGAAACTCTGGGCTCTTAATTCTACATGGGGGATAATCTGCTCTAAGTTTTGGAGCTACAGTATAGTCACTTTAATTTGGGCCTTTGGGGGATGTAAACAGAAAGCCATAGAGTCAGTTAGTTAGCTGTGGACTACAACGTAACCCCTATTTCATAGCCTATATTTGTTACATTTTGACTAGATTGATAGGATAAGTCATTTCCTGGCAATGTTGATGAGCCACACTGTTCCCCAAATATTTTTTGACAAATAACTTAATTTTGTGCTCAAAGTCACAAAATTTCGACTGTTACTAATACGGAATAATGACATATGACTAGAGTAGAGTCCTTCATATGTCATTCTCCAATAAGGGGGTTATAAAAGCAGTGTGACTTAAGAAACAGGGCAGTGCATAGTGTGTGAGTGGTCAAGCAAGGGAAAGAGAAATATCTATGGTGACTTTCCTCAGAGCAGACTGGTGTTAGCCCCCAGGGCAAAGGCAAAGTTTCAAGGTGAAATTGTCTAGTGGCACTAAATGTACAGTACAGGTTACATTTTGCCCATGAAGAAACTCACAGCTCCTCAACACACAACAAGAACTTCTGTTTGAGTGACAACTATCACTATCCCTGCTAATATTCATGCTGCTCGTCTGGGTTAATATCAATGCTATCGCTAATCCATGCTAGTGATGTTGATCTTGCTAGAACGTCAGTCTAGTTCAACTGTTATGCCTACGTATGACTATAACCACGCCCCATTCTCTGATTGAGGAGGAATGTTGACAGTTAGACAGGAAGAGAAACTGACTAGAGGGGGGCTTTAAAAGTATGCTGAATTAGCCATTAGCAGTTCTTGTTTGCAATTTACCCGCAGTGTCTTTGCCTTTTGTCTCTTCCTTTGTGCCTCGCCCTGTCAGCTATCCTGTGCCGCCTTGGGGGAGGCGTACCTCACAGTTTGATAACCTCTGGTCTCGAACAATAGGATTGAAATATGCAAAATTTAAAAAAAAAAAATGGTGTATGAACCTCTCCACTTGGGAAGTTATGAGGTAGAACTCTGTAAATATTATATAAGGAAACTTTATACAAATATTAAATGCAACAAAGTTAGCAGTGGTATCAAATTGGTATTGGTATGCAGATACGATTGAGATTAGGTGCAGAAGTCTGTATCAGGAATGAAGCGGTGTATTAGTGGATTTTCAATATTTCTTTTTTAGGGGCCTGACCAATATTAGACTTTTGAGGCAGATGCTGATAACAAGTTAAGGCAGTAAAAAAAATATTATATATGATATATATTATATATAGATATACTGGCTGATATTCTTTTATACACAGAATATATAATTACACATACATTTTGCTATGATAAGTGGTTGACAAAACAGTTATGACAAAGATTGGTACATGGTGGTGGAGGCATGAGATTTTACAGTTATACAATACATGTACTGTCCAAAATGACATCAGTGCACTGAAACAGTAAACTTCAGTGTGAATTTATAAATTATCAATCATTACCCAAAGCAGCCTTTTCTGCTTTATGTTCGGTAAAGTTTTCATATCTGTTCATAAATCGGACAACATATACGCCGATACCAATGTATATGTACATGTGTATATCAGTCGGTCATCATTTGCTCACTTATAGTCTTAAATGCTCACTTAATTAAAGTATCCTTTTTCTTGTTAGTATTGAAAAATACTGTCCATTATGTTCCAGTCCACCTTTTTTTTAATACAACATAGAGCTTACAGCACTAAAAGGCTTTTTTACTATAAAATGTGTGTGCTGAGCTACAATTAAATGTCGAGTATTTAACTTTTCCTGGAGATATGGTGTGGAGGAGGACAGAAAGGAAATCGAAATCCTTGTAAAGCTTGACAGGAAATCCATAAAGAGATAATTCTCAGCAGCAGGGCATATTCGGACACCAGAGCAAACAGCAGCAATCCCTGTGGATTTCTGCTTTTCATCCTCTCTCTCTCCATTGCTAGTGTAAAACCTAATGATGTCACCTCACAGGCGACTGGGAAGGAAAGTAGATTAGAAAAAGGATTCCTGTTGGTTTTAGGATCAGCAGTTTGTATAATTGTGTCTTGTCCATGTTTTATCTTTCATGAGGAAGGAGCGGGGAGGTGTGGAGGGGGACCTCACACAGGCTGCAGACAGCATTTCATTAGACTGTAGCATTTCAGCACGGCAGCCTTCAAAACAGGGGAGGTGGGGGGTGGCTGGGTGGGTCCACGGGCCTCACAGAGTGGTGTCTCAGTTCCATCACTGCAGGGGGGGCTCCGGGCTCAGGGATAGCATGGAGACAATGGGGTAAATGTTCTAAAGTAGAGGGACAGTAGAAAACTGAAGATCTACAAAGGTAGTGAGAGCGGAATCAGGTTAGGTGCAGTACTTTAACTACAGAATCATGAGGTCGAATACTATTTTGTGACTATTTTCATTGAAAGCACTTTTCAGTGGTGCAGTGAATACATTTTTAGTATGGGCAATCTAAGTGGGAATGAGCTGGCCTACATAATATTAACAGAATGTTCTATCCATTGACCAAAGGCAGTGCAGTACGCAATTTGGCCCAGTCTCAGCATGGCAAAGCTGTGAGTGAGGCCGTTAGCCATCTGAAATTCAAACCTCATACCACCATCAGGGATTGGCTCGAGCATGAGGAAATGGAACCACCAGCTGATCACAGCTGGATTCTTTTCTTGTTGGGGGATTTAGACAGCTGAAGTGTCCAACTGGAGGTTCAAACTGTATATCTATCATTACATTTTGAGGAGTCTATGCTGAGGTGTTGTATGCAGACTAGAGTTCTCAACGGGCCTGAAAATTACAACCCGACCCGACCCGGCCCGTGGCTTTTAAAGCCCGGACCCGATGTTAACCGACACATCAACATGAATTATCTGCCCGAACCGGCCCACGGCCCACTACATGTTCTGCTGCTATGGGGTCTCTCAACCAATACAAAACAAGAAACATAAAAGGGAACTTTGCGTTTTCAACCGTCTTTGTATCACTTCAATGCTGGTAATTTATGTAAATGCACAATGTTGAACTCAATTTTGCCTGCACCTGGAGCCCCCCACCTCTTTGCCTGCAAAAATCCAACAGATGACGCCAAATGCGTCTCTTTCTATAGGTCTATTTCTTGCCTGAAATGTTTTAGACAACATATTATTTAGCTGTATTATGATATTGTTTGTAACCAGCCAGCCGTTTTACTGTTTCCTGTTTAAAATCAGGAATAGAGCCAAAACCAAACACCACCCAGCTCACAGTATGTCAGTGTATATTGGTCCGGTGCAGCGCAGTGCATTCTGGTTGTTGTAGGTTTTCTACCTTCTGAGCAAAAGGGAATACCAGAGCCATTTTTCTCTGTTTCCTCTGTTTAGCTCCAATTTCAAAATTATTTTTCTTCCTTTCTGCTGCATAAACAGCCCAGTTCAAAGCAGGGGCTACCTGTCCAGCAGTGAAGTACTTCTTTAAGTAGTGTGTGATCATGGGAGTTCAACATCATGCAACCACTATTGCTGGTCAAAATCTATCTACATGACTCAGGCAGAAATGCTCATAGACAAAGTAATGTCTCTAAGAATTTTCATGTTTAGTCTTGTTTGCCGACTTCCTTCCTCACTCAAACACGTATCATCTGATGTTTCCTCAGAAGTTATAGTGACAGACAACTATGTGAAACGCACCATTACCTTGAATAAACGTGTAGATTCTCTGGGTATTAACATTTTCAAAACATGATAGTACACAACTGTTTTTAGACACTGTTTTTATTTTAATATAATGAGTATAAAAAATGCAATGCATTGGTATAGGTTAATGTATGGAACAGTTAAAGTTAATATGATTAACATTATGGAGTATTTTTACTTAATGGTTTTGCAGCGTTCATTTATTGTGTCGACTCAAAACATGAACACAATACAAGACTGAATAATAAAACGAAAACATACATAAGTGTTTTGGTGGTTGGCTGTGAAATAAAATTTTAATGCATGTTCAAAAATGTTTCCCTGTAATGTTGTAGAATTAACATCAAGCTAAACTCCAGCAGCTGTTCAGAATGAACGAACGCAGGCCTAGGCTAGTACTATCAATCTGATTACTCTCGCTCCAACCCAGCTGCCTGCACCCATGTGCTGCAGCCAAGATTTCTGCTTCTTTTGTGGGAAAAAGTGAAAAACAAAAACACAACCATTCCTGGAAAACTGTTGTTATGTAACTGCATCCCAGCCATAGATAATTGGTTAATTTGTCCTCATTCAAATGAGCCTTGCACATGGTCAGACATTTAGATAGCAAATAAGAAACTTGATTGCCACTTCTGCTGTTAATTTAGGCGATTGCCAGACAGAAAACAAAAGCACTTCATTGTGTCTCTTTTAAAAGTGTATTTAATTGTATTACTTTTTAAATTGGACATGAGAGCATTGTATAAAGGAGCTATCATGTTTCTATAAAGTACCCGTGTTGCTCCTTCCTCTTTTACAAGCAACCAGAGACAGACCCCCCTTTCTCTATCATGAGCCTCGATTACATCAATGCTTTGGCTATCATATAGCAACAGTCCACACAGCTCAGTTCTAAAGAAGAACTCTGAAGCAATGAATATTGAGCAATGCAACGGTCTCCACCACACTAATAGAAGCAGCATGATCTGCGTTAGCTGTAAATGAAGCCCTTGAGCAAAGTGTGGCAGTGAGTGCTGGCCTTCATTCAGTGACAACATACTGAGCAAACAACAGGCTGGAGTGGAAACAACACAGTAGACTCAGTGTCCAAGTGTGAAACCTTAGCACAAAGACATGTCTAAAGCTGAAAAAAAAAAAACTCACTTTCAAGGCAGCATCACATGACTGATTTCCAGGTTTTTGAAAATGTCTACATCTTATTGAAGAACAAAATTCTTCAAATGTACAACAGTATGATCAGCTTCAACTCAGTCTGCCAGTCTAACCCGCCCACTCCTGTTTCCCGTTTTGACAGTGTTAAGGTTCACTTACAGAAAGAGAGGAAATGCGTACCGTGTGCCAGTCGGTCGAGGGAGGTGAGCCCGTCGTCGCTACCGCTTCTTGGTCAGACTAAACCTGGTACGACGAGCCACTGAGCTCAGCCCGTCTCTCCCACACACACACACTCACACACTAAACACTGAAGGGAGGAGACAAGGCAGAGAGAAAGAGCATGCGAGAGAATTCATGCCTCTCTCTCTCAAGTGCTTTTTCCTCTTCTTCTTCTTCTCATTTTCAGTAACTTTCTTGTTCTTCTACTCTGAAATTTTGTCACATCACTGGTATATTTACTCTTCCTCAGCTTTTATCTGTCCTCAAAGCACTCATAATTTCCCTCTTGCTATTTTCCAATCCATCCATCTTTTCCTTCAGCTACTTCGCTCTCTCTATGAACCCCCTATCAGGCATTCTGTCTACAGTACCACTCTTTTTCAGACAAACATCATCTGACACACAAACCAGCAAAACACCACGCAACCACAAAACAAGGAAGTAGGCTGTCGCTGTTCATAAAGGGCTGAATCTGGTGTATTGAAGCAGTTATTAGTGCAAGTCAGAGCTCTGCGTACGCCCCCGAGCACAAGGCCACTCTAACCACACGGCTCTTCCTCATGCTCTTGTTGACTGAGGCCCTCATGCACCAATAAACCAAAGCCACAGAGCCAATCTCCCTAGCCATCATGGAAAATCACCCCAGAGGACGACGCATGCACAACGCAGCCGCCCTGCGACCTTATTATGGGCCAATAATGTAAGCTTTAATGCATTCTCCTGTGCTTCTGTTTCCATTAACCTGCTTAGATGTTTTCCACACACGACAGAACGAGGGCCACTTAAAAGATACAACGCCATATGTACCACATGAACATGTAAACATGTTGAAAGGTTTGTCATTATCATTATCTAAAGGTCGTTTGCAGATGCAGCAGCACATTGGATTCAATTTGATTCGAGTTTCCTCTTCCATGAGAGTAAATAATCTTGAAACACGACTCAGCCAAATGCTCCTGATGTCGTCAACAAACACATTAAATCTCCTCAGGCAGGGTTAAACTGAGGTCTGCTGCATTTACTCGTGCTTCAACATTTCTGTCAGTACTCTGCATGATGATGAAAAGGACAGGTGATGGTAAGGTTTAACAGTAGCTGCTCTAAGAAATGGTACTACATGACTGAAGCCTGCTGTTCTCACCAAATGTGTCAGCAGCTTGCAAGAAATATGATCTGAAACTGGATAACAATGTTGGTTCCAGGAGAATGAACTGTGAAAAAACTTAAGATAGTGTGAAAACTAAACATGTCACCAGTATTTCTAATTATCTTGGCAAGTCCCTTCAAAGTCACCGTCTGCTTTGTTTGCTAGTAGACATGTGCATGAGTCCATTGCCATGTACATTTTTCAAGGAATAGTTCAAGGAATAGTTAGAAATAGTCTGGCACATTAGTGTATTCCTTTTGGGAATACACTAATGTGCCAGACTATTTCCTGGAGTCTTGTCATCGGCATGAGGTTGCCAAGCAAACAGACTATACTCCACGAAGAGACTAGGCCTGGCCAAGTACTAGTAGAGCACACAACCCCCATGTACAGTAGAAACACAGCGTGTTGCTTTACATTTTGATTTTTTTATGTATTAAACTGAAAAGATACAGCGTGTTAACGACAAGTATATAGCTGAATTTTGTTACCTCTGGACAGAGCAAGGCCATCTGTTTACCCCTGTTTACAGTCTTCATGTCAAGTAGCTGTGTTATTATCTCCAAAACAATGATTCAATTTTACTTTTTGGATTTTAAAGGTGACAATTACATTTTTCAGCACTGACAGCTATGCCATTGTGAGACTATTGCATCTTGATCTGTTAAGACCAACAGATCATTGGTTTTAAGCCCTAACACCTGTCAAATAAGCTCGACTTCATCCAGGTGGGTTTCTGAAGGTTAGGGTCAGTCTAGTTGAAATAATATTGACAGTTCCACAACAATGCAGCCCTTCAGGGATTCAACAATTCAAACAAACAAAATATTGAAATTCAGTTTGGTTGTAGTTCAAGTTCGGTTTCTCAAATCGTTCCCAAAATTTTTTTAAAAAGAAAATAAATCCAACATCTTAGATGCTGTCAGACTCCGTTGATCATCTTTGTACACACAAACTAAGTGTCTGAAAGTGTAACTGTTTTGTTTGTTTCTTTTGATTTCAATGATCATTTTGATCGATTTTTGATTCAGAATAGAAGTTGTGACAACCTTAATGATAAGATTAGCTGACCGGCTGCTGGCTGTAGCATGGGACAGAGAGATGTGAGAGTGGTATCAACCTCTTTGGCAAAAGACATCACCAACAATAAAGCAAACTCATTTTAGACATAAGCTGACTAAAATGACACATGTTCAATCTAAAAGGGACTGAGATGTACTCTTGTTACAGTCACAGTCTTGTTGAGCCAGCAATGTTACAGCAGCTGACTTGGGGTAGGTCTGATTGATTAGGGCAAAATTGTAATCCTTGGTCAATACCAACATCTGGATTATTTAACATGATGACTGATTGACTTTGGAAACATCATGACTTAAATTAACTTAATTCCTTAAAAATCAATTTAAATTCCTTCCCTTGAACTGTAAATATAAATCGTTTGAAATGATCTAAAAAATAAAAAATAAATGTCTTATAATAAAAGTATGGTATATAATAAATAAATATACAGGTGATGTGTATTATGATGTCATTTTTATTTGGAATATAGAATTTAAGATATTAAATTAAAAGAGGATAGCTGACATTCTTCTATTCTTCTTCTATGATTATTTATCCATTTTCCATGTTGAAAACACTCATTGATAGCATGAGCATGAGAGCCAACCAACAGAGGGACTTGCTTATCAACACACTGCTAATGTTAAAGCGGCATCAATAACTACTACATCTTCAGAATCCTACAGCTAGACAACTTGGATTAGACAGCTACTAGATGTGAATTAATTGAGCTTTATGAGACTGAGGGTGTGTGGGGCCGGACAAGAGGGTGTACATTTTGTCAATAATGGAAGAAAATGGTTATTCTTAAGTATTTTGAAGCTGCCGTTTCATGTTCTGGAGGTTATGGAAACCTCCTGTCACAGAGCTATTGTGATACACATGAAAAAACAGCTACATGCTCTGTCTCTCTATTTTTTTCTTAACAGGCCGACAAAGGAACAGTTGTCATGGAGCCTCTACTTTTAGTCTGCTGATAGAGAAGATCATGATTCACATCATGGGGTTAGATGAGATAAATAATTTGCAGCTAAACAGAAAAAGGCCTGTTCCTCACAATGCACCGTGGTGGCGAAGGAAGTAAAACAAGCCAAGTGTTCCTTCAAGGAGCCTGAATATAGCACAATCAACCTAACAAACAAATTGCATCCATCACATTCAGAAATATAAAGCTCATTTGCAATGGAACACTGGCCATTTTAATTAGACTAAAGAGCTCAGCTGCAGGCCAGAACCTCCTGCTGAGTGTGATTCAGTGTGTGACTTTGACAATGTTTTCTCAAAGAAGAAGGAATAACAAAGCACCCATTTACAGTAGTTACTGTGGCGGAAACACAAAAACCCTTAACACTAATTTCGTTTCACATGATTTTGTCTTGAGGAAATGCTGCTATTCAGTCATCCTGAAAGACTTAAATCTTCCCTTACTTTAAAATACCAAAACTGTAAAGTCACACACCCACATCAGGAGCCCCAATCACTTAACTTTCTTTTTTAGCTGTGTCATTGTACACAGCGTTACACAGGATAAGGGCATGGCAGGCTGTGAACTCCACAGAGTCTTGTCTCAAAATGACTTGAGCACAAAACTAATCTCAGAAGCCATCGGCTATTATCTGACAAGAAACAGAAACCTCTCCTGAAGCATCAGTCCAATCAAGAACGCAGGGTGCTAGTGCACGAACTTTCCCCAGCAATTAGAAACATCCCATAAACATAAGACACTCAGCTCTTATCTACACATAGAAATATTTTGAAACGCCTCTCTGGTACACAACCTAGGCATGGTAACCAAACAAAAAATTAGACCTTGTGCTCAGTATACAAAGTCACAATGGGCATGTGCAAATTGAGAAATAGACACCATTGTTTTCAAAACGGTCCATTTTAAAAGGTACACCAGAGTTTTGAAAAACCTGCACCTTAAAAGGAATTACATTTTTTAAACATCCATATACGTGTTGACAAGGCCTCAGAAAACACTCCTGAAAATAAAGGACAGCAAAATACATGCCGATTTTAACTGATGAGCATAACTGTCCAAAAATTCTGACCGTAATTATTTCACACAGCAGGATTTATAAGGATTTACATTAACAAGATAGAGGATTCTTTTTTATAACGTATTTAATTAATATGATTCTATTTTTGCAGCTCTCATTTGATTCTGAATCTACTGCTAGGGATTTTTAAGCTTAAGCCTTAACAGTGATCTAATTTAAATCTTGATATATATGAACACTGACTGGAAAAAGAATATTGCGATTAAATGTTTTACTATATCAGCCAGCGCCATTTCACAGAATTCAATTCCATGTCTAGCATATATTCTCTCATTCAGAAGGACGGTTACATAACCAACCTGAAGGTTTTACTACATTCTTTCTGATCCATTGCCGCACTTTCCCCTCCATCCCTAAGAGGAAAATATTACGAAAAACATTTACTATATATAAGTGTATGATATTCTGTTTATTGGTATGGAGGATAAATGTATGAATGCTTGAATGACTTCAACAATGGGTAAAACTGTATACAGGATTGTGTGCTTAACAGCTACAGGATACTTTTGTTAAGGGGACATGTATAATCCATGATGCCACACATGACTGCGAGGATGGCTGCCACTCCTCTCTCTTCTCAAAACAGACTTCATCATAATTGCAGCACATGGGCTGACACACAATATATTAGCCTCCTCGAGCCAAAGGAACTGGATACTCCAAGAGGGATGTGTGTGTGTATGTGTGTGTGCCTGTCAGTTCATGTGTGCACAAGAAAAAAACAGGGACAAAAACAGAGAGCTAAATGTGCTCCTAAGGGTCCTATGTGTGTTATAGCAAAAAGCAATATCTTAATGGCGGCATCTTTCAAGGGAGCACACACAGTTTGTTCCAAATATCCAATCTATGTGATGCTACATGCTCCTGCCATTTCTATTATCAGTGATAATAAATCCATACTGTCCGGATTACTGCCATTAAACCAAGAGCCCATCCACCACCTCAGCCAAGTGAAAAGACAGATTTTTCTGTCAGGAAGGGACTGAACAGATCTTGGCAGGAGACACTCAGTTTCTCCAATGCATTTAGTTAAACCCCGGATGTTAAAAGAGACTTTGTCAGGTCTTCTAAAGTTATCCTGTGTATTTTCAGACTTTCATTTGCACTTTTTCTGCATCTGAGGCCAAGCTAAAGCTGGGGAGGATAAGCTTGCATTTCCTGTTTACTTTAACCCATTTACTTTAGTGGTGAGAATGTGTCTCATCAGCCCATGGCTGTCAGCTTGGCTCCATCAACAGCACCCTGAGTCCGACCACTGATACACAGAAGCTGAGGAGCTTCAGTCTCTCACTCCCTAAAAGCAGCCTGAAGCCAATTTTCACCTCTGGCTTCTTGCAGCCTCCTGCAGCTTATTCTTGTCACATTATGTGGCATTGTAGGTATAAGAAATAAGACTCTGTACGTAGCACTGCCAGCTAGAAATCATTTTTAACAGCAGATAATAAAAGTTACATGTGGATAGCCCCTGACGTTGCATCCTGTATTTCAGGGTTAAATTGTCCTTTTCTTAATACCTGGGCAAAAGTAAGTATAGCTTTTTTAAGTCTGAGTCAGTTACATTAATGGTAAACATCAGGTTTTGGTGTTACACCCAAAAACAGGAATAGATATACATTAAGCTTTGACCAGCAGGAGTCTCAACTGACCAGAATGCAATGCAGCCACAAGACATGTTGCATCTTAATTAACGGGTGTGGTCAGCGCCACATCAAATCTAACCACAGCTAAATAATCAGCTTCAATATAATTATGTCCATTCTTTTGATGTTGCCAAAAGGCATTAAAGGAAATTTAGGAAGACACTAATTCAATTGGAGGTATCACTTTGTAGAGATCTATTTTACTTTGACATTTTAAAGGCTTTTTCTGTTGATCAGTGTTAAAAAGTCTCATTATGTAGACAGATAGAGAGATTCTTTATTTCTTCACGGAGGAAATTTGCATGTCACAGCAGCAGCACGCCAACAAACCGCATGGTACTAAGAATAGTGCAAAACTAATGTCAAATGTACGTGTCAAAGTGCCAACATGAAAGCAAAAAATATCATCTTTAGTAAAAATAAAACATGAAAACTTCCAAAGGGGTGAATACTTTTTATATGCCCTTGATACAACAAGTTAAAGTGGATGCAACTGAAAAGTATGGTTCAAATCTTCTCCAGACTGAAAGAAACTAGTGATTTAGTCTATATTTTTGACCTAATTCATGTGCAATCGTTACATTTAGACTCTTTTTCATTTCGAATCTCTGTTTCTGCATTTCGCTGTCATTTACATTCATGCAAATAATAGTTTCTCTCCTTTGCTCTCTGTTTCAAGAGTGTTTTCAACTGTTATGTTAGCAGCCTTGCATCCACCACGGTATGATTTAGCTATAGCACCTTCCTTAAACTTATAGCAAACTGTTATGAACTAGCTAAAACGAAAGCTGACTGAATCTAACCACGTGTCTTGTTCACTCCCAAACCAGCCCAGCTAGTAGTAAGTTGTGAATCCACATTAGCAAGAGGGTTGAATGATAATCCCTCCATTATTGTCGAGATATATTTCAGGCTGGACCAAAGCAGTGGCTTTAAATGACCGACATTGCCATAGTGTGGCTAAATAATTCCACTTTCAGTTAAAATGCTCTTTGAATACACTTGACTCCATGAATCTGGACAAACCTAAGATTGGTTTAGATTTTCATTTTAATGATTCACTGAGCAGCAGAGGGCGTCCTGACACGCATGAAAAGAGACCATTAAGGGGGTACACCATTTGTCGATTTTTATTACGAAGCAATCTTGGCCTCCAGACTGTCAATATAGATCTTTATGTGCAGTAAACAAGAAGATGCACACTTAGGATAAATGTCTCTTCCTTTTTGCATTGATAAATGACTTTCAAACTCTGTGCAAGTTCTGCATCATATTTTAGCAAGCATGTCAGGCTGCTTTTGCAGAGTTGGTAGGAGAAAATTCTGGGATATGAGCCTTCTGGAACTATTATGGGCCTAATTATGTTGGATACAAACTGGTTGATGGCACATGTTGTAGTTGCATCAGATGGGAATGGCAACTATCTTCTTCATGAGAGACTGCAATGACTATGTTTATAAAAACTTTCATGATAAATAATTACACTTATCTCTTTTCCCAGCGATACATAGCCTTGCATTCACACTGGGAGTTTCCCAACACACCAAGTCTTGTACTGCTGGCAACTGTAAAACTCCTCTGGAGCAAATGGGGGTGAAGTGCCACAACCCCTGAGGATAAAAGTTTTTCATTCTTCTCAGCTGCTCAAATCCCCTCAGTCAGTGATCCTCTAGTCATAGATCCTCTTCTCTTACCTCTAAGCTACCTCAAACCCATTGTTCAAGTGCATAATGGCTGTCTATGTGCCTTTTCACTGCTGCCTATTCTGAACAGCAGGTCACCAGCTCTTTCATTACTGTATGTACAATGCAAATGACAGCAGACTGAATGGTGGTGGATGTTTGAAACAGGAGGGGGGGCTGGCCGCCATAAACCTTCCTGAAGCGTCTCCTGACTGTGAGGATGTCAGAGCGAGGGGAGAAGCGGCAGACACCTGGCCTGCTTCCCAGAGCCTTTCATCTCGTGTTGGGAGCCATCCTCTCCACCAACGGGGCCTTTCAGCAAACAGCAGGATATGATGCCAGCAACACAATACGTCCCACAGCCTAAGTCTCACACCATCCAGGCACTGAAGTTGCTCATAATGTGTGATCAAGGGATAACACACTGCCCGGAGTCTCCACAAAGAAGGTTTATTGCTAAATCGCAGAGAAGTACACATTCATCAAATTCAATTCAATCCAAAAGAAAGCATTCAAAAGGAACAGTAAATACACCAACGTGGCTTTCAAAGCAATTAATGCATCAGCAGTTTAATTAAACAGCCACTAAAATAGGCTTTAGAGAAGGCGGAGGGAGAAATTAGCTTGCACTACTAACAGATATTGAGTGCTATTAGAACTCACTCCCACTCTAAGTAAGAAGTGGGAAAGGGCCATCAGCTCTGCTCCCCTACAATCCTATTGTGTGTCATTATGTGTGGAAGCCTGTGGGAGAGATGGCCAGCGCCGTTATCATCCCAGTTATCTGCAATTATAATTGCCCTCCTGCTCGCTGCAAAAATGGCTACTGAGGATTATGATTAAGGTGAAATGAAAGGGCAGAATCACAATCCTGAGAGCTGAGAGGAGGGAAGTGGTATTTTATGTGTGGGTGTGTGAATGTGTGTGCTGACTGAGGTTTGCCACTGTGCTCGGTCACAGTAGAATATGTAGATGTTCTAGATGAGACTTTAACTGATGGTTTATGCTCTTGCTCAGAACTGGTTTCATACATATTTGTCTGAGTGAACACAGGTTGATCCGTACTGATACACCCTTGTAATAACAAAGGGGTACCACATAGATCTGTACTCGGTCCATTACTATTTTCAGTTCATTTTAACAATATTCCTACTCCAACACATCTTACAAAATTGATTTTTTTGCAGATGGTACAATTTTGTTTGCATATGGCTTCTCTCTCAAGCTGTGTCTAGGTTAATCTACATTCTTCAAAAGTCTCTCAACCTTAAAGTTGTGCTGCATACATACAAGCCAGAATACATTTCACTCACATTCATTTATAATTCCATTTTACGCCTTTCTGCAATCAGGTACATAGTGATACATGGATAGTAGGATGGTCTACTAGCAACAAGAAGAGAACTGCACACTTTCATGTTAGTAAATAAATGTAATGTATTCTACTAAAGCTGTGTCAGTTATCACATCTCTTCTCAAATCTAAAATTACTGTAAAAGACCAGATGTCAGGATTGTCCAACACTTGATATACCACAAGTAAATAATGAATTTGCCTTTCAGTGAGGTTTCTTGTCTGTTTTGATTATAAAGCAGGTCTAAGTGCAACATCAATATTGTGAAAGTATGAATATGTATGAAATGCTCAATCAATGGAGAAAGGCATACAAGCCCATATTCACTAACTGCCCTCAGGACCTCTTTAAGGTTGTGATGTCACAACTATACAGTCGGCGCCAACAGCCACCTCCCCAGCACAGCCATGGTTGCAAAAAAAAAACCAGCAGAGCGGATGTGGAAAAAAGATAGATGTTTCTGATGTTTCCTACCTTTGTTTGTACCTTTATCTGTGTGAGAACATCCTTTAAAATGTATGTACTCTACTTATAACCATAACACAGATGCCAGAGAGTAGGTCTGATGTGTGGTTTGTTAGGATTAAAATCATACCCCAACTTTCTACACAAAACGCATTGAAGGTACTACAGTATATTAAATCAAATCCTAGTGGATTGGTGTCTGTGTAGGTCTCTTTATTTTTAAAGCTGGGTTTGCCTCAAGTAGGGCAACGTCCACCTGCAGCACCGAACAGGAGGTTGCAACTTTATACTCTGTTACAGAACAAAGAACAACTGTGGATGACTGTGTTCTTTTCATTTCAGGGGCCTGTTTCATCCCCATTTCTGTTCCTAAGAAAGAGTACATTGATAGAACACAATTCTGTGTGACCTTCAATTGTCTGTGGCCAAAATGACTTTAGCTGTCTTGTCTATCTCCTAATACACACACACACACACACACACACACACACACACACACACACACACACACACACACACACACACACAGTGACCCGAGTTTAATTACAGGCAGCAAAGAGCAGTGTCTGCCACAGTTAGCTTGACAAGCCTGTGGCAGGTTAGCAATATTAGCACCTTAAGCTAACCATTAAGGCTCAGAGAGTGTACTCCGGGAGCAGACATCCCATCACTGATGCCGACAGGAAACAGGAACCCTTTTCGACTTAAGAATATACATGGAGGTTGAGTGAAGACCACTAATTATCAGCATCTAAGAGGCAATGAGGAAGTCTTGGTGGACTTAAAAGTACTTGTTTGATCGTAAATGGAACATGCAGAATACAGTGTATGCTTAGTGTGGAGGGTTTATTTCCAAAATGCACAATAACAAATGTTACATGGAAATGTTTTATTGTTTAAAAGCAACATAAAGTGTTTTTTTTATGTATTCCTAATTATTTCCCAATTCCTATTTTGGAATAGTAGGTTAGACTCTGGTTTGGAATGAATATTTTCATATACATGTTCATGTGCGTTGACTCACCAAAGTCTTCTCAGGCTCCTGCTGGGACTCAGTGGAGGACTCCATGGTCGTGTTAATCCAGAGTCAGGCCTGTCAGCGCCGCTCTGACGACCGCATATCTGTTAGGACGGAGAAGCAAAGAGTTACCACAACAGGACAATATTGCAACATATGTACAGTAGGCGCACACTTTCTTTCACTTTTGTTCAAAATTCAGTCCTCCTAGGCTTGTAGTTGATTTGAAAGCAGCTATTTTATGCCTTGGAAAAGCACTGAATTTTTCAAAGTGGCCTTTAAACCTCATGTAGGATGGCTAGTTTGCAAGATTGGACTTATTTGGAAAATCCTGCCTACTCATCTATCGCATTTTAGATCAACCAGCCCGCATGGGCTGTTTACCATAGAGAAGCACAAAGGATTTCTCTCATTTCTGCCACTGTATATTAATGCAGCAAAAACCTGCTCACCATTCCCCACCGCCTTCTTCCCACCCAAACAAAGGTGCTGTAGCTCCAGGCCTTTAATAAACAGCCTGTTTCTAGTGCAAGCAGGGGAGGATGGCAGGATCAGCCGGCCTGTCAGCTCTTTTTCCCACAGAGTCCTGAAAAATGCATTCTTTCATTCTATCTTTTTCTGCCTTCAGCTTGCTTCCCTATAGAATTGCTGGAGCATGACACTGTTTTTAACCTTTATCTATCCAGGGAAGGTTTCTGCTGGCTGCCACTTAGTCGCTCCACTGACCTGTTGGTGAGTTACTCGAAAGGTACAACAGTAAGGATGTCTGATGTAAGTTACTTTATGAATCCACAGAAAATTGATCATTCCATTCCTTGCATATTTAGGCAGGGATATCACAGGAAAGGTTCAGACTAGGTATGTCTTTGACTCATATCTTAAATCACTGCAGATCAAACACAAGCTGTATTTCTCACAAAACAGTACGACAAATTAAAGCAAAAATGCGGCATCCTTATGCAAAACACAAGAACAATACACAAGAGGATGCAATAAGCCTTTGAGCAAACACAAACATTTTTCTTATCTCGCAAGTACCTTCATGCATTAAATTGATTCCATATTCGACAACTCCACTTATACTGTATATCAATAAAATCCTAACACTGACCTTTACCTCTAATGCCAAAATCTTCCATGCACATCTCTACTAACAAGCAAACTGTATCCATCTCTCCAATAACATTCACCCACCCCCGTCCATCAACAAGCTCTTGAATGGTCCAAATCATTACCTCATTATTTGTTCTCTGTGCAGTCGCTGTACCTGCACACACACAAGCCCAACCCCACTGCTCAACATTGTAACACCACTGTCAGTTAAATCCTCACCATCAGTTCATGAACAAGTGGGACCATCTGTTAATTACACTCTACGCTTCTGGGCAGATTATTTTGGGTGGAGCAGCTGCCTGCCAACACGTGGTTGTCCTAAAAATGCTTTTGAGATTACAGGAGGCAGCCACTTATGCTGATTGCTGTTTTGTGTTGATATTTAAATGATATGAACCCTGTGTTCCCAACTGAGTTTACACCTTATCAGACTACTGTACGTTGCCATAGGACCACTTGAGAAAGCAGCATTATGACTTGAGGGTTGACACTGCACAGTACGAAGATACTACATGCCTCCACTTGCCAGTCAAGTTGCAGATTACATCCATGTCCGTGCAGACTCATGTAAGACTTTGAAGGAACATATGACGTGTATTTCATGGTGAAATGGAAGTTATCACTATTTTGAGGTGTACGATTCCAGTGAATAATTTCCAGTGAGAAACATGCTGTCTTCACTTTGAGACTATTTTTACAGAGGAGCACAAAAAGACTGATAGAGAGCTTCATCACATGGTGCAATGACAATCACTTGAAACAAAATACCAGCAAAACCAATGAGCTTGTGTTTGACTACAAAGCTTCATATATGGATGTTGCTGCAAATTCTAAAAGGTAGATTCACATACATGCTCAAATAGGCAACCCAGAAGATCTATACATCACCACAGTGTCAAGGTGGGGACCAAAGATTAGTGTCACCAATTCTGTATCCAACCAAATGTGACATATGGTCACAATCTCGCCTTCTGTTCCTCAGTAATGCTATTGAATAATGGGCAGTTTTATTTACAGAACATCACTGTGTCACAGTGAAGCTGACACCTGACCTTTTGGATATAAAATATCATCACTTCATCATTTATATCCTATATTATCATAATTACAATCCGACTTACCGGGTTGCACCAAAAAAGTGTTTTGCGAAGTGGCAGCCGTGTGGCACATGTGACCTCCAAATCCTAATCAGTTCATCCTTGAGTCGATTTGTACCTTACAGACATGAGGTCACAGTAACTTTTGAGCACTAATATTTACTGGGTTCAGCCTGGAGTCTAAAAATTATGTTTGTGCAAAATTTTAAGAAATTACCTTTGCATTGCACAGATATTGTGTTCACGAGGATGGGATGGATGGATGGACAATAATTAAACATAATGTCTCCTGCCACAGCTCTCCCAGCCACGGTTATTGCTGGCACAGAGGAATAAAAACACCTCTATAGTCCCCTTCAACAGGTATATATTTTGTGATGTTTTATAAATTGCACTGTGTTTAATAAGCTGAGTTAGGATTTTTGAGTTGTGGAAACTATTAAAAATTGCACACTCATGCCTTCATAAAGAAGCTAAACTGAAGGTGAGGCAGCTCTGTGTCAGAGTTGATACAGCTCTTTCATTCAAAACATGATAGTAAAATGCTTAAATTGCACAAGCTTAGCTAAAATAGTGCAATAAAAGCCATATGGGGACACGGAAAGGATCTTTCAAGTTCAAATCATTAGAGCCAGACTAGTGATAAAAGAAAATGGGATTCAGATTCTAGGAAATTCAGAAGTGGTAGTGTACTGAGAACAAGAACTGAAAAATCAGTATTCTGCAGGGTTTTGTTTTAGTTCAAATCACTCAGTTTAGTGTTTCTATGAAATTCTATTTGACCACCAACACAACTCCAATGGAAATTGTTATTACTGACAGAGGAACAATTTTTATAATCCAGTACAGTTCAGCTCACAAGTCATTTTATACATGACTATGTGGTATTCACACATTTAGGAAGTAGGTGGGCAGCTCTTGCCAATATTCATAAATGAGTTTCCTTAGAAAGGTGCCAAGAAGGTAGTAGAAGAAAGATAGCAGGAAGGAGGCAGCTTAAGGGGACTCTTGAGAGACAAATAGTGCCTAATATCTGACAGAGGACAGGAGGACATCCTGACAAAGAGAAGGTCACTAAATCCCCCCACCAGTCGTTCTACTAATGTAATGCTCCACTGCTCCAATAGCCTCTTGGCTCCAGCCAGCACATACACTTCATCTGGCCTCAGCTCTCAAGGACCCGTCAAACTGAGACAGATGCTTTCCACTCTTCCTCAAAACCGGCTTTAGCAATCAGTCCATGACTCAGCCTGGAGCGGCAGCCACACAGCTGAGGTGGGAAAATAACGCAGAAATCAGGGCCCGCGACTACAGGGAATGTTTTGATGCAAGGGGAGGTAAACATTTTTTTGTATTAATCTTTGTCAACTTTTATGGCTATTATGTTGTCTCTGAAGTGTGTTGCTGCAATGACAACTGAACTTCCCTCTGGGATACATAAACTTAGTGATCTTTGAGTTCGCTGTTTATCACTGACTTACATTTTCAGTATTTAGTTCACACTCTCTTCCACATTCTGTCAGTGCAACACAATGCATGCTTTGGCTTCTGGTGCAGCTTATTTTGAGGATGACTAAATACACATTAGCTCTGAGGCCGCTGTCTATTTGCAGCTGCCTTTATATGATATGGCAAGGATCTTCACATTTTTGTTTTTGAGTGAAAGATCCCAACAACAATTGGATGGATCGCCATTAAAATTTAGTACATTAATTAATATTTTCCACAGGATTCCTCCAGCATCACCAGCAGGTTGATGTGCTACAACATTTTGACTATGGGCTTAACATTGCATTATTACATTTTTATCAATCATAAAAATATCAGACCAAGGAATCTGACGAATCAGTGATGTCAGTCCGATATCCGATGAGTTAACTATGTCAGTGTCTGCACCTGAAACCGATACTGGACAGATTGGTCCCAACTAGCCAACTAAAATTTTACCTGCTTCGCATCTTGACATTAGCATTTGGCTCAAAGCATTGTTCGTTGCTCAATCTTGTTCTTTTGTTGTCTAATTATTACTGCATATAAAATTAATTCCTATTTGTTTTTTTTTTCTATTTCCATGCCAAACTCTGACTATGACTGATCCGATTATGACCTAACTAGTGACATAATCAATCTACAAGCCATTGACAGGCAATCCACTCTGCTGTGGTTCTGTTGTCTTCACTTTCACCCACACTTTAGTGACACTCTGCCCTTTCACACAAGCTGGCTGGCACATAACAATCTGTTTCAGTCGTACCACAGCAGTCTGCTAGCTAGGAGCTATGGATCATTGCCAAAGATAGAGGGCAAGCGCACAGGGAATCCTAAATTTGTGGCTTGGCCGTGGCCCCAAAGCAAAGCTGGAAACACTGGCTGAGGGGTTTCTCCACAGAGCCAACAGACAGGAGGGAAACCTGGGGAAATAACATACAGATTTTCTGATTTATACTCCAGTTTAAGAGCATCAGTATATGGTATGTGAATATGCATCACTTGCCACATGATTGGATTTACACATTAGCAGATGGAATGATCACACAATGCCAAGAAGGTCAGAGTGTCAGCAGTTTAACAATGTTCATTGCATCATGAGCTGTATTAGCTATCATTCAATTTTTTTCACAACCAACCAATATCAACTTTGTTCCAAAAGTCACTGTCTAACAGATTTACAGTTTCAATGTTTGGCATGCTGATATATTTACTTTTACAAATGGTCTTCCCCCTTGAACAAGATCTCAGTCTTGTTAAATATGTGACAAAGCCAGTGTTATAACAAATCATTTAACCTTTTTTAAAGCCATGTGGGTTAAGTGGTCGATTTTATGAGATGACACCATAATAAGTGATGCAAAAAGGTTTATGTAAAGAATGATGATACAAAATCCATCCATTCATCCGCTTATCCGTGGTCGGCTCACGGTGGCAGCAGGCTCAGTAGCCTCCCCAGCAACACTTTCCAGCTCCTCCTGGGGGATCCCGTGGTGTTCCCAGACCAGAGGAGATATGTAATCTCTCCAGCGAGTTCTGGATCTGACCCGGGGTCTCCTCCCAGTTGGACGTGCCTGGAAAAACCTCCAAAGGGAGGCGCAATGATGATCCCATAGAACTTACAATTATGGTCTAATTATGGTAACATTTGGATTTGAATTAGGACTGGACAACATGAACTGTAGTCTGTCAAATACTATGAATATCACAAATTACAAATCATATGAACTAAATTTTAGCAAAGCAGGATGTTTGACTAAAAACATAGGCTACATTCTGGAAAATGCTATGTTTGAAAATAATGAGAGCAGACCAGAAAATATTTGTTTGGACAGCTTATCACTATTGTTTGAGTGTGCAGCAGTGAAATACTTTGATTTTGATTGTTTTTAGATTAACAGTAGAGCTCAGCTCAAGGGTAGACAAGGACAGCAATCATTTCAGGATCCTAAGCTGATTGTAGTGATGTTACTGTCTGTTCTCGACAGGCGAGGCAGCTCTCTGACAGCCCCAGAAGCCAATCTATAGAGGCCTATCACTGCTGTCATCGCTGAGTGTTTGGGAAATGATTACCCTTGGTTAAGTGAGACATACGGTGTTCTACCATGCTACCGTAGATGAATGATAACAGTCAGGGATGAGACGACAACAATGTCACATGTTGGTCCCTGATATTTTCCCCACATCAGTAATAGAAATCAAATAGCAAACCACAGCACAGACATTTGTCATTTCTGTGTTTTTGTCTGAGGATTCAATCTCTCCTTCATCACCACTCCTCGCAGCGACAACCAGCCGCTCTGATAATTCAGAACAAGGCCACTGCTGCCTCCACTCTACTAAGTGATGATGAAGCTTTTAGGATAATCTCCAGCAAGAATCTCTCACAGCAAAAGCTGCCTTTTCAAGATTTTCAAAAGGAAAAGGTGTGCTGCTGTGGAGTTGTTTTTATTTTGTTTTTTTTATAAATTATTTGATGATCTGGTGAGGACTAGGAGCACAGAGTTCCATTCAAATCAGCAAAATGCAAGTAAAATATATGTTGTTTGCAAATTACTTGCTGACTTTCTGCTTCTATGACACCTGTGCTGGCTCCACAGATGCCAGATACTTAAGCCTCAGGCTATTAAGATGCTGGGGCGTGAACTTGACCACCTATGGGAAGAAGGGCAGGACTAGCCTAACCCTGCATCAAGGTGAATGGCAGATTGCTAGACAAAAGTCTCCAGCCATGATAGCTGCTCTGCAACACTGTGCAGGGACACAGAGTTCCTTGGGCTAAATACTGACGTCAGTATGCTAACATGCTCTCAGTGACAATGCGCCGCATCACCTCCTATTAATTTAACATAATTCAGCACGCTGCTACTGACGGTCAATCATACTGTATATGTACAGGCGCACATTCAAGGTACCTGATGTTCACCAGTACCTGTAACAACAAGTCCCCCATCTACAGCTCTTTACATTTTCTTTAATACATGGCTTTATTCAGTCTTAATCCCCATCTAGACAAGTGCAGCTTTGATGTAAGTCACTCGAAGAATTAGGTATTATTACGTTGGAACCCGGCCAATAGACATACCATTAAGGCTTCCATCTGGTGCTTTCTATCCCCTATAGTACTATAGTTACTGCACCATCATCATTTCAATACTTTTCATTTACACTCATTCACACACATAAATACAGACATGTAGAGCTCTGAAATCTACTAAGCATCAGTTTTTAAAGATTAAATAGCCCAAGTGGGCTAGAAATAGTTTCCTGTGGAGACATACTGTATTAACCATGAGGCTACACTAGAAATGTCAGTCTGTCAGGAATGAAAGGCTGCTGGTCAAACTATGTTTTCAAAAATGCTCTCTATGGAAATTAAAACAACAGGATAAAGAGAAGTAATTCAAGTCGCTTGGTCCGCTGTAATCTTCTGCCTGTCCCAGTTTGGTACCATGCTCAGGGGGGAGACATCTTTAAACAGAATTAATCCATGTAGGTCAGGGAGTGAGGAATATTAATCAACCATGTAAGCAGAGGCAGAGGATTGCCTTGCTGGACCGCAGAGAATCCAGCACAGTTTCACCAGAACAAGAGTCACTTTTTTTTTTATCCTTCTGACAAAGATAGAAATGTATAAATATTCGTGAAATCTGATACTGTACATGTAGGAGGCTAAAAAAACAGACTTTGAATGTTAAGGGACAAAGCAGGACAGAACAGTAAGATATTCTATGGCTCAGAAAAATGACAGACTTGCAGACTCTTACAGCACTGCTCAATTAAATATTATCTGGCAGCCATTCCTGTCGCACAGATTTAATCTGATTTCCAAACAGATCCTGTTTTTATAAACACAAGATGGCTCTACGTAATTTTTGTCCCCTCCACAATAAAGTATCTGGGAGCTTCCTTAAGGTTTGGCTAAAGAGTGGATGTGAATTTTACTAAGTATAAAATGATATAAAAACAGTCCAACGTTGACTCACCCAGAATGGAAGTCTGGCTTGTGTTATGCCAAATTTGACCAGAAATAACAAACGTGGAAAATTGTCTTCAGGTTATTTCCCTACTTTCCATAAATGTACTCTTGGCCCCGCTCCCTCCCAAGAGAGAGACAGTGTGTGCCTTCCAAAACGTGACTTGCAGCATACCGGTTTGAGCTGAATGGCCATGGTCTCTAATTCATTTATTTTAGAAGCCAAAGCCAATCAGGATTTGTTTGGAGAGGGACATTTTGCTGTTGAAAAAAGGAAATTATCACTGCTTTCTGATGTATAAACTATGTAAAGAAGACATTTCTCTAAATAATCTTAAAGAGATGTGGGCATTTTTGGACTGCAAATTCTTGTTACTCATCCACACGCATATATACCAACACCAACATTTCTGCAATAGTCTAATATAGTGTATATCAGTCAAGCCAATTTATCAGTATAACTCTGGGGAAAAGCACTGCCTTTGCAACACTTAGATGCAAAATTAGATGTTTGCTGCAAAGGTTCCTAACAGGCAGCAGTTTAAAAGGATAAGGCCAGTGTTATAGATTTTTCTTATCATCAGAAAAAAAAAAAAAGATCAAACCCAACAACATGGTAGTCTGTCTCTCAATATTTTCCAACTCGCTCAGCAAGTTTAGCCATCAGCCCCAGGCCCAATGGTTCCTACTGAATAAAAACAACCCACAAACATATCATTTCATTTATTTATTTATTTTTTCAAAAAGGCTAAATAATTTAATAATTTCAACAGTTTGGCACTGCAACAAGTGTTATCAAAAAGCATTTCTTGGAGACGTATACATATTTGGAGCTCTACTGATTATTTGTGGCAGCAGGGCGGTGTGTGCAAGACTGAGTCAAAATAGACTCCAGTGTGTGTGTTCATTGTAAGGAATGGTGGAAATAACAGGCTTCACACTCAATACTTGTTAGTAGAACACATTGTTTTGGTCTTTTCATGAAATTTGTTGACAATAGCAGAACTATAGAATATCACCAGATGTGTCTTTTAACATGTTTATAATGTGTTCCTACCAGATATTTATCGGTTTATACTTCACTTTAGTACAGCTCATCCTCAGTAACAGCTTATATGACCACATCAGCTGCTACACCTCTGGCAAAGGTTTGACAGAAATTCAATGTCATATCGTTTCATGTGCCACATGCAGTCCATTAAGGCCAGTTTAGATGTCCTTGCCACTCCACAACATAAAGTGCAGCAGCACAGCCACATGGAGTACTGCTCAACTTGAGACAAGATGATGTAAATAAACCTGATTCAGACTTATATAATGTGTTAGTTTTGCTTCCTGATGTTGAAACAGTGCTCCTGAGAATCCCTCATGTTATTATAGGGAACCAGAACAAGTGTCACCTTGCAAAATTTTACCTGTATTACTTTTGAAATGCAACAAGATGACTCAGCGCTCACTAACATCCATTTATCTGATCCATCAGAGCGACAAGTGGATGGGAATGCTGATGAGGATGAGAAGAGGGATGAGAAGGTCTGAACTCCTGTGGTGTCAAGGAGACTGTGGTGACCTCAGAGTGTTCAATCCCCTTATAGGAGAAACACTGCGGCTGCTTGGCTATTTAACTGGCTGTTAGCTCGCAGAGGACAGCAGAGAACCAGCTCTGCCACAGAGACAGAGAGGAAAATCACAGAGAGAGCCACAGCTCCACTACAGTGAAAACGTGTGTGACGCATGCAGCCCAAGCTGAATAATATGTGTGTGTGTGTGTGTGTGTGTGTTTATGAGTGTGTGTGTGTGATACCTCTTGCATAACAGAAAAGAGAGAAAAGATGTGAGGCTGACATGCCTGTACATTTAGCCTAAAGATCTATCATATATTACGTTTTATGGGATTAGCGGACATGATGAGAAAGGGACGAGTGCAAAGGTCACGATGGCAGACAATATTCCTGTGCCCTGAGAATGACCTTTTAATAAAAGCATACGGGGAAAAAAGAGAGTGCTGGAAGACGGGATCATAGCCATCATCTCTACATGATCAGTGTTGTCAGAAGCTGGACAAATGTGAATCACCTCCTTGTCTCAGTCTGGGATTTCTACAGCTATCTGCAGTCTGACACCACCAGACACATTTTGACTAGCTCGCCGGGCATCAGGACACATCATCAAGCTGGAGTGTGATGTGGCCCCAACGTATTAGCATCTGTTTGAATCTTCCTACACACAAAAACTGCGTGATAACACCCAAAAGAAGCCTAAAGACTGAGATTATTCAAAACACAGGAACACACACAGACTACATTTGTCCACATCAAGCGCGGGTACATTTAAAACACACAAACACAGAATCCTGAAGGCGACCGGACCGATGCAGCATGCACATGTGGAAGAGAGCGCAGGGAGGTGAATGAAGGACCTACCTCATGCAGCTCGGGTAGCAAAAAGCATGATTACATTCACAACACAGCCTCTGAGAGAGGACGAGAGAGAGAGAGAGAGGGAGGGAGAGAGACATAGAGATGACATCACCATATTTTTCTTCCTCCTCCTCTGAAATGTAGGCTAGTGCTGCAGGGCTGCCGGTGTCGGCAGCGGAGCAGCAGTGAGAGCTCCCTCTGTGAGTGTGTGCGATGACAGTGGAGTAAGCTTTACATAGAAGCATTCTCTGCTGGATGTGACCTCAATGTATTCAAGTCTGCAACTCCGCCAGAGCCCTCTCACACACACACACACACACTCACATAATTTCTCTCAGAAAAATCTTCTTGCTTACATCGTGGCGAACCATTTCAAAGTATTTAACAATTTTATGAAACATACAATATAATGTTAGGTAAGCCTGTGCAATATGGCCTTTAAAAAAAATCAAGATATTTTTAGGAAGTGGTGCTCCATCACATGCTACTACTATTGTCAAAAATAACATTTTCATTTTAATATAATATTATATGATTCCAATTATTTGAAAATGTTTTAATACTTATTACTGCAGTATTGATAAACAGGTACCAGTTGCATTTTCTCGCTGCCCCCTCTCTCCAAAAGCAGGATGACAACCACATTATTTTTAAAGGCCTGATTTAAAGAGAATATTTAAGACTAGTACAATACAAGTATGATATTTAGTGTTCACTCATTCTGCTGTTCTCTGCTTCTAGCCAATAGAAGAAAAGGCATACCTCTTTGTGATGTTACAGCCTTAATATCTTTATCTTTTAATAAAAATATAAAAATTGTATGTCCTCAGTGTTGTTTCAATTTTTTCCTGTGGTACTGAAAATGGTAGTGAATTTTGATATTTTTCAAAGTATTAAATCAAAGTTAGAAATGTTAGTATTGTGACAACGCTAAGTTACCAAGAGTAACTGTGAACACAAGGCAAATAATACTAGCATTTTGAAGCTCATGTTACTTCCAACTGGCTCCTTTTCTTCACTAGATCCATTTGTCCATTTATTTAGAGGGACATGAACCCACACAGTGCTATTGAAAAAAAGAAGAATGACACTGACCCAAGACTTTAGGTCAACAATACTCACTCAGCAACCTTTTAGTGAAAAAAGAATCCTCCGTAGGGACTAGCTTAAATGATATCCAGCGTATCACTGCCTGTGTTTACAGCTGGTTGTGTAGCATTAGAGATCATGTTGAAGGGATTTTCTGATTCAGTATTAGAAATTAAAATGAAAGAATTGTGAGTGCTGACCATGTCTGCTGACCTATTTCCTGGGGGGAAACCCAGAACTTAGATGCTATTTTAACCTTTAAAAGGGCATCTAGCTTGTGACCTGCCTGAAAGTCCCTTTAACAAAGCAACACCACTTTGGTACAATGGGAATCACCAAACACAAGGACTTGGCTTTCAATCTTTTAAATTGCTTCTCTCCTTTGTGTTCATTTTACTATATATGGCTTTTATGAGTTCTGTGCTATTGGTATCCTACTAACTTTTGAGTTTTTATGTATCTGTGATGGGAGTTTTTATAGTGCGCAATTAGCCTTTTGGGGTGCTTAATGACTTATTTTACTAAACAGAAAGAAAGTCTTAGCTTGTCCTGACTTTGTTCGGAATAGACGTAAACAGGAGAGCTCATTAATTATTCATATGGGACATTCATTCCTCCACAAAAAAATATAATTTTTAGATCAGTCTATATTATTTCCAAAATGATGATAAATGTCCAGTGAAATTCACCAGAGCCCGCTGTGAAGTCTTCAAATTTCCTGGTTAAATGGATTCAGGTTTACTGAGCCACCATAAGACCTCTGATCACAGACACACAGTTCATAATATCTTGTATCTCATAACATCAAAATGAATCCTCCCTATCTTTTCCCCTATGTCCTATTTCAACACCAACCTGCCATATTATTGTGGTGAATCACTATGGACACATGATGTTATCAGGCACTGACGCCTATACTGTGCCCCAGTGGATGCTTCTAGTGCTGCAAATTATAATTTTATGGCACAAAGTGCAGTAGTTTGCATACATGCTTATGAAGTAGGACAGCATAAGAGGTGCTACTTTTGGAAGAGTGGACATGAGGAAACATAACCTCGCATTTGCAAGCAGTCTGTTCACTTGTCTCTGTGATTTAAGTACGGTATGTTTGTTTGTGTGTATCACATGCAGGAGGTATGTGTTTCTGTATTGAAAAGTGTTGTATGGTGTATTGGTTCAGCTGCAAGGGAAACATGCTGCTGACAAAAGCACCAAGCTGTGAGTGTTGGGAAGACTAGGCAGGTCAGAGCTGAAGGTGGTGTGTCTGAAATACCAGGAAAAGACGGAATTCAGATGGTAAGGCTGATCAAATTAACAAGAAATTTGAAATTTTTCTTTTTTCCTTTTTTTTTTAAGCAAACCACGCCCTTCACCCTTCCTGACCACTGTCACCATGTGGCATAGATGCTCCATCACTTTTAAAAAATAATTTTCATGATTAAGTCAGAGCACCTCCATGGCCTAAACATGTTGTCCCTTTACTGGTTTGTGTGTTGTTCCCCTGAAGGGACAAACATATACTTTTGACAAGAGCTTGACGCTACAAAATGCCATCGATTCAAAAATCCATGGAACTATATTTCTGAGCAAAATAACATTCTGTAAATTCCCCAAACATAACATCTTGTCTGGAAAATCAATCAAATTGCCATTTTGAAACTCACCGTCAAAACTCCCTAATATTCCAAACATCCTCTCACTGATGGGAAAGACATCTTCTAAATATAATCTGCTCAATGGAAAGAAAAGAACATTCTCTCTCACTCTCTCCCATTATCCCTCCACAGATACATGCATCATATTTAACTGAATTACACAGTTGTATGGAGCTTGAAGACGCTGGTGGACTGGCCTTTCCATTTGCCTGTGGCTGTAGAGCAGGGTGAAGCAACTCGGCTCATCTAAGACAGCAAAGAATTATCAGAAAACGCACATACCTATCAGCCACATATATCCCCATCTCTTGACATAAATGCAGGACTAACTGTTGTGAACATTGCTTACTTAAAAAAGTACTATACTTTTAACAGAAAACTTGCTTGATTACTGAATCAGCTTGTAAATTTACTCGCTGCCAACACCCATTTGTCAACCAGTACTCTATCTTGGAATTAACACACAAATTTGCAATGCAATTGTACATGGCTTAAAAACCAAGTAACCAGCTTAAAAGCCTGGCCAAACCAGCATGTAAAATGGTGAGATTTTAGAGGGAGTTCAATTAGATCCAGTGGAATCGCTATAAACAGAATAGTGGATAGGAAATAAGAGAGAGTCCCCAGGAGCTATTGTGTCTGACTAGCGTTAGCGTTCAGCTACAGCAGTTCACCAACTAGCCCTGTGGGTATAGTCAGAACTAGGGATAGACCTGTTATAAGCATGGCCAATTATCAGATCCAATATTTAACATTTGAATCAGTGTTTTGTTTTGTTTTTTGTTTGTTTGCTTTCTGCCGATTTGTTGATAAAATCAATTTAAATTTAAATTTGTACTACTTTTTATGTACTTTGACCTTGATGCGGCTTCCTCTCTCAGTCTGTAGTCTCTGGGGTCTCACTCAATAGCCCACCAACAACACTATTTGATTGGCTTCATGTTACAAGTAATATCCTATCAATATAGTGGAGTAAAAAGTACATACTTGCCTCCAAATGTAGTGTATTTTTGAGGTACAATTTTGAGGTGCTTGAGTAGTTCAAACAATACAGTTCTTGATTAAACTAAGTCTTCCATTTTTACAGCAACAATATATATAAGTATATCAGCCTTCTTGATCACTAATGATTGATACTGGTATCAAAAAAATCAGTAAAGTAATCAATAAAATCAGTCTATCCCAAGGCACTAAGTCACCAAGCTTCAAGAACCAAATATTCCATCTGAACTATCCTCCTTAGCGCTTTCCTAGATCAAATGCAAATGAGCTTTTGAATGAGAGATTGTGGGAGCTTGTCTGACCTTGCTGAATGGTGCTAAAAGTCATGACCACATGAGGAGATTACACCATTGCAATGAAAAGTCATCTTCAAGGGGATTAGTGAGAATGAAGCCAGTGACAAAGACCAAACACTTGTAATGTGGAGTCAGTTTTGCAGTAAGCGTGACCGCTCAGTGCATTCTGTTAGAGTTTAAAGTGAGATGGAGGGCAGGGTATAGCCAAAGGCTTAATTCTCCAACAATACTTCAAAGTTAAAAATCTCATTGTTGAAGAAAGAGGCATTCTTTTCCACAAATAACAGCAATTATATACCCAATCCTTGCCCAGAGTCTCAGTAAAACCTGCCTAACCTGAACAGAAGGTGCAGATACGGCCCCTTACAGATAGCTTATCTAAGCAGTGATAAGGCTAAAGGAATTTTTAGAAAACAATGAGATGTTGATAAGAACAGCACAAAAGTGAAATAAGAGAGATAAAAATAAAACTTATCTCAAACACCTCATCTCAAAAAGAAAGTTCTTCTTTAAATCATGTTCAGCCAATAGATCGAGGAAGTCTTTGATGGAGATAAAGATGCAGAAACTTTCAATTTGATTAACTTCTGTTGTTAAGGTCTCTTTTCATTGGTTTTGCTAGCACTTCAGGGGAATAACTAATATTATACTGCCACTGACACTGAGCCTTGCATTACAACTGCTTGTAACACTGGAACTAAATGCCTGCTAGTCATTCAGCTTCCCACTTTGCTGGTCAGTCGTGATTGGCCCAAATAACCTTAATGTGTTACTTAGAAAGCTCTGCAAGTTGAGAGATGTGACACCCGAGTGGAAAATCTGAGTGAATAATGCAAGGGACATAAGTACGTGAGTTTGCGTCACAAACACTGTCCCTTTCCCCCCCGGCCGCAGCTTAGGCCAAAGGGATTATTACAGCCGGACCTGAGGTGATTTTTGGAGACGGTACAGAAGAGATGCACAGCACACTGTGCCTGAAATAAATACCTGTCAAAAGCTAAAAGCTGGTGCAGGTTTGTTGACCATAACAGGGGGTGCTAACTTTCTGACGTGATATGAAATTGTATCCATGCTGAACACAGAGCGCTCTCTGTGAACAAGAGCTCAGCATAACAAAGCATCAACATCCCTCTGTATCAAACAGGCTCATCAAATACAATGAACTGTACATCCCTCAAAGTGCTGCAGCTGTGCACAGGACTCTGGAGTCTGAATGAGTGAATTAGGACACTAGAAAGCAGAGGATGTAAAAACACTTGTTAACTCCTTCAGCTTCGCAACAAAGCCCGATATGTTTGTCATGCAAATAGTCAGAAATTCAGTCATTTAAGAGCGACTCATTTACTGTTAATATTTGTGAGTATTACTTTGTTACAATGATTGACATAGTAATTATCATGCATAAGAATTACTGTTTCTATCTCAGTTCATCATACACACACCCCTCCGCAGCACCGAGGCATCCACCCCATGTCTACTCAACTTTAACGTGGGAATAGACAATGCCCCTAAAAGAGGAGCCGCCACCATTCTCCCTTGATTCACCCCAGTGTTATAAGCAAGCAGAACTGCAATGATTAGTTGATTAATCGATTCTTTTCTTTGTCATTTCTGATTGTAAATGAAGAGTCCAAGAGTTCTGGACTGTTGGTTGGACAAAAGGAGCTATTTGAAGACGTCACTTTGGGTTCTTGGAAAATGTGACGAGCATTTTTCACATCAAGTAGTCGTGACAATAATCTGCAGATTAATCGATAATGAAAAAGATAGTTAGTTGCAGCTCTATATGCAATCAGCTGATAACAGGTGTTTTGGGGAGACTGGTCATGGATATCATCTTTTGCAGTTGCCGTTGTCTGACATGCATAGCAGTTGCACCGTGTTTTAAAGGTTAACATGTACCTGTCAAATGTAGCATCAGAAATACAGGGGACAGCACTACCAATAACTGACTCTCATTGTACTTTATGCTGTAGCTTTCTTTGGCTGTAGCAACTAGAAAGTTAAATTCAGATGGAGTAAGGTTGTATTTTCTGTTTAGTAAGGAAAATAGATGTAAAACATTTACTTTCTTGACATTTTGTGAATTTATTTTGTTGATTTGTTACACTAATAGCTAAGAGAGCTTGTGAACCACTCGCATACATCTCCCAGCTGCTTCTACAGGGACTATCAAACTATCGCCTCTTGCGGTACAAAGTGGTGTTACAGACCGGATGGGCCGGGGCTAGGTTAGCATGCTTACTTCAGTAGATCTGTCTGCAACACAATACATAGACATCTTTGACATAACGTCAACACTGTTGTTTCTTCACATTTCGTTGATAATGTGAGTTCATTTTTTGAATGTTTGAAAAGTTCTGTCCATTTTGTGCACATTGTAACTTAAAAATAGAAAGACAAAGAAAAGCTGTGAAAATGGGGATGTAACAACCAACTGGGAATGTAACAAAAACATCAAGAGTACTGAGAACCAGCAACTTGTTAATTCACCAGAATATCCAGTCTAACATTTCTGATCAAAGATCCCTTTGAGGTACTTTTTCTTTTTGTTTACTACACTTTGTTCCTGCCTGAAAATATTTACAGCCACTACACCTAAAAACACCTTCAAAACTCACTGCCCAGGGTGCATTAGGTACAGTAATGGAGCAAAGGAAAATGCTGTGTCTTTGTTTCCATCGTGTTCAAAGGACCCAAGGACATTTTTTGCTGATCCTTTCAATAAGCTGCAACAGTGGAGTGTTGTCAACTCAACTCTGCTTTAATGTCTCACGATAGACATTGTGCACTGGTAATCATTTGCACCACATACCAATGTTTAATCCAGGATGTTTGTTTGTTTCTTTGTCTCCTCTTGTAGGTATTCTGTGGTGCAGCTGAATGCTCGCTTTACAATCATAGGTGTGGTCAGAGGCTACACCCACAGTTCCAGCCATGCTTTCATGAGTCATCTCATTAGCTCAGATACAATGTTTTGTTGATGTGGACTGGAAGTGGTGTCTTCGGCATGTCTGGTGGCTGTGATGTCACTCATGCAGCAAAGCAAGATTCCTCTGGGAGGGTAAGGCCAGATTCATATTACCAAAGAGGAAATCTCAGGTCATGATTATTAAACCAAAGGGCAAAGGAACAATTTTTTCATTGTTTTCAATGGATAGAGTAAATCATTATTGTTATTACTTTACATTACGTTGTAATATTGTGGAAAAAATGAGACTTTTTGGAATTCTACTCTGTAGGTAAAAATAGAGATGTACAGTCCAATCAGTCAGTAAGTCAGTAAGTTCAGCACTTACCAATGACCTTGACTTGGGTAAAAAAGTCTGAGGTCAAGGAGGAGGGGGATGCCAAGTTAGGAAATCAATATTGGGTCTGTGTACATTGTAATGAGGGTCCGAAATTAACACCCGCCAAGCACCAATGGCGGGTAAATTTTCTGTTTGGCGAGTAAATCGCGGAGGTTATCCGCCACTCTGGCGGGTAAATGTTTGTACCACAATAGTACATTAAACTAAGAGTCTACTGCGTTTTGGGACGCACACACATACACAAACACACACAAAAACTGTGTGAAAGTCTCAGATGCTGCGAGGGATGAAATTTCCCTCCGCCTCTGATGCGCCTCCGGAGGTGGTATCAGAGGCGCATTATTGGCGAACCGAACCAGTATGAACGGAGCCGGCGGCGCAGAGCGAGGGTGTGTCGATCTGATGGTGTTCACTGTCTGATAACTAAACAGGTCCATCACTCAGCAAAATATAGCCTAGAGAATTGTCCCACAAAGCAACGTTACAGGACCAAACAACCGTAAGGTAGCTAGTAACTGGTCGTGTCTTTGGCAACTTATATGAGGAAAAATACTGCAGTTATTAGTGGAGAAGTGTCTGTCCTACTTACTCTTCATCACATTTCTGCCCGAAAAACAGCGTCTGTCCCCGGCAAAAACTCACCAACTGTTTGTCGCGGTGACGGTCAGACCTCCCGACCGAGACTTCAGTGAACTTTCCCCCATAAACAGCCTCCCTCCCCGCGAGTGAGAGAGTCAGACCGCGTCCTGTTCATTGATGGTGATTATGTAGTTTTGTAATTTAGAGCGAAAAACGTAACTTTGTCACTTTCCAGGATGTTTGGTGGGTCAGGATCTCAATCACTACACATTATAACAGCATCCATATGATTATAAACAGTCAGTGTGTACATGTTTAGATTAACAGCCGGACACAGGGGGAAACACACTGAAAAAAAAACACACCTCATCACCATGACGCGTACCGTCACGCATCCTTTGGAGCCGCAGCGCCGGCTTGCTGTGTGAATTACACTCTGGTTCACGTTTTACTCCGGAGCTGCTTGGCTCTGTGTGAACAACCAGCGGCGGAGAATTGGAGAACCGCCACTGCGGCGATAACTCTGACTCTGTGTGAAAAGGCCTCGGCTCTGGTGATGAGCTGTTCGGTGTGTCGCCAGTATACCAAAGAAAAAAAACGAGAAATAGAACAATTGAAAGATAGATTTTCTTGCTGTAACTCCTGTTGATAGCAAATACATACATTCATCAATATATTAAAAAGAATTACGCTTCAATTTTGCTCTGGCCTCTTCTTTAAGTTTGTATTCAACATAGGCTTATACTTTATCTCAATGAAATGTATGGAAATGAATGTTTATGTAACACAAAAAGGCAATTTATTATTTTGGCCGGTAAAAAATATGCTTGGCCGGTGGATTTTTCCATCTACCAGTCCACTTGGCTGGTGAGTCAAAAAGTTAATCTGGACCCTGATTGTAATGTAGCTGCTCTGTAGGATGGGTAATACTCTTAACTACTCTGTATACACATTTGAGGTGATAGATGAGTAAGGCCATTTTTAGGAAGTCATCTAAATGTTTTCCAATTAAAACTGGGACTCACTGCTAATCTGCTTTGAGTTTCTAACAAAATCCACAAGCCAGCTATTATGTAATGGTTCAACTGACTCAGTATATCAAAGCTTTCGTCCTTGAATCTCTACATTCATGATGACACACATCTGACATGATTTAATTCTCAATTTGTCACCCAGTGAGGTTCAAGTTTCATGGTTAATTCAATTGTCCGTTTTACTTCAGTGGGTTGCACAACAAAATGCAAGTTGTAGTCCCGATATCACTGATGCTTTGTAGATGGGTGCCAGTGATGTTCTGGGAGGTTTTAATCACACTTCCTGTGAGCCTTCCGGTCCTGGGCCATGCACAAACAATGCCTGTTTGTGATGTTTCCTTAAGACATAGAGTCTTTTCTGAAACATACAAAACTAGAGAAATGATGCTTTAAATCTACAGTCCATGGGATTCTCAGCAAATGCTGCATCTAAACCTGAGGATGCACTTAAATATAGGTCCAACATCAGTATCGGACGATATTTGCCATGTTGACTGCTATCGCTCTATCAGCACATATGATAACATTCACAGATTGCAGTGGTGGATGTTTATCTGATGCGTCACATCAATTTTGCACAGGCACGCTCTACTGCTAGAGTGTGCTACTGGCTTATGCCATCCCTGCCAGTAAGGCCTTTGTAGGAAAATACTGAAAAATTCTTAATTGAGTGGGTACTTGTATAGCTGCCTAGAAATGCTTTTGAAGTGGCACCTTAAAAAAAAAACTAATTATTTTTCATGTGAAACAAGGTTATATTAGAGGTCGTTTTATAAATTTGTACTAATTTGTGCTCTTTCAAAGATGGTAAACTGAAGGGCTGAATGACTCTAAAAAAGTTCAGTTATTCTTTTATAATTAGTTCAGTTATTTTTCCCTAACAATAAAGGTCAAATAAATAACTAAAATAAAATAAACAACAACAAAAAGACATCAGTATTAGCACCAGCTATTTGCCAAAACACTGTTTTAAACATTGGCATTGGCCCTGAATTTCACATTCAGTGCATTCCTACGAAAGCAGTTTCTTTGCAACTTTGAAACCAACAGAATTTCCTGTAATATTGGAGGAAGCTGCAGTTCAGGTGGGCAGTAATAAGGTTCCCCCGTCTCTGAAGCTATGCTCTGGGGGCCTGACGAGGGTGGACACTGAAGTTAATGGCCTGGGACATTCATAAAGGGCTTCACACGCCCACATTCCCTTTATCAAATAACAAATCCTGCTCAGCAGTGGACCTGGCACAAGGCTGACACAAGAAACACACTTAACTACAACTAAAGCTTTTATCCCTGGAGACAGGTGCAAATTAAAGGCGTGTTTGTTCAGTTTTGTTTGATGTATGGCAGCCAAGGGGAGTCGAGCTTCTCGGAATAATGAAGGCTGAGGCAATGAAATGAAAGGTACACAATAAACTGATTTCATTGGAATAAAAGCAGCTGTTTTCATTGGTAAGCCTCAGCTAACGCTCTTGTGGATGGTAATAAAGGCTGTTGGACTAAGCGGCCTGAAATGTAACCTGATTTGTGTGCTGCTGTTGGATAAATCCACACTGACAAGAAGTGAGAGGCAACTATCTCACATCGAGCACATCTGGCATTTGTCAGAGCGAATGCATCCAATCAGCCAAACCACAGCCAGTGGCCTCAGTGTCCCAGCTGGGAAGATTATGCCGCGCTGATGCTCTGGCCTTGGCATTTCAATAACTTCATGAGCAGCACAGCATTTGTTATAGCTCCTAATGGTGTTAGAGTCTGGAGGCAGACACAGGCGAGGCTGCTGTGGGACTTGCTGACAGGTGAATATTTGCTCAGTGAGGGACTCGAGATGAAGGGGCTGTTTTATTGTTTCATAATGTGGCTGCTGTGAAGCCCTTTAACGACTGTAACTGTGATTAAGGACTAAACGCATACTTTACTACACAAGGCTTATAGCTCTACTGGTATCAGCTGAGATAAGCACTAACTGTGCTCTTTCTATACTCATCTATAAACATGAAGATCAGTTTCATGGTTTCAGCAATTTTTAAAGCACGTTCTGATTAAAAATATATATTTGTCTAGAAAAAGGCTGTGAATACATCACCATGGAACCGCTGCTGTATAAAATAATTTAACATCAGAAAGCACCGCTCCCAGATCAAAATGCAGACTTCACCAAGAAAGCAAAAAGTTCACCCTTCCAACGTCCCTGAGAAATGTGGTTGCCACTGTACAAAAGTATTGAGTTTCATAACAGAATAGTTTCTATCCCAGTACATTTTCCAGGATATGACATTTTGCAAGGGTGACAAACAGTCAAGTTCACAGTCACAGTCACAGTCATGTGCTACGGTCTGCAGATGCCCATTTCCCTGTAAGTGATTAATTTTTCGCATTTTTCATTCATTTAATGTCAAAAATAGAAGTCTTCAAATTATTGAAACAACAACTGCCCATGGCATCTTTCGACCATCCAATCCGAGTATGTCAGAGTCTGCTCTGCTCCTGGGTATTGTCTGGTCGCAGGGAAATTAAATGTACAAAATGGACTCAGGCTGGCCAAACAATGGGAAATCACAGACCACATCTTTACAGAGACCTGTCTCCACCACAACATCCCGGCCAAAGCTGTTGCACAGGCAGACCAACAGCGTGCAAGATGAGAAGAGGTGGACTCTGTTTACGTCAATAATGCTTGTGCTCAAACACAGTCAATGTTGACAAACAGTGGTTATCAGATGTCAAAATTTAAATCTGACAGCAACCACATTATCATCACCATCCTGTTGCTGCTGTTAATATTAACCCGGATGCAAATGTAAAAAATGTATACGTTTATGTATACAAATAACTGTATAGATGTTTGATGTTTGTGTAGCATGAAGGACTTTACAATCTTTCATGTGATTATGCAAACCCCCCGTAATGACAAATAAATCACCTTTGATGGATGCTTTGATCTTATTACAACTGGAGAATAAGATTTACTGGCTACGACATCCCTGCAGCACTATAGTACTTCTCTATAATTCTGTATCAAAATATTGCAGCCTATTTGACATTGCATGTCACAATATTGCAAACTCAATTATTGTTTGATTAATCGTGCAACACTGATTATAATGAAACAAAATATAGTCAGAGTCAAAACACAATGTAAACCTCCATTGATACATTGTTCTCTGTTTGTTCATAACAGGAAGGGTGTAGAAAGTGTAAGCAGAACAAGATAGTGTTGATAGCTTTCATGCTCAGCAAACCATTACTGGAAAATAAATAAAAAAACAGTCAAACCTGCTGGCCATTTTGTTCTACCTGTTTAACCCTCATTATACGATTTCTCCTGCACACAGATAAAACAATAAAATGCAAATGAAAGCAACTGTGTACACAAGACTTCACCTTTTGACTCTAACAAGTGTAGACGTACATGTGGATGTACAGTATTCTGTCCCACAATCAAAAGATTGATTTATCCATACTTATAAATGTATGCATGCACCTAATTTACCTAATTTATTGAAATAATTATTCATATAATACAGGAATATAGCAGCCACTTAGAAAGCTTTGTGCAGACCAGGCCTTGTTAAATGGCAAGTATCCAAAGGAACAGCCTCTCCTCTTGTTCAGCACTTGGCATAATTAATCAGCTTCATTAACATAACTGTGCGTCTCAAGGTAAATGTTCCACAAAAGCCCTGTTTTCCATGGACATAGTTCTCCATTAAGGATTTCTAATAGGTTACAACAATAGTTTAGAATTGATTTTTCTGCAAACAAAAGATTTTGACTCAGAAATTTGCAAGTTGTTGCTCAATATTAATTTTGTTTAAAAGCAGTCAAAGTGCTCTGTAGTGTGTTACTTAATAATTCATATGACACTATTTTGCAAAAACTTTGCTTGTCAGTATTAAAACAATGCTGGTGCTCCTCAAATGTAGAGCAACGCGAGTCTACAAGATCAGTGTGCAGGCAACAAGCTGCAGTTCAAGGACGTCAGAATGGAAACTCCATTTGGCTGGCAAATAAGCAGGTCGCTCTTTTGACCCTGGATTGCGAGCCTCACCTCAGCTGTTTGGCATGGAAAGTGCGGGATTTACATGCAAATAAGCAGAGAATGGAAAACATGGAAATACAGTATGTGAGTGGTAGAGCCTGAGTTGGCACAGGTACACAGAATAATAAACTGACTGGCGTTTGCATCATTGACTCAAATCACCTGCGGTCAATTTCAATTTAGCTTAAAGAAGTTCACCAAAAAATGAAAATTCAGTCTTCATCTACTCACCCCCATGCTGAAGGAAAGTTTCTGGAGCTTCACAGCAGAACAGTGCTGCAGCATTCTGCTAACCAGCTGATGTAGATGGGGACTTGTTTTACAAAATAAAATTAAAAAAATTGAAAATGACTCCGTTCAGCTCAAGCCATGCGATCCCAAATTAATTTGAAAAGACATAATTTACTCCTCAGCGTGCAGTCCAGCTCACGCACCCTCTTCAGATGGGGTGCATGTTAACACTTTTAGCTTAGCAGCTACAGTGAAGATGTTGCTTAAAAAAGGGTGTGCATACTAAACAGTGACTATAATAATAAGTAACAAATAATTATCCAAGTGTCAGAGGCCCAAAGATCCCAAATTGTTTTGACAAGACTATTTTCATCCTCTTTAAAGCAAAAATCATCACTGCAGTTGCTAAGCTACAAGTATTAGTGAGTACTGAGTTTGAAGTGGGTGCACCAGCACGACCGTGCTTCAAGGTTGAAAATGAGATCTTTTCAAATTAATTTGGGATATCAAGGCTTTCTGAGACTTGAATTACGCCGGATGAGTTGTATGGAGCCATGTTTGGGGGGCTTCTTTTACATTTTAAAACAAGTCCCCATCTACTTCAGTTGTTTGTGAGAAAGCTGCAACACTGTTTTGTTGACAAGCTCCAGAAATGTTTTGTGGACTACGAGACTTCACCCAACTATCCATCAGCATGGGGGTGAGTAGATATTGATGCAATTTTTCATTTTTGGATAAACTTATCCTTTAATTCCTATGATCTATTCTCTGCAGTTGTTATTAAAAACCAAGGTCAGAGTTGTTGACCCATGTTAACAATGTAAATACATTATTTAGTGTCTTTAAATATGACCATTTTCATGACCGAAGGACATGATTTGCACTTGCTGCTTCTGTCACGATTTCAAGCTTCTCACATCTCCTCAAAGGATGGAAGAATCGATCTTTGGCTTCAATAAAGAATTCGCTTTCAACTGTAAAACCTCATTTAGCATCTACCTAAGTATATAAATCAAATTCAAGCAAGCAGGCGGTAGGAAGCTCCATGAAAACTCAGGTTGGTAACATGACAGGCTGATATCAGATATCTGATTACAGGCCAGGATGTGCCGGATGCATCAGTTGTCTGACACAATTACAGCAGTTCTTGCTGCCGGTCAGTCTCCTGTTTCTGCCCCTGGCTCCTTCCAGGTGAAAGTGGTAACTGAGCACCGGGGCTGAGGAGGCAGCAGACATGCAACACTGCAGCAGGATCATATGTTTGAGGAGGATGCAGGAGGGTTAATGTGTAGACAGCAGGGGAGGTCAGGTAATGAAAAGGAGCAACATTTTCTTTAAATAGAACACCAATAGCAGACTGATTTCAAAATCCACAGCTTCTTCCATAACTCCTCCACATACAGACATTAAAATTAAGCATGCTTCGCCACTCACCACTTCGCTGCGTAAAGCACACCGCGTCCTAAACTCACGACTGCAAACAAGCTAGTGTTACACTGACGGCTATTCCTCAAAATGTTCACACCGGGGTATGACTTGAGACCGATGCAAAGACGTAAGGGGAGCGTATGGAGATGGAGAAGCTGCTACTCAGCTATCGCTAACCCTGGTTCATTACATAATAGTACGCACTGGCCGACTGCAGAGTCACGGCTGTCAACTCGCCACAGAACACACACACACAGCGATTTAGCAATTAAGCTAGCCGCGTTTAATCAGCATTAGCATGTGTTATCTTGTGTTTCCGTTGTGGTGTTTGCGTGGCACTAACCTTCGCTGCTTCGCTGGGGGTCTCCTGGTAGGTTGTCCTGGTGGTTAACGGAAGGAAACTGCTGGCTGTAAATATTCAGTCAGTCCTCAGGGACGTTGGTCTGTCTGCTAACTGTTAGCTGACGACGTTTTAATGTTATTTCTGCGTATTCACTGGTCTTGCTGGCGATGGCTCGCGTGCTCCTCAGCTCAGCGGCGTCATGTCGGTCCAACAGTAAAGTTTGGATAGTTAAAAATTAACTTTACAATTAGCGGTATGCTTTCTACTATCTATATAATACCATTATTCAGTCAACTTGTTAGCCACTAGCCCGCCTGCACGATTTGTCATGGGTTTGAGTGGTCTAAGGTAGAGTCACCCGGATTTAAACATACTTCCTGTTACGATTTTCAAACTAAAAGCCACAAACATTATATTTAAAGGCCTTACATGTTTCTCCTTTTCACAAAATAACTGGCTTTTAATCAAATATAATTTACTTTAATGTTTTTTTTCTTGTAATTGAATTGCATTAAAATTGTTTGCACACCTTTCCTGGTTGTCTTTTATTGTAATAGTCTTAAATAGACAATAAAGTCTTAAAGGTGCAGTATGTAAGAACTGGTTAATTAATTAATTAGCCGGCCAGCTTCGAGCAGTGTTGGTCTTATTTGCACCCTTAGCTCAGGAGCTTTTCTGTTTTTTAATAATGTTTTAAATATTCTGACAAATTGCACCTTTAAATTCTAAATGATACAAAAATAGTTATGTTAAAGATAAATGTGGCGACACCCAAAATACTCCAAAGGTTAGACCCACACTTAGACATTTATTTGCACACATAGACGTAAATATGTAAAACATGTATTTGAAATATAGCAAAGAAATCTTTTGCCAGGCATTTTGGAAAAATATACGTAACACCGCATCTTAAACTTTGATGACCGCTTTGATTTTAGTGAGCATTGTTTTTTCAAGCATTATTTATTACTACACTACACAAGCTTCCTCCTGAGTTTTCATGCTGCATATAGTCACATTACTGTTGTTGGGCTTAACGAATGTAGTGTTTTGACACCATTTATAAAAATGTCCTCCCTTTCTTGTTGTAATTATTTTAATTCCTGCAGTTACCTTTATGATTTAGAACAAAGTGCATATTGTTACTATAATTGGTGGTAGTATTAATAGTGAGAGTAGTTTGTCTGACTTTATTTTGAAGGCCAGACACTCAATATCCTGTCTCTGATTTCTGACGGGGTAACTTGACTCATGACGAGACTTCCTCCCTTGTTTGTGCTCGGTGATCATCTGATTTGCCTGGCTGGACAGGGCATCAAACACGTGATCAATCTTCTTGTTGCTCTCAAAATCAGTCCAGCTGAACCCGTCTGATCTCTAACAGAGACCATTTATGTATTTCACGTCATACATAGTTATGAAACATGGAGCTGATGATCACCCCCTTCATGTATGCCATACACATGTTAAGTACAGTCAGTGTTAAGCATGATAAATACATATTTGTTCTAAAATTATACTTGTGGATGTGGTGCTGGAAATAATTATGAATGATTATGTAACATCACATTAATACCATGTGAAGGATGCCTCTGAGTCACTCATGTAGACGCACTATAATAGGCTTTTAGGTGTGTCTGGAATGATTTTATCATGGAGGAACTTTTATATAGAGGTATTTGTATGTGCTCCTATGATAGCATTGGATGCACGCTGTCAACCATTTATAAACTGTACAGGATTATTACAGCTGTTTCCAGTCTGTGAGATGCATTCATGCATGCTTGGCTACAGAGTGACATCCAGTGGCTGATGGAGGTTTAGTAGAGATATGTGCGATGAGACATGGAGGACATCTACAGGCACAAATGAGTAAGTGCAATGTTCATGTTTTCCATTGTTATTTATGGTCTTATGAAATGTCAGATATCATCTAGTCACAGTACTCCATGTCTGTAATTATAGAGGTTTCATCATGACTGAATACATTTACCTGTTTCAGTATTACTCAGTATTATCTACACTGTAGTTGAAGTATAGTATGAGTCTTCTCATATTTCTATGTTTAGTATTCTGAGGAATGGGCCTTTAAATATTTATTTTTATAAATATATATATTGTTGTCACATATCATTTAATGCCCATTGTTTTACATTTTTTATTTTCTACATTTTTAGTTTTACACTCTTATTTCTCATTATCTTTACTCTATTTTATGTTTTCTTATAATTCCTCCACACCGTGACATTTCTGTTCTAGAATAAGACACTGTAACATAAACTAAATTCCCCCTCGGGGATCACTAAGTATTTCTGAGTCGGATTATTACTAATCTGTTCTATATTCTTATCAAAAAAATGGGTATTTATTTTTTCAAATGGTCCTGTTTTGTTTGTCTTTGTGTTTTTTGTTTGTTTGCTTTGAGCGCTTGAATGATCCATTTAAAGACCTCCTGCATCCTCGACTTAACCCAGGCTTGTGAAGCTTTTGTCTCACCTTGAATAATTTAATCGGTCTTCAGTTTCTTTGGAGAGTTTGGTTGTCCCATGATCACCTACATGCTGTTCGTGAACAAGAGTGAATGTCTTCTGATGTGAATATAAGAAATATTTGTCAACAATTTGTCCCAAAATATTTGCTTTAATCTAACGCAATCAGTAATGACTTTATCTTACACACTTACATCATATGTTATGCATATCTAATTAGTATTTTTGGGATACTCATACTTGTATAGTAGCTGTATTTAAATGCATTTAACAACTCATGCAGTTGCTCTGAAGATTTCCAGATCAGAGACAAATAAAAACAAACAAATAAATAAATACATAAATGCTGTCATAATGACTAAATGATGTTTCTGTTTGAGAGGTTTCCGGAAGAAACATAATTACTCGAACTACAAATCAAATTACTGGAATCAGATTACAGTTCTGATGTAAATCTCTGACTCTGAAAGGGAGATCTTGGCCTAATTCTCTCAAGCAGAATTGATTAGATCACACAGCCACTAATGCTGGAAATTGTCACGCGTAGTAAGTAGTAGTATGTGTAAATTAACTATATTTGCAGTCTAAATAATGTGGTAGGAGCACCACATTTTGATGTTCCATTTGGTTTTAAGTTTTTGCTTGCAAATAATATCAACATGTTTCTGGAACGATCATAAGGCAGAATGAAATTAAGATTACACAATGAACCTAAAAAACAGAGGACGTACACTTTTACCATTTACTGTAGAGTCAGTCTGGTTGAAGATGCTCTTGTTAAAAAAAACAAAATAGTTGGTTGCCTTGATTTCCTGTGGGAAATCAAGGCGTGGCAGATGCTAATATTTCTAATTGTTATAATGACAAGATAGTGTTAGTGACACCTAACCTCACTCAAAACCTGCTTAGGCTTAGGGGAAGTGGAATAAAAACACATTTTGTTTTCTGTAATATGAAAAACACCCTTGCGTTAAACCCTGTGTCTTGTTATGGACACCTTATGTGGGTTTTGGGGTTGCGATACAAGGCTTAAGAAAGCCTGGGGGATATATCTTTTCTATTTACTCTTGATATGTAATAGCCCACAGCGTGATACTGTTACATAAATCCTCAGAGGAACTGTAGTGTGAGCAGGAATAATAATGCCTTGTTGATGTATTTATTAATATGTCTTTTTCTTTACATTAGTACCCTCTAGTCACTTTCTATAATATGATAATGTGACCTTCTGTGTCATCTGGCCTGTCCTTCATCCGTGTGTTTTGACAGCTCCTCTCTCCTCCTCCTCTTTTTGTTTCCCCCCTACACAGCCTCTCGTTTCCCACAATGCTCAGCGAACATCACCACCAAGATGGCCGACGCTATGGAGGAATATGAGAAAGAAGCTGGCTGCGTCCCTATTCTCCATCCCGAGGTATGGTCCTCGGGCTTCACGCCTTCGCACACACACATGGACACACAGTAAACATATAACACCCGCCTGCGTGTGGGTGGCCGCGTGGTTTTGCCGTGCTTTTTGGGAAACTCCGATGCCCCCTGCAACACCACCGGTGGGGGGTGGCAGGTAGCTAACGATGCTAAGGGTGCTAACGCTAGCCCCCTCCTCCTGCTGCATAGCAAGTAAACGCTGGGCAGATGTTCGCGTTAATGTAAACGTTAAGCTAGGTGGTGCCTTCCGTGGGGGCGACGCCGCGCAGCTAGTAAACAAGACTGTAAGCTGTGTGTTTGAGGCTGTAATGGAAAAAGTAACGTTAACGCTTAATCCTTACAGTCATACGACGTTAGCTCTGTAGCTAAACTGGTAGTGCTGTCTGGTTTAGCTGCGATGATGTAAATTGGGGTCAAGTGTATATGGGTATATTGAGCTGTGGTGTCCACTCAGCGACCATAATAAGTTAACGTTGATATCGACGAATGTAGAAAATATCCACTTTATTCTTGAAAACCACATTCGTGTGTTAGTACGAAATCTTGTAGTCACCCCTCAGCTAGCTAACCTGCAGCACTTCCACTTTGTTGGGGTTGTCAGCAACGCTATCTGTCATTTTTCATTTATTTAGCATTTGTCGTTTCCGTCCTCGAATATCGTTGAAACATTTCGTTGTGCATGGTTTTAAAATATTAAGAGCCAAGATAAATAAATTAGTTGTTTTGGAATGTGCAATAAAGAACATTGTCCAGATTATATTGCTTCAAAAATGACGTATTAAATAACTGACAGTAACGTGAGCTGTAACACACAGGCTAGCTAACCAAGCAGGATCGTATTTGTTTCCTCCACTCCCTATTAGCTCTGTTGTATGTGTTTTTAAGGTTTCGCATATTGAGCACACCCTGGTTATCAGTTGTTATTGTATTTGCTTGGCAGGTAATCTAAATCATGAGGAAGATCTCTATCTTCATTGTTGACGGTTAGCTTGCTCTTTTTCCCAGCAGTCCTGTTGTCTTTACTGGTTTTGTAGTCAGCAAGTAAAGTAGGCTAATTTACCTCCAGTAAGCTAATCCTGGATATGTGCAATTCAAATGATTCATGTCTTTAATGTCCAGCCAGTCCCCAAGATACTGGGAGATGAGTTATTGTACATAGTGTGAAATAGGTTGAAAAGGATGTAGTCTAGTGATTTATAATCTGGTTTTGGCTGTTTAAAGCTAAGAGTGTCTTGGAAATCTTGTTCCCATTCTGGCTGGTGATCCAAAATGTTTAATTTAAGCACTGAATGTAATAGTCCTGTTCAAACATTATGCCAATATGAAACTTAAGTGGTAATATTTCTACATCTGGAGCACTCAAATTGCCACAAGTAGATTTGCTCTCATTGCAGTATTGGCTCCCAGTTCAAACATGATCCAATAATGACAGAACATGATTAAATGAACCTTAATCGCTGCATTTTTAAATAGGACTGCCATTGACAGTTATTTTCATTCTTGTCAAATCTGCCGGTTATTTTCTCTATTACTCGTTTAATGTTTTGGTCTTAGAAATGTCAGAAAATGGTGAAAAAATGTTTAATCCTGTTTTTTCTGTGTTTAGTTACTTTCTGCGCAAAAGAAGTAAACCCAGACAAAGGAAGATAGTAGTTTGTAATGCCATCCTCCTTTTTATTCAGCAAGTCTATACCCACATACTGGAAGTCGACCTGAATCAGTCGACATATGTCATCAAATGTTCCTCCCAACCAAGGTTGAATGCAGGTTGGACTTAAGTGAACCAATTTCTTTTTAAGACTGAAAACCTAATAATAATAGCAATAATTTAATGTTATTTTTGACATACAGTTGTACAACCTCTACAACCTCACTTATAATGAGAGATAAAGAGAGACCAGCAAGTGTGATAATGAGAGTGATGGTGTTGAGAGAGAGGTGAAACACAAATGCATTTGGTGCCTGATGGAAATGATGTCATTTCCTGTGTATTTGTGGTTTGGCAGTTGAGCCTATGGAACCACAGTTGAAGACTGACAGCAGTAACATGATGGATGTCACAATTAGTCAAGAGACACCTTTGTTTATCTGTATTGCAGATAAGCTACTTCCTCTCTGTGGCACGAGAACATTCAGGTGTAGACTGTTAATCACCTTGCTGTTAATTCTTCCTGACTGTTGTTAATTCTTTCCTCTTTGAGACTTGAGGGGGAAAAAATCAGATTTACCACAGAGGAGGATGCTCCTGATTAATGGAAATGTAATTACCTTCCGTTCTTTGCTCCCTTGACACAATGAATTCCCTCCTTAGTTTGTTTGTCTGGGTGTCACTGCATTACCTGAATGGGAAGTCTGAGACACCCCAGACCAACTTTTTGGCTGGGTGAAGTACAGGACAGGAAAGGTGGGAAGAGAGAGAGGGGACAGCATGCAGCAAAAGACCACAGTGGTAAGGACACATCCTTAGTACATGAGGCATACTCACTGCCAGGTGAGCTACTGGGCCATCCCGACCTCAGACCAACGTAGGCTACATCCACACTAGTACATTTTTGTTTTATAACCCCATAACTTGTGCTATGGTTATGCCTAGTGTCCACACTACTCCAGCATTTTTTACAGCCCTAAAAACCATAAACACGGTTGACTTTGATTTAGTTTGGTGTTGCGAACCTTATTGTCCGTGCCAGCAGCTGTTGTGCAGTTAAATTGTGCTTTTATAATGCTGCTACTGCCTACGTGTGCAGGGGAAAGCTGATATTCGAGTGATTTGCAACAGTCACTTTTCCAGCTGAACTACTCACCCTACAGGGTGCGTCTGATTTGGGTGAGGCCAGGAAGAACCGGTGCCTGGTGGGATCATTTTACCAATGAAGCAGTGGTTCGAGAGGAATGGGGAGAAAACTTTTGAATGCCCACATTGGCCCTGATCAACGTAGGACTGGGCAATATATACATGTTATAGTGTTATGGTGATATGAGACTAAATACTGTCTTAGACTTAATGCTATATCATGATATGACGGTTAGTGTTGTCTTTACCTGGTTTTTAAGGCTGCATTACAGTAAAATTATGCCATTTTCTGACTCGTCTGTATATGTTATGTGTGTCAGAGTGTTTGAGTTCATACATGGACTGGGAGTATTTTGTGTACAGTGCTAAAATGCTCACCAGGAAGGCGATTGTTTTTGTCTTAGACAGTTGTTTTAGTGGGATAGTCTTGTCAGGCCGGATTCTCTGTTCTGATTCTTAAAATGTATACAGAAAAAACACAGGAAGACAAAGGTGGCATGCTATTGTTAGCTCAAGTTTAACCCACACAGGCACCGGTGGCAGAGATTGAAGAGGTAAGAATGTAGCCAAAGGCCTGCCATGGTGAGGTTAGAGAGTTTAACTGTCTGCCATGAGTTCAGAGGTGCCACAGCCTCCGCCTTCTTTTAATCATTGCACAGGAGCATTCACAATATGACCTTTTGGCTGTATATCTGCCTGTTATATTGAAGGAATATGTCTGGCGGTAGTAGCTTTATCATAAATGTAGTTTATTTTCCTGTATGCCACTTTGCCTTTACAGACTTGGCATAAAGTTGCTCTTCTTTTCAGCAGGGTCCTGCTTGGAATCTGGGTCATTTTGAGAGCAGAGTCGGACTGAATGTATGAGGCACCTGGGTTAGAGCATTGGATGTTTGGTTGCACACTGTGCACCTTTTTCACTTTTAACCAGTGCAACATGTCGAGTATAAACATTTTCTCTCTCCGGGAATGTAAGGGATTAATGTGCCCTGCTTCCAATCTCATTTGAAAATGCAAATGAGCATTCTTCCATAAAAGGCAAATAAAGGTAGGGGGGTATACTCAGCCACTTGATGTGATACTTCACTTGTAGCACAGAGTGGAACCTCTAATTCTGTTTATTTAGAATGTTCCCATTATTTCCATCATAAAACAGTGTTTCCCCTCCGCTTCCCCCTGATCCAGGGACGTAAACTGTGCCATGGATATTGAATTAGTCCCTCGAAATGGCTCTCATTTCAGATCAAATTGGATTGTGAGCTATGGCTACAGCCAGCAAGATGGATACAATTTTCCACAACAGTTAAATATAGTCTCAGCAAAGTAGTCATTGCAGATTCAGTGAAAGGGTAATTCTAATTATTATTTTGCTGGATTTTTCCCCAATTGAAATCTAAATGTTGATCTCAAACTGAGAATTTTTCACTTTTATTGTACTGTTGCTGCAGTCTCAGTATATTTATGAAGCTGGAACCAGTAAGTGCTTGACATTATGTACATTTCGAATGATTAAAAAGATTAACCAATTATCAAAATAGTTGGCAACTAATTTCCTTTTGATTGCAAAGCAATTAACTGACTGATATTTGCAGCTATAGCTGTAAACCAGTATGCCTGCATTTTCATAAATGGTACTGTCTAACATTTTTAGCTCAAGGCACGTGACCTCCACCACCCCAAGGAGAGGTTACCATATGTCCCACTGACCAGCTCCATTGACAAAAGCCAAGCCTGCTGCCTCTGTGAGCAGATGAGATTCCCAACCTAAAATCAATGATTAGTGTGAAATGGATAATATGCCTAATTGACAATATCATTGCTTCTGCCTGCCTAGTTGTTGTGTGCATGACCAGTAAGCAAGTATGTCATTAGGAGGCAAAAAAATGCAGAATGCAATTATCACTACAGTTACAAATGCCACCATCAGCTTTTTAGATGACAGGAGGAGATGAGGATAGGGAGTGAGGGTGTTGTGACTGGTAAGGGGTCAAAGGTTATCTCCACGATAGGTTGAGATGGAGAAAGTGATTTAACAGCTGGTGTCTGAGGGTTTAGCGCCAGGCCCTCTTCCCCCTGTCCCTCGACCGACAGGAAAGCAGTTAACCTGGCGATGAATTGCGAGCACTTTCTCTCAATTGAATATCCAGGCGAGGGAAGAGTCTGAGTTCCACATTTATCCTGGGCTTCTGTTTGTTAGCCTGTTGTAGGAAGCACAGTCACAATTTCATAAAAAGCGACTCTCACCTGGCTCCCCTCATTTCCCTGGCAGCTAAACTTGTCTGAATAGCACATGGGGTAGTTGAAACACATCGTATGGATTTATAAATGACCAAAACTTGGCAGAGAAAAGCACAAAAGCCTCCTGGCAGCTTTAACACTTTAAAAATACAGGGGGAAGAATATGAGATGGTCACCTTCATATCCCCTCTGTCACATCCTCCCTCCTTCATCCTCCTCAGTCTGATTTAGTCCTTAAAATAAAATCCCTCTTCTGCTGGCCTTAGCTTCTGTTTTTTTTAATTTGTATTATCATGGAAGTATCACAGCCACATAAATTCTTTTTTCCTTTAAAATCGCTGACTTTAAGGTTTAGGATCCTGGACCTAAAGCTTATTCTGCTGTGAATGACTGGTATTTAATGCCACACGTTGGCACACATGTAGTGTGTGGTAGTTGTCATTTACAGATGGTTTATGAGGTCTGAAATTATCACATGACATCGCTGTATGTCTATCCAGGTGTGCTTAAAATGTTGGTTATGCTTCTCAAGTGGCTTTGTGAACTTAAGCCCATAAGGAAACCACATTTCAGTGGTGTCTTTTTTCTTCTGTAATGTCACGTAATTTCTTGTAAAAACAAACAAAAAAAACCCAAACTGGATATTTAGACACCATATAAGTCAGGTAGGAAATATTAAGTGCAACACAAAAAAGTCACACATATTAGAGGTGCACTGCTGCCACCAACTGTTGCTGTCACAATGTGTGAGTCCTGACTCCCAAAACGCATTACCTTGCGAGGCAGCTGGATGAATTCAAGTATTTGTTCTAAGTTATCTGACCTATAGGTACTGATATGTATTAATACGGGTAATCAGAGTTTACCAGTGTCATGATATAAAAAAAATTACTCGTTTGGCCCTCACGCTCATATGTAATAAGTTACATAAATAACAATGACTTGAAAAACTGTAGCTAGTCAGAGTGTAAAGGGAAGTTTTTCTAGTAGCGCTATGGAGCAGTTTTTCTTTGAGCTAGACCCGTTTTGCATGTATCATGCAAATTCCACTGATCTACAGATGGCGATCAAGCACAAAGAAGTACAGCACTGTACCAACAAAGGCAGGAAAGAATTAGAATGTTTGTTAGTAAACATGGATGTTACTCCATGCAGGTTTCAAACTTTCAAAAATCAGTTTCCCAAAAGTTTTATGAAGAGGGGAATATATTCATCCCATTTGTTTACACCCTAAGGAGACAAATGTATTGTGGTGAGCAACGCTGAATGTACACATAACCTTTGTTTGTTTACAAGAACACTCCACAGGGCACCTTCAGGTCTGCTACTGTTGGTTGTTTTCACCGGTTATAACTGCTGCTGGCAAATTTACTCAGCTGTAGCTTAATTACATGAGTTCTGTGAGTCAGCAAAAACTGAAGAAGAATGGATTTGGCTGTTGTTGTCTGGTAAACATAATCTGCATGCAGAGATCTGTACACTCACAATGTTTGGATTGTGTCTATCTGCTCCTCATAAGAGACCAACAATTTATTATTTGCTTTACATAAATGTTCTAGGTGTCAGACCTGACTCACCAGCATGTTGTGTAATTAGCATAACCGACCAGTTGTGCAGATGTTATAAATAAATATAACACAATGTAATCAAATTTGAATATTATTTTTCCATAGGTGACAAAAAAATGACAGTTTGACCATGAGCCAGCATGCACAATACGAGGAGCCTGAATCTGAAACAGTCAAATGGAATTCAGCTGTCATGAATATTATCCACACCTGTGCTGTAAAAAGAGATCTATTAGTTTACTTAGTAGACTCTACTACGTAGTTTGTGATCAAGCTTGGTGCAGGCCTGTAGTTTAAATTAAATAGGCAATCACAAAATCAACAATCATAAAAAAAATGTTTCCTAGGGAGTCAAGTGTAAAACAAAAATCTGTCTGAACTAGTTTTTCTCATGCACCCTCTCCATCTTGTTTCTCCACCACCATTCACCATGCTGGCAGAAATGCTGCCTCAGCACATCCTTCTGGCTCTGTAGGGAAGCCCAAGCTAAAGTCAGAGGCAAGATGGTGCAGCTCTGTGTCTCTGTGGTCCTCTCGCCTCAAGCTACCCAGCACTTCCACACAAGCCTGCCGTGTCCTCTGCCCCCCCAGAGGCTGCCTCATTATTCCTCATTATTCTTCAGTGTTATTTGCAGCAGCTCAGCCACAGAGGTTTGAATGTCTGCTCGATAGTGAACACAATATTGAGCTTTTTTCATGTGGTGATATTGTTAAAATACCACAGTTTTTGATGGTAAATGTGAGTTCAGACATCACAGTTTTGACTCTGAATTTGATAACAAAGATACTACCTAATGTTTGGATGGTTTTAGTAAATAATCCTAAATTCAGTTATTCTGTGATGGTAAATTAGAGGTGATTCAACTCGGTTTAACATTAGCTATAGCTCTCATTCTCTGGCTGTACTCTAGGTGCTCTGTGTTTACCAGACACAACCCTTGTTTCCGGGTGATGGAGGGTAATTGTGGTTTCCTTGGCGTTTCTATGGAGGCTAATTGAATGTGAGTAGCACAGTCGCCATATCTGTGTGACAGATTAGATCTCAGCAGCAACAGGAAGACTCGACAAGAGTGTGTCCTGCTGCCTTTATGTCCTCTTTTAACGCTGGGATCAGTTATTGAAATGAATGCTAAGTGTCTGTCTTAGAGCAAGACACGGATTCTACCATCACCAGGGCATTCTCTCTTGTTGTTCAGACTTGCCCCCCTTTGGAAGATCATGCATGTTATGTTGCTCTGTGAATAAATCTTGCAAACTGAAATCTTGATTGCCTTGCAAGCATCATGTTCCTCTTTCTTTAGACATTCTGATTTGTCACAGCAGAAAAAGCACAGCTGGAACCAATAACAAAAAAGATGGCTCAGTTCCAGAAATCATTGCAGTGCAATTCAAGAATAGATAATGTTATTAGACCTGTGTTTGACGGGTCAAAGGTCTACTCTACCTGATGTTACCTTATGTTACCTGAGTTAACCTCTTCTCAGGAATTTGTGGGTGTGTATAGACAGTGCTTCCTCCCTGTCCCGTTAGTTTTGTTGCACCTGTCAGTGGGACAGTTTACACCATTACCATTGTTATTAGTCTTTGGCGATATCATGTTATAGCTCCACCCAACCTCAGCCTGACTAGAGGTCTAATCAGTCAGTTTCATTGAAAGCACCTGCGTGTGTTTTACTTAAGTAATACACCCCACTACCCCACCCACCGGCCAGTGCATTTTGGTATGATATGATGGCGATGATCTAATAAAGCAGCACGATCTTTCATATCCTTAACTCATCTTTATCTCTGTGTCTCTGTCTCTTGTTCTCCCTCTTTCTTTTCAGGAAATCAAACCCCAGAGTCATTACAACCATGGCTACAGTGAGAATGTTAGCCGTAAAAACCATGTGGATGACTACAGCACCTGGGATATCGTCAAAGCCACACAGTGAGTGGACAATACGTTGTTGTCTCATGTGGTCAGCTTGTGGCGCGACCTCAAGAAATAATTAGTTTGTTTTTGTTTTGCCAGTGTCGTCATTTACAGGGTGTAGTCTCAGAAAGGTTGGAATTAAGGCTGTCACTTTTTCTTTAAAAGTAGAGGTTTTTCTCAAATGTGTGAAAAATTACATTTTCTAACTGTAAGGATGAATTCAAAAAACAAGGAAAGTAGTTAGCCTTGTGGTCCAGCTGAACTACTTCATGTTCTATTGACCTCTATTGATCATTAAGCTAAGCTAATGAATTAAAACGACACTTCTGATAATTACGACAGATGATCACGACACCAAGGCATCTGAGGAGCAGTGTGTGGAAATATTTTGGGTTCTACACTGTAGATGGCAAAATTACAAAAAATAAATAATAAAGTTTTATTGACTGTATAAAATATGCACGGCGCTTCTGGGTCTGAAAAATAAAGCCAATGCAAAAGTGCCTCAATCTTGCATTCTCTATATTGACCAGCAGGGAGCAACTCCTCTGGTTACAAAAAGAAGTCTGATTGTGTGTTAGCTGATGAGAAAATGAGCCTTTTCTTCTTTTCTCTTCTCTCTTGATTTATTGCCTCAGTGAACAGTTTCCGAACGAATTTATGGTCTCAATCACCTTTTCAAGTCTTCTTCAATACAGCATAATGAGTATTTTGTTAATTATGGTCCCATTTGGAGTAAAATAGACAACAAAGCAGCGGATGCTTTGCGGCGTGGTTACCTTGTGTTTGGCTGTAATGCCAAACTCGAGGCTTTAAAACGGTAGTCCACACTCCAGGGGGTGACGTCACAGTAGGTCTAATGTTGGGCTGTTTGCAGAATAACAGAAACCCAGCTGCCTTACTTTACAATGACAAATATGAGGACTCAACTGCAAGCTGCAACCCAAAGAGTTTGTTCGCAGCTATTCTTTGATAATACTGCAGGGAGAAATGAGTATTTACAGCCACTCCATTGACCGCTACTCAACACAAGCACGTCATCAGTTTAAGACACACCTTCAAGCAGGTAGCCCTGTTGTAATGGAAATGAAAGCCACGCTGGGCTTACGTGCCGAGTCAAACGGAGTCGAGCTGAGACAGCACATGTGTACGGAAAGGCCCCAATTGTGCAGAAGGGTGCAAGTCTCTGTCTCCGACCACAGAGGGAGGAAATCGCTGACCTCACATGCTCACAACAGTCACTGTACACTCTCATCTTTACGCATGATGTTGTAAATAGGTTACATTCAAATTAAGTCAAACAAAGTGCATTTGAACTTGACTTTTTGAAAAAGTGACAGCACTATTCAACATTGTTTACTACTTTCTGACTAGTCCAGTGGGAGTCTATGTCATTACTGGAGGGCAGCATGTTTACTCACTCACTTATGTGTTTGTGGGCTCAAGATACCACAAATTTCAAATCCGGAATTAACTTCACCATATTTACAGCTGTGGTTTTCTGACTCAGCACATGCCACAGATATAATTCACAAGCTCAGAAAAGTTTGAGAGAATGTGGGGGGTGAGGGGAGAAATGTGGAAATGTCTTTGTGATAAGACAACAGAAGCTTTGTCTGGGATGTTTTTACTTTTGACAGCAACAGATTTATGTTGTTTTGATTTGAGGTTCAAAATATCCGCTTAAAGACAGCCAGCGCCAAGTTCTGCCACAGTGTGGGTGTCTTGTTTGGGTCTGCGTATCTGTTTATCTGTTTTTGAAGTTGTCAGTTATTGTGTGTGTGTGTGTGTGTGTGTGTGTGTGTGTGTGTGTGTGTGTGTGTTTGTGTATTTTGTCAGTTTGTCTATGTATTTAACCTTGTGTTTATCTGTGTTTGCCGGTGTATTTGTGTGTGAGGAGACTTTAATCCCTCTCCTCTCTGTCTTAGGTATGGCATCTTCGAGCGCTGCAGGGAGTTGGTGGAGGCGGGCTTCGATGTTCGGCAGCCAGACAAAGAAAACGTAACACTCCTCCACTGGGCCGCCATCAACAACAGGATAGACTTGGTCAAGTGAGTCCAGTCATGTTTTGTATAAGGGAGGTGGTGGCAGTAGCAGAAGGAGAGACTGAACCAAGGACTGTCTGGAAATATGTGGTTGTACTAGTCAGTCTCCAGGTGTGACTTCGAAATATGAAACAGCAGGTCACTGGAGAAAGAACTGTGCTCAGGTAGCCTACCAAAAATAAAGGATAACATATATAATACATAGACAAAAATAAGTCAGCTCACGGCTTTTCTTCACTTTTTACATCTTTGTTTGCTTGCGCAGCTTTTCTGCTCTACTTTGCTGCTATCTATAAACCCACCAAACTCTCTGCCCCCATGAGAAGAAAAGAGTTTCCCTGACTCTAGCCACACGCTTAAATGACCCAGCACTCGTTGTCAAAAAGGTTAACACCAATTCAGCAATTAACCTGCCGTTGTTGCAAATACATTAAGGTATGGAAGACAACACAAGTGTTCCCCTCCTGTGTAAATACTGCTGGCAGTGTCTGACCCTCTCCAGCACCTCTTGTACTTTTCTCTTAATTACGGCTTTAAGTTGGTAGAGTTGCAGGAGTCAAGAGACTACATCTAGCTCCTCAGTCAAACGCAGTCCTGTACTCCTGTCTTTTATGTCAAGACAGCAACATGGCATAGAACGTCAAATTTAACCTGTGCTTTCAAATTGAAGGCACATCCCAAGTATCTGAAATTACATCCACGATTCTCTCACTTCCCTCTTTTCCTATTGTCTTTGTCCCTCCTACTGAGGATGAATGGCGAGATGCAAGGAAACCATATGGCGAGGGAGAACAAGGAAATGTATTTTAAGCGTGATGAGATGTCCTGTCCTCTGAAGCGTCAGGAACACGCACCATTTCATTCAAATTTGCCAGATGTAGGGGTTGAGTATTTATACATCATGGGGTTCAGCTAAAAGTCTTCCGTGATAGCTGCTCTCGTATATCCTCGCCGTTGGCTCCTCAGAGAATCCTCCTCACTCTTCAGAGCAGAAATAAGAGATGTTGGACTGCCTGCAAGTTGGCAGACAAGAACAGCTTCCTGTTCAATTAAGGAGCGAGGAAATATCAGATAAGTGTCTTGGGATGTACCCCTGGAATAATAACTAAAGTAAAACCACAACCGGAATAATGTGAATGAAAAAATGTCAAAACTAGTAGTGCGTTCTCTCAGAGTTGCCATAAGGCCAGAGTTGCTTTATAGTTCACCTCTGAAATCACTAATGATCCCACTGCCACTCTGACAGCAACCTCTGGCTGTCTCACCCAGCAGAGAAACCTCACATAGCTAGGCTGGTTTAATAATAAGATAATAAACTGGACATGGAGATGTAGTGCGTAGGCCAGCAGCAAGACATTTTTTAATTTTCACAACTGTCAGCTCAAGTCTGATGAGATAAAGTCCATTTTGCGCTTTCTGGAGGTCTCAATGTTACGGTAATAGAAGGCTTAATTGTCAATGGCTGTTGGCCCAACTCTAAGTTACTGTATTATCAATTAACTATGAAAATATTTCACTTTGTTGTGGGGGATAGATGTCCATATATAGTGTGCGATATATTTTTTTGATCAGTAGTTTTTATTGTTTTTTTTAGAACAGGAAAGGAACATCAAATATGTATATATATCCATTATATGGCTTTATGAAAACTGAGAAATAGGATACAAGAAATGAAGAGGTTTCACAGTTTTATAGTTAGACGGTAGACGATGCTGAGACAAACTGGCCAAAAGAAATTTAACAATACTAAGGATGATTGTTGTTATTAATTTAGCTGTCATTTCCTCAAATACTTGATCAATGGTTCAGTCTATAAAGTGTGAAAAATAGTGAAAAATGCTCATCACACCGTCTTAGAGCTCAGAATGATTACAGATTTGTGGAAAATGTTTCCAAAAGTTCTTGGCACTACATGCTGTGTGCAGTTTGTGTGGGCGCCAACTGTTGGCATGAGTAACATACTTCTACTACTTCCTTCTTTTATCCAAACATCAGCCAACAAGCTACCCATTGTCATTTATACCAGTTATACAGCCTGCATCTAGATTAGATTAACAAGAAAAAGGTCAGATTCATGGGTGGATGCTGTATAAAGTGTAACCTGATGATTTTCTTTGTGTATGCAGGTACTACATATCAAAGGGAGCCATAGTGGACCAGCTGGGAGGAGACCTCAACTCCACACCTCTGCACTGGGCCACCAGGTAACACACAATGACCACAGATAACATATCTGCAATTCAGTGAACATTTTGTTCCATGAATGCCTTAAAGGGAAAATGTTTCTTTTTCTTTCTTCAAATTACTATGCTGTGTTATCTTCTATGTTGTTATCTAAATGTAAGAATGATTTTTTATTGTACTTTTTAGAGATTCATTTATCAATCATGGCTAAATCAGTTGTGCAATTGACACTTATGAAGTAATTCCCATTCACCGTCATCTCTTCCTTTTTATGGCTGTATTCACTTCTCGTCAACACTGATGGTTTACGACGAGATCCTCCGTCTCAACTTTATTGTTTGAAGGTTATTTCCTTCTTCCTCTTTGTAATGATTCAGTCATGTTGTAACTGCTAAGAAGGGACAGCTCACATGATATCCACCCCCCACCTCTCCCAAACAGACAGGGGGGGGGCGTTACACACGCTTGTCCTGAATTATTGATAGGTTTGACAACAAGTATCCACACCATTGCCGGTACACAGACACTCTGGAGTCTTGTGTCACCCTCCGCTTCCCCCCATCCAACCTCCAACCATCCAATGACCTTTAAAAGCCCCCCCTGCCTCTCTGTCTGTATGACCTCAGTTATTTCGACACATGCTTGATCTCAGTGCTGTCTGCTCAGGTTTACACACAGCAAGTAACTGTCACATTTCTGTGTGGTGAAAGCGATACTGCACAGATCTAACTTAGGTAATGAAATAAAACTCAAACAATCAGTTTTATGACTTCAAATCTTATCTGGCCTGTCGGGGGACGTTTACATTGCAGACAGGGTTAGTAAAGCAAATATATCTTAAAATCTCAATAAACTGTACGCAATAAAAGCATGCAACAAATCACCTGCTGATAATCAAGTGATAAGAGCAGACAGGGAGTCAGTCTCTAAATATTTAACTAGCATATGAGGCTTCATCATTTCATGTGGAAATATAGCCATTTAATAGCAGTGGAAGTAAATGAGATGCTGATCTTTAGACTGTTGAGTTTAGCCTCTTCACCCACTCAGCATTTTTAGTGGGTGTTTAAGTGAGAAGGGCTTTGGCTCTCTTCACCCTGAACTTCTAAAAGACTGTAGCTACATGTTCCTGTTAGTGCAAACTGTTTCTGCAACATAACATTAAAATTCAAAAGAAACGGAGCATAATTCTCTTCAATTTAAGATATATTATTCCATTTTTGAAGCTGTGTAGTGAGGAACTAGATGTCAAAATAAGGAAATGTCTGTATCTCTTTTAAATTGGTGTTTATCTTCTCCCAGACAAGGCCATCTATCCATGGTGGTGCAGCTCATGAAATACGGCGCAGACCCCTCTCTGATTGACGGTGAGGGATGCAGCTGCGTTCATCTGGCCGCCCAGTTCGGCCACACCTCCATCGTGGCCTACCTTATCGCCAAAGGACAGGTAGGAAATTCCAACACTGCAGCTTATTTGGCCGAGGGAAACCTTCATCCTACAGTGCATAAACGATCGGCAAATGTGCCCCTCTGACAGGAGTTCTTTCTTATGGTTGTTATTGTCTACTGGGATATTTTAAAAGACAGTGGTAATTGTTAAAATAGGAACCAAACAACCTCCATTGCTTTATCATCTCTTTTTTTCTGTTGTGTTAGTGTTGTTTGTTTTATTGTCAGCCACTGGGGGACAAGTCTGTGTTATATAAAAGCATTTTGTACCAGCGGCCTCCATCAGGGGGAGCCCTGCTGCTTCTCTTCTCCACCTCTGACTTCTCCTTCAGCTCCTTCACTTTGTTTATTGTATCTTTCCTCTCCATCAGGATGTGGACATGATGGATCAGAACGGCATGACTCCTCTGATGTGGGCGGCTTATAGGACACACAGGTGTGTATGTTTATCATTTGTGTGAGGGAACACACTATGCTCATGCAACTACAGCTTTATGATGAACACTGAATACATTTTAACCTCACATCAAGAAAGTTGCCTGGACAAAGTCTGAAATACTAACAATGACTTAATGTGCAGAAGTGCACTAAGCCAAGTACAGGCTGGAACAAGTTTCTGCTGACTGGAGCCGCACATACAACATCCTCCTGTACACATGAGTGGTCATTCATCAGACAGACTGCCAACACAGGGAAACAAGTCCCAGTAAAGCTGCTCAGCTTCATTAGAATATCCCCTGATAAGCAGTTTTGCTGATATATCATTTCTATTTATAATGTAGTCATTTAACTTATTGGTCCATGAGGGGTATTATATCATCAGCCACAGAAACTAGAGGTGTTGCTCAATGATGAAAAGGGTAATGATAAAAAGAATGAGAAGATTACTTAAAACACACAATCATTTTAGTGGAGAGTTTTCTAATGAAATGAATTACTTTCTAGCAGTTAAAATGTGTTTCAAGCAAAAATGCCCAAAAATGTCTGCTTCCAGCTCCTCGAATATGAGGATACGATGCTTTTCTTTGGTCATATAAGACAGTAAACTGAAAATCTTTAGACTTGGGTGCATGTATTTTATGGGGGGACTTGGATGTCCTCCATCATGAGGCCATTTTACATTTTTAAATTTTAAAAAAAATGCAATTTCACATGATTTGGGACCAATATTATTACCAAGTATGTCTACAAAAACTTGGAAAAGCATATAAGAAATAAACACTACTCAAGAAGCTTAATGATAAAACTTGCTAAAGAACTCTACAGAGGACTAACTACAACCTTTAGGTCTGGGTAAAGTCATTTAATTGGTTTTGATGCTCGCCACATTGATTTTACATTTTCATTCTGCTTATGTGGTGCCCAAAACTGCTTGGGTGCTGTACCTTAAGCCTTATAATGGTGGGATAAACCCTGATATCACAATGACTTGATATTATTCCTCTGTATGACAGTGTGGATCCCACCCGGCTGCTACTGACCTTCAACGTTTCCGTCAACCTGGGCGACAAATATCACAAGAACACAGCGCTGCACTGGGCCGTGCTCGCCGGCAACACCACTGTCATCAGCCTGCTGCTGGACGCCAACGCTAATGTCGATGCACAGAACATCAAGGTAATGCCCTCATGTCTTCATGTGCTCGTATTTCCATATTATTTGTGTGATAATAGTCAAACTCATGCAAATGAATGACACTTTCATTTAGAATGGTGGAAATGGATCAGAGTATTTTGTGATGGTACATGTGTATGTTTGTTTTTTTAGGGCGAAACACCGCTAGATCTTGCCAAGCAAAGGAAGAACGTTTGGATGATCAATCACTTACAAGAAGCGCGACAGGCCAAAGGCTACGACAGCCCGTCCTACCTGAAGAGACTGAAGATGGACAAGGTACAATCACACACATAAACACATGCTCAAATACGTCAAAAGAGAACAGCAGGCAGTCAGAGAGTGGAAAACTCATCAGGAAAACAGACAAATATGAATCATTTTAATAAGATTGCACATAACAATCTGATATTTGCTGTGATGACACACATACCTGCGTGGCTCCCCATCTATCTTTGTCTCAGTTCACACAGACATGCTCAGACCAGCCACACCACACTGAACTTTTGCACTGCTGCAGGTGTCACAGCATGTCTGTGGTACTGGTCACCTTTCAGTATACAGCTGTCAGTTTGTCAGCTGTTTGCTACTTTTACAAGTCAGACAGGAAGGAGACGGCTCTTAAAAGACGGGTTACGGTTAATATTACAAACTACCGGGAAATGGAGGAACAAAGTCACTTTTAGTGTCCAGTCTGACCACAGTGGGTGGTAATTCACATGTATCCTGATGATAAATACTGATGTTTTAGCCACGGAAAACATCTGGCTGGTCATTTCCCACCCTGCTAGGAAATGTGTAAATTCTTTAGTGTGTTTCTATCACAGAATGTTAAAGCCAGGCATGCATGAAATTGTTAATGCTGTTGCCATTTAAAACTATGTTTTAACTCTGGTTTAATGTGTTGTTGTCTCTCCTCTTGTCTGCTGGGACATTATTAGCTAATTAAGGTAAAATTTAGAACTGGACAGTTAGCATAGAAATAGACTACATAAATGAATGCCCCTTCTCTGCCTAGAGGGTATGTGTCCCTGTGTTTATACATCCGACCAATAGATTGTAGACTATTATTTGAATCATGTTCAGGTCTTAGCTTTAGTCCAGATCCCTAGTGTTAGTTCTAGTGTTGTAGCAATAGAGCTTCACACGCTGTAGATTTGTGGAATTCAATCTACCTTTCCTCTTGATGCCAGATGTGCAAAAATACGAGATGCTATAAAAAGGACAAACTACAAATTTCATTTCACTCTAGTCACAGTTGAGACACTTAACTCTACTTTGTTATACCCCTCAATGCCCCCCCCCCCCCCTTCCTTTCACCACTTCTACTACCTGTCTTCTATCTCCTTCTAAATGTCCTACTTTCATTTTTCCCTCTATCTCCCCTGATTTGCCGTCTGTATCCATCTGTCCCCTTCCCCTGTTCCTGCCACAGGAGTTCAGGCAGAAGGTGATGCTGGGAACACCCTTCGTGGTCATCTGGCTGGTTGGTTTCATTGCTGACCTGGATATTGACTCGTGGCTGATTAAGGGCCTCATGTATGCTGGCATGTGGGTCGCTGTGCAGTTCCTCTCCAAGTACGTCTCAACACAGATAACATGCATACACACTGCATATGCTGTTGACTAGCAGTCTTCTTTACTGTTGTTTATTTACTCTGTATTGCTTCAGTTAGAGATACCGTATGATCAACTATGATGTGTTTTTGGTCAACTTTGGGAGCTTCACATTTTCCTGTTGTGAGATGATAAAGTTCAATCTGTATTTCTGCTTCATTAAGCTTGTAAGTCAGATTTAGATGACAATGAAATACACAATCAATAAATTGTAAACACACAGTCCTTGTGGCACCAACACATAAATTGCACATGCACATATTCTTGCATGCAAGCGCACACATATAATTTGCAGCATTCCACACCATGCAGTGGCAGTTACAAGTACACACACACACACACACGTTGCACCCCCATTGCACTCCATTACGACTGCCATCTGGTCCTGCTGGGATAGTTTGTTGTGGCCTTCACTACTGTCAGCTCTGTGACTACAATAACACACATTACCCAGTGTGTTAGCTTCATATTTGCTGACATTCATTGAATACTTTGCTGGTGAAAAAACATAATTGTGACTGTGAGCACTGGTACAGCTACAGTGTGTCGTCAGGTTATGGTTAGGTTTGTTTTTGCTGCTGCAGGTCTCACATCAAACACTCACGTTTTTTTGCATTTGTCCATATTTGCTACAGTGAACAGGTTCCACATGCAGGAAGAATGCTTTGTATGTATTGAACACATAAATGATGAGCTGAGCAGTAGCTGTATTGGGAATGATGAAATTTGTAATTTGACCAAAACTTGAAAAATAAGACCCAAGTGGTGACTAATTGAATAATCCTTTACCAGTATCAGTGACAGTGTTACTGCCAGGCTGTGTCATGTATGACAGGGGTTAGTGTGAAGCAGATGTCTTAGCAATGTGCACACTGTGACATGGAGAGCAGTGCAGAAATGAAACAAATGTAAATTTTATGGAAGGAAAAAAAAAGACTTAACAGATGACTGTTTAAAGAAACATGGCTAATAACTTCGACCCTCCTCCTCTCCTCTCTTCTCTCCACACAGGGCTTTCTTCGACCACTCCATGCACAGCGCTCTCCCTCTGGGAATCTACCTGGCCACCAAGTTCTGGATGTACACCACCTGGTTCTACTGGTTTTGGAACGATATCCTTTTCTAGTGTAGAATGCATCAGTTTGACTTTGTTTTCTTACCCATGAAACAGCTAGTGGAGTTCTGTTTACTTGGCATTGTTGCGTGTTTCCTGGCAGTTAGGGAGGGACTCTTGCACATATTGACTGGTGCTTGCTGTAGGCAATAGAGCTGAATGTGTTATTGTAGCTCACGAATTTATTAAATGTGTACAAAAACCCCATGTGTAAAAACAGTGAAATGTGATCTTACTGGGGGTAAGTGACAGACTAGTTCTTGCTGTTGCCAGGCAACCAGCGGACACTCCTGGCCAAACAAACTTGTTTCCCGAAATGTTGAACTTCAGAGATTATCTCAGTTAGAAAACTGGGTGCTATAACTCTGCAGTAGTAAGAGAATATCTGTCTAAATAAGGAAAAACAAAATGGGGATGACTTCCCATGAGGCTCTGCTCCGTGCAATCTATAACTGACCTTTTTATGGTCATACAGAATCTGGTGTTTGTTCAGTGTGAATCACTTGCAGACAAAAGTAATAAGTAGTTGTGTTCCTAATTGCCATTTTGGCAACCACTCCACTTCAGTCTTTGTGATGTGATTCTGTCGGATCAGAGTATTTATAGTTTTGACATTTGGTTGATTCCTGAGGAGTCTTATCTAGACAAAGCTGCAGTGTGATTCGGTGTTTTGCTTGAGAACGCTTCACCTAGAAACACTAAGGCTGTTTCCGGGATGAAGCACTAACCTTTAAGATTTTAAGAATGGTCTCTAAATCCCAAATAATGCTGAGGATCTCACTGAACAATGACTGTCGACCCATTTCACTCCATTAACATTAGGCTATGAGTCAAGTTATAGTTTAGTCCTCTGTAGCTCTCTTCAACCACTCAGAGTGATGAATGGGCTCTTCTGTCCACCTGTTATAGTCTTATTCACCCACAATCCACTTGTGTGTGAAGCGTGCCAAGGCTCAGAGATCTGGCACGAAGTGTCTACTGGAAAAAATACATAAATTCAAAGCCTCGCAGTTGTGTCATATGTTATTGAAATGGGATATTTATTCTTGGCTTTTTAGCAGCACAAAGGCGCAAACAGCGCTGGCCAAAAGCTTTTATGAATCTGTAAGACTGGTTTGTAAATTTGGCATAACAAGAAGGGAGGATCTCAATAAAATACAGACTTGTAAAAAAGCTTTTTACAGCGTTCTGCTGCCTGTAATGCATTTTGGTTGAGGGAGACAAACGATTTGCAGGGAAAGTGCTTGTGTTGGCAGGCTGGAACATCAGTGAGATAAAGTTACAGACAGTTTCAGTGAATTAGAGGAGTGGAAATGGAAAAAGGTTAATGTAAAGAGCAGGAGGAGTTGGCAGAAATGATGTTTAACAGTTGCAGGCATGAATTGCCACAAATCACGGGGTCTCACTGTGATGAATATTTCAGTCAAAATGTAGAATAAATCAGCATGCTGCTTTGTTTTCAGTACCTGTTGCTGTTAAAGAATCATGAACAGGGCTTCAAGTGTATACCAGCAGCTGCTGGGCAAAAGCCAACCAAGCGACTCCCAAGAGTTTCTGTTGGCTGCTGGCACTTTTTTTTGTTCATGGAAGAATCGCCCGTCTGTTTCGAAGCTGCTAATTGCAGGAGGTGAGAGGGGAGTTGTTGTTTGCGGAAAGCATTTAATTTTCTGCCTCATTGCTCCGCTAATGGGACGGCAGAGGAAGATGTCTTTGACCTGAGCTTATTGAAAAAGGAAACTGTGCCCTCAGGTCTTTTGAGCTAGTTTAAAACAGTGCTGGAGAGGTGCTCTGCGTATGTTTTTCATGGATGTATGCGGTGTCTCTGGAAATTTTAATTGATGGAAGCGGTCTACTATAAAGACATCCCTGCCCTTGACCTGCTCCCTAAGCCGGCTTTTCTCTCATAAATGTTTGTTCAGACGTTTCCCCTTTGCCTTCAGGTAGGTTCTTTGTTGTGTGAAGACATGGAAAAACAAAGAATGAAAAACAAGTTCTTTCAGACCTCTGTTTGCCCTCCAGCTTTGAAGGTTGTCATTAAGCCTTTGTATCCGTCTCAAATCTCTTTCCAGTAATGCTGTCTTTCACCTGTCTTTTTAGTTAAAAGACATGCAGTTACATGTTCCAGACAGCACAGGGAGTTTAACTTTACTCGTGGACTGTTGCTGATGTCAGCTGTCTCGCTCTCAGTACAGGTGGACACTTGTTTTTTGTCCAGTTGCCTGCTTACATACAAATTAGTACTTCAATAATCACATTTATAAATGCAAATCAAGTGACTTGCAAATCAGGAGCACTGTGGGACCAGATGATCTTGTTTTAACTATAAGTTAATAATAAATTCAACGATAACGTATGAGTCAGCCTGTCCACACCGCAACACACAAGCCAAATTACCCCATGGCCTTCATAGTTGAGGTTTGAAAGAAATGAGTTTGTACGACATTTTGTCTGAACAGGCCTGAAGGCAAGCATGTTTATATGTGCTCACATTTAATGATGTGATTTAAAGGGGGGCTTTTGTACTGAGAAGGAAGTCTTTGCAATGATATCGATTTTTAAAAAAAAAAAAAAAAAAAAAAAAATGCAATGGGAACAGACTTTGCAAAGTACTCACTCTTGTCCAGAAGCATGTGACTTAAACGTCCACTGAAGCTTCAGCTCTACTGAGACACAAAACATGGCAGCAGGCAAATACATCACATCAGTGTGGAGTGATGAAGAGACTAAAAATATTCAAACGAATACATGAAATAAACATAAATGTCCCTTTCCGTCATGCTTTTTGTTTACATAACAGTATTGAACAGAAGTCATTGATTTGCATTTGTCTTTCGCAGATTTTCATGAAAATCTGTTTAAAATGTCGGGTTGTGGGTTATGGAAACTTACAAAAATTGTTAGACATCTGAAAGCTGCGATGGGAAGGGTTTTCCACAGCTGTTCGACCAACCAACAAGCAATTTGTTTGAAATATACCGTTGCCTTTAACCTCCTGACGTCCTCCTTTGTAATCTTCAGCGTGTGTAGTCAGGGGAGGCGTCTTGTTACTCTCTCTGACCCTTCAGAGACTGGTTACATAACCTGTGGACTGAGGCCCAGCACGGGTTGCTGGAGTCCCGCGTTTTGTACGAGTTTGCAGTTTTAGTGAAACTTTATTGAACTTGGATTTGAAGATGAGAATATAAACCTTTCATTTGTGTCATGGGCTAAAAGACTCCAACATCTGGTTTAAAGTACCCTGGCCTGATTATCTTGTCAAACTTTGAAAGGAGACCTTTCCAGTGCACTTTTTTATTAATTTAGTTATAATAAACAACAAGATGAAGATCTAGAGGAAGAAATGGGAGATGTCTCATTGCCTCTCTGTCAGCTTCATTTCACAGCACAGTATTTTGCAACGCTTTGTTCTCCCTTCCAGGTAAAACCATTACATCCACCAGTTCTGACCCATTTTCTGCTTTTGTGAGCACCATATCCTCCTCAGGCCTGTGGTTGAAATCAGATCAAATGACACGGGTGGAGCAGTGCAACAGTACTTTTTTGTCTTTCCAGGACTCGGATCATATTTTCCTCAATAGACTTTGCTCATGAATGCATTTCCAGCAGGTGAACGTCTGAAAATAACAGAACAATGATGTTGGAATGAATTTAGTGTCATGAATTCACCCTGGAGTTTTGTATTGAACAGATGTAGCATTAATTCCGCTATAGTATGTCTGCAAATCATTGCTTTCAAATACCACGCTGATCAATTTGTCTCTGGCCCTCTTATTACTCTGCCTTTCCTCTAAGCTGTTGGGGAAACCCCGTCAAACAATCACCTCTCAGCCTTTCAGAAGATAAATGGGTGCTAGCTGGAGGTGATGACCACCTCTCCCAGAGGAAGCATTGAACCCCATTTGCCTGACGAGTGCCATTGACCACTGGCAACAGCTCTGCAGTTCCACTGGTCACTGAATTAGTAGAGCGATGAGCCGCTCTGGGGAGTTCTTTGATTATCCATTTTAGTGGGGGATAAGGTCAGCACACTGTTCTTAATGGAGATACTTATGAAGATCAATGGCTTCATGTGTTCTTCGGGGACTTGGCCTCTCTCCCTCTGTCAGCACTAAGGAAGTGCGTATCAGTGAAGTCATAACTGCGCTGGAGGGATGACCACGAAAGCTATCGCTCTTTCTCACCAACATGTGAGTTGTATCTGAAATGGGATTCCTAAGCCGACTGTGTGTCCCTCATGGATACTAGCAAGTACTTTCCCAGGGCAGCAAACCTTTTCGTAATGCCTCAGAGGAATTTATCATCATCTGTTTTATGGTAGATTTGGTGTAACGTTTCATGGCTGGTGATCACACCAGATCGGTTATGGCAATACAGATCCTAGAATTGAGTTTGAATTAAAGCGTCTAGTATAAATTCTAGTACCATGTCTTGTTACACTTGGTTCCTAAAATCAGTAGAAGAAGAGAAACTCATATGTAATCAGTATTATGTCGAGGATGGTCCAGTTTGGTTGGAAGTAATGAGATAAATAGTGTTAATGAGCTAGTGAAAGCAGTCAACAACATGTATATAGGGATGCTAGTGTTGGAAAGTCAGGCTAATCCCTTATGTCCAACATTTATGCTTTCCTCAGGCTAATTAGGGAACGTTAGCATGTTAACATGCCCACAGTGACGATGCTAAGTGAACCTTCACAGAGTGACTAGCATTGCTCCAGTTACACTGAAGAGTGTGTTTTGAAATGGCTAGTGTAGCATGTTGTCTACTTCATGGGCTAAAAATGACTACCTTGGTTCCAGTTGTGTGTCAATCAGTAATTTAATGCCTCCCACTGAAACCTGTGACTTTGCAACAGGCAAATGTGAGAAATTCTGCATCATCAGCAGAATTTCTCGCATGTAACACCTCAGTTTGAACAGAATTCTTCCCGTGTTGTCTTAGTTTCTGATCCTCAGTGACGATTCTGTCTCAGTCTTCAGTTTGACTCACACATTAGCACACAGTTTGGAGGCTTTCACTGCCTGGGCCTCCCAGTGTCACTTGGCTGGTTTTCCTGTGGGATTCTGCTGACTCATGCACACCTGCATGACTGACTCTGCCAGTAATCAGTTACAGTCTTCACACAGCCAGTCCCCCCACAGCTGTTTGTATGTATTCATGGAAGGAAGTCATGATGAGCTGTTGTGACAGACTAAAAGGATCCCTCCTCTTGTGGGTGAGTCGAGACATGACCGAGCTGCTCTCTGCGTCAAAGTCTGTGTATATATATTCTCATTAATAGCCGATACTACGAAGTGGAAAATCTTACTCAGACTGATGTCATTGTAATAAATACACAGGAAATTTCAGTGAAATTTGTTGGACCGGTCTTTTAAAGAACAAACAAAAACGAGTGAAAAAAGCTGTTTGTCCACCATCTTCCTTAACCCCGCTGCACATCTCCCCTTTGCCACTGTCCATGTGCCCTTCCTGTTAAACACCCTGGCTCTGTTCTACAACTTTGGCAAATCCTGGAAGTCTGACCCGGGAATTATCAAAGCATCAGAGGAGCAGAAGAAAAAGGTAAAGTTACAGAAACAAAACAAGCAGCGAGCACATTGTCTGAAATAGGAAAGTGCATGATTTGACCATTAAAGGTTGAAACCCTCGCTAGTCGGCACCAGAAATACAACTCTGTTATTATATTATTTAATTTATTATGTCCACATTTAGAATTTGTGTTAAAATGTCTTGACTCCCGAGTCAAATAACTTTAACAACACCAGTAGCCCCATTTCACAGCCCCATTTTTTGTCCTCAAATTTGGCTGTTTTCTGAGTGTTTTCTTGCCTAGATTAGATTGGTCGACTAGTTACTAGTTGAAACTTCCATTTAAATGTCAGGAACATTGGTCATTAGGGAGAAGATCCCTAGTCTAGTCTAAAACAAATGTTAAGGCTGCTGTAAATGTTGTTGTCGTTTTAGCTAACTTCCTGTCCGTTTTGCGGTTAGCAATCCCCTCCCTCCTCCCTGCGTCACCACACTTACACGACTTCTTTCTCTTTTTCGAGGCAGCTCTCTTTGCCTCTTTCTTTTCCCCAAGCGTTTCTCATAACTTGTTTGGTGGTACAAGGAATTGGTAGCTTTCCCTGTTCCGCCATTTGCCGTAAACAGGAGGGCACCTCTTTATGGAGTTCTCTGTCCTGATTGGATAAAGTGGGCAGGGATAATAGAAAATTGCTTCTCTGTTACTGCATGAGTAGGGGTAGTACTGCAGGGGAAGGAGGGACATTGGTTTCTGACCAAACACTCCAACAGTATTCACACGACTATAGAGCTAATTAACATGTATTTTAATAAGAAAAAGCACTTACAGCAGCTATAAATTCCCTCCTATGTGATACTTTCTTGTATATTGACCACTTTGTTCTCTTAAATGGTTTGATTTTACTGCTACTGTACATATAATGAAAAGAGGGGTTCTGATGCTTTTCAGATATGCTTTCTTGTAAAGTGAACATTTTCCCCCTCATTGTATTGTGACATCCCATGCGGAGTCACTTGAGCTGTGAAAAGTCCAGCTCACAGCACAAAGCTGCTCAGATTTGACTGAAGAGTTCGCGACAGGCTGGTGGCTGACTCTCTGGCCTGCTGCCCACGGTCGCCATCCCCCTTCTCCGCTCGGCCTCTCTGTGCCTCATTATCACACTCTGATGGAGGACGGCAGAGCCTCTGCTTCATACCAGGCCGTGTGATTGATGAAGAGCTAAATTTACCCTGCATTGTTAGCACAGCGCGGGACCTACCACTGTTTGAGCTGGTCAGCCTCCTCAGATCAAAGGCTACAAAGCCTTCCTCTCCCTGCAGAGGGTCCCCTTCCACCTCTTGTTTCCCTCTGTGGTAGTTGAAGCTTTAGTTTATTTGCACAGAGATGAGATATAAAAACAAACTGATAATAACAAAGGAGATGGAAAACAAATCTTATTTGTGCAGATTAGATTAAAATAAACCCCTTATGAAAAGTAGTTTGCCTTTAAAACCGAACACAAACTAATAAGTGACTCCAACTGTAAATCCCATTGTAGCTTTTGTCCCAGTTCACCATGAATCAGCCGAGCCTCCAGTGTGATCGCTGAGCTGGAAATCCCAGCCTCAGTGTACGCTGTCAGTAGGTCTTTTGTTGCAATGCCAAATAGACCTTGGCGAGATGAATTTCTCAGTTGTTCATTCATGTTTCTGCCTCGTCTCTCGTCTGCCTTTTTTTAAATCCTGCTTTTGTTTCTTGTTTCCTTCCTCCAGACAATTGTGGAGCTGGCAGAGACGGGCAGCCTGGATCTGAGCATATTCTGCAGTACCTGCTTGGTAAATGTTTTTACTACTCTTATACAAGAAATTGATGATCCATACAAAGGAGATCAGCAATAATAAGACATCTTTTAATGCATCTATGACTGTTTCCTTGCAGATACGGAAGCCCATCAGGTCCAAACACTGCGCTGTGTGCAACCGCTGCATCGCCAAGTTTGACCACCACTGTCCCTGGGTGGGGAACTGTGTCGGTATGTTAACTACACCGCAGATTTGTGACGATGTCAACACATGCACTTGCAAACAACAGGCTGCCCCACACTGAGAGCTGTTGTAACAGTTCCATATTCCACTTTAAGAAGCAACATGTGTCCTAACTGAGGAGTCTGATCTTAATTTGTTCTGGCTCTGGTACTTAACAAAAAATGTTGAATCACACCAAAAAATGTTTATTACAATTCCAATCATTTTATGAATGTTATTTTCTTTTAACTAAGCCTAGAACACACGTACAGGGGTATTTTTGGAGGAAAAAAATCTCCAGATGTCCAGACGAGCGTTTTAGCACCCTTTCAGAAATGATCTTCATACATACAACACGCCTGAAAATGTCACATCTCATGGCCATTCACGCACAGAGGGCATGCGCGTGCCAGTGTAAACAGGAAGCAGATTGGAGACCTTGGTCGGGTACTTAGCTACTGAAGTATACTATGAACGAGGCAGGGAAACATGATCGCTCTTCACAGAATCTTCTTTGATAATTTGTCAGCAAAGCATTGTAAGCAGCCGTTTTTGTCTCTATTATCAGTGTCTGTTTGTGTTTCTCTAAATATAATGTTATACAATATAACATCCACTCCGTCACTGCTCAAACTCAAATACTTTAATATCACAATACATACTCCGAGTTACATTTGTCAGTGATGCCACAAACACTGATAAATGTTTGTGTCTGCGTCGTTTCCAAAAATCCCAGATTCTGACCATCCAGATGTTAACACTGAAAACTGTTTCTGAATATCTTTACCCTGGCCAGAGTTTCCCAAAAGCTCTGTTTTCAGTGACCTGAAGGCCAAAACATAGAGAAGTACACCATGAAGTTATTATGTTCATTTTAATTAATGTGTTGAGTAATAAAACTACACTGAAAAATGATGTAACACAAAAAAGATGAGGAGGGGAAAATGAAGTTGAGGGAAGCTGTGTGTGTCAAGGACTATCTCAGATGGCGTCTGAGACCAGCAGACTAGAGACAGTGGAGAGAGGAAGGAGTGTAGTGGACAGGAAGAAGCTTTAAAAGTGTGGAAACCATCTGAACAAACAAGTCTCGCCTGGTGACTACTGGGACTAGGGGCCTTGAAATAGATTTAAAAAGTTAAAAGGTTTTAAAATATCAAACACAATAGTTCATGGTGCAGTTATAGCATTCTTTGTGCTGCATGTCCTCTTTTAGAGGGTATATACATAGCAGGGGTAGTAGCACAGTCTGTTTAGGGACAGGACATTACTCATCAAAACACATCGTGTGTCTCCTCAAGGTCTAGTAAATGTGTCGAGCACATTCCCTCTGTCATTTGCAAAGCTATTCTCTGTGTTGACACCCATGTTTACGTGCAAGCGACGCTCTTCTTCCCTGTACTTGTTGGCACATTGCTGCGGGTTTTTGTTTGTGATCAGCGGAATGGAGTCAAACCAATGGTAGAACCGTGCATGCATGTGCGTCCTCGTGTGCGTGAAGATAAAGAAAACAGGGACACACTCAAAGTCAGCTCCATAGTGCTACTAGAAGGTCTATCATGCCTGTTTATACTGTAGAAATGACAGTGTAGTTGTATTATAAAGTATTTTCATAGGAAAAAAGGCGTCATGTTTTTTAAAAAGATGTTTTAAATGTGCACGACAGCCAGCCACCTGGACATGTCAGCAGTTGTTCTCTTATCTCTTGGGCTGTTAGGCTCCTTAATTTGCACTCATCTGCATGATTTTGTATATGCACAGTGTGTGAATAGCGACTCTTTTGCACAAGTCTTTTTAGTCATGCTAACTGTGTAGCTCTGTGGATCGTGATCATCCATCCATCCACAACTTTGCTCCAGACTGAGATATCTCAACATAAAGTTTGGGACAGATATTCAAGTTCCTCTCATGAATAAATGTAATTTAAGTAAAGTAAACATTACTTTCTAAACATTAAATCCACTGTTTAGCTGAAAAGTTAGCAATACATTTCTTGGTACCTTTCCTTGTATTGTGAGAGGCAGCCAAAACAGAAGACTAAAGTGAAGACAGTGAGACATGACATGTTTGTTTCTCCTCTGTAGGAAGTGGAAATCACCGCTACTTCATGGGTTATCTGTTCTTCCTGCTCTGCATGATCTGCTGGATGATGTACGGCTGCATTTCCTGTGAGTAGAGACACCCATCTTACATTTCTTCTTTCCCACTCCACTTGTTCCATTTCCCTGCTAACTCCTCTGTTTCCCCTCAGACTGGAGGATCCACTGTGCCACCAGTTACGCCAAGGACGGCTTTTGGCTCTATCTGACCCAGATCGCCTCCTGCTCTCCCTGGATGTTCTGGATGTTCCTCAACAGCGTCTTCCACTTCATGTGGGTGGCGGTGCTCATCATGTGTCAGCTCTACCAGGTCTGCCTTCTTACCTTTTGCTACGCCACTTTTAAAGATGCAATGAAAACATTATTGAGAGCTGACTTTTTGACCTCTGTTACCTCTCTTAGATCGCGGCTTTGGGAATCACCACCAACGAGAGGATGAACGCTCGGAGATACAAGCACTTTAAAGTCACAGCCACGTCCATCGAAAGCCCCTTCAAGTAAATGATCCTCTTATTTGTTTACGACACAATGGCGTCATTTCAGCAGGTTTCAGTGATAACAGAACTGGTTTGACTGGATCGCTCAAATGAGGACAAACCATGTTGTCACTTGCCTTTAGTGTTATCTAATCATGCAGATACTTTTTTTGGGTTTTCCCCATTTTTTTAAATGATCAGCATCCGCCTTCTTGCCACTACACTTAGAGAGAATAAATCTTAAAATGTTACATTTGGATGAACTAGTCCTTTAATAATGTAAGCTGTATAAATATATCATTTTGTATTCTCATGATTAACCTGTTGCTTCAATTCTGTATTCTGTTCTCACGTTCCTCTCCCTCTCTGTCTCCCTCCAGCCACGGCTGCTTCAGAAACCTCATAGATTTCTTCGAGATCCGCTGCTGCGGTCTGATCCGGCCCGTGACGGTGGACTGGACCACGCAGTACACAATAGAATACGACCAGACGTCTGGCTCAGGCTACCAGCTGGTGTAGAGGAAGAAGAGGGGGGGAGGAGCAGGGGGGGAGTCGAATCTTGCTGGTTGGAAGGAAGTTTGGACGGATCGCCCTCCCCGCTCCCCTCCCCCGCCCCCCCCCCCCGGCGTTCATATCAGAGCGATGCTGTTCTCGGGAGCGCTTGCTTTTTTGGACCATCTCTCCCTCACCGATCAAACGACTTTGAAAAAAAATCAGCCAGGACTCGCATGCTGTTACGGGGAAACACCACACCGACACCCCGCCCTTCTCTCCGCCCCCCCCCCACCACCTTTACTACTATTACTACTACTACTACTATTCTACAGCATCAGACTTCATTACTGTACCTCCACTGCTATCAAACCCCTCCACCTCGTCTCTTCTCCCGAGCCCTTTGGACGGTGCGTTGCTGCCAGGCACGAACGGAGAGGAGAGAGGCCGACGGACGAGAGGATTTCCAAAATAAAAGCTCTTCTGTTTGTAATGGAGACGTGACGCTGCAGAGAGAGCAGCGCCTTAAAGTGGCAGTATCGTTCTTTTCCCTCCCCCCACTCTATATCCTTATTTATGGTGTCCCTGTTGATGTGCCCTGTATGTATTTTTTTTTATTTTTGATTGGTTCAGGAACTCTGCTGTTCCTGAGATAATTAACTGTGGTGGCTAGGAACGCTGAAGGAAAGTCCGTTTGCTTTTTTTTAAAACCAGAATTTGTTTCCAAGTATGATAGAGATAAGGGAATGTCTTTGTAAGGTCTTGATTTTGCACCGTGATGAATTCTGAACCGTGCTGATGAGGATTTGCCAACATAGTTGAACTTATCAGAGGAAAGTGTTGGAGCCGCTGGAGGAGTCCAACTGCTCACCTGCTGAAGTAAAACTGCAGTTTAGAAGGTATCGGAGTGTTTTTTGGCAGAGAAATTACCGGAAAAACGGTTGACGTGCAGTTGTAACGCAGGATTGAGTGCATGACTTGGGACTCCTCCAGCGCTCCACCACTGTAGACGTGACAGAAAATATCCTACAGACAATGTGATACAGGTATATTTATTTTAAAACTATTTATAGATAAAATGACTATGTTCTAGCGCCATCATTTTTACATTTTGCATCATTTTAGCTGAGTAGGTTTTTATGAGAAAAAGTTATAAAACAAGTACCTGTAGCTGTTTGACATGGAAGCCCGGGAACTTTACCATAAAACTCTATATAGACAGCGAGTGTATTTATTAACAGCAGAGTATAAGAGGAAGAGAAAGCAGCAGGAGGACGGACGAGTTTACGAGAACGGTTTCATTCCATGTGTGTTTTTTCTCAAGAAGCTGTAAAGTCTTATTTGTTTTGTTTGTCGTTTGTCTGCCTACAACATTGCACTGATCGTTGACTTTTTTTTTTTAGTGACTTCTTTTTGTTTTGGCCGTTACTGAACACAAGGGCCCAGCAGCGCCGCTTCACAACGACGCTTCCATTGTTTACAGAGAGGAGGAGGAGGAGGAGTAGGGGCCCATCAGACATGGCCGACTCCCATCACTTCCTGTCTGGATCCCCCCCCCCCCAGCGCGGTCGGCTCCACGGCAGCAGCAGCAGCAGGATTGACTGAAGTGTAAAGAATGTGCATCTGTACATAAACAATATCTTTCTCTGTAACTATTTTCTTTTCGTCAGTGTTAGTCGAAGGTGCTCCTGGAAACGTTTTTGTTTTTTTTTCTTTGTTTTTTTTTTTTTAGTTTTGGGGATTTCTTCCAACCGAACGGAAAGAAGAAAATCAAGTGACTATACTCCGAGTGTATGACTGTAGCTTTTCGTGATGTCCGACACTGCTGTCTATAGGCATTTTAACCCCTAAATACCCAGATTATCCCCCCGCCAAGAGACTCCACTGCATGTACGATGCTTGGGACAGCTGGGCTCTCGCCGTCCCGTCCCCCCCCCCCTTCGTCAACCTGACCCCCATCGTCATCACCATGGTGACAGCCCAGCAAGCCACGTGTCTGTATATAGTGAATGTTAAGTATTTGCAAGTACTTTTCTGCATTACGTTCATTTGTCCGTTTCTTTTTGAGTTTCTTTTCTCTCAAATCCAGTGTGTGTTTAGTGGAACTTTTTCTTTCAGGTTGCCAGATGTCCAGTCAGGCCCTCCTGTGCAAGTGTGTAATATATTTGAATGTTCCATGCTTGTGGACTCTGTAGTCATCCTAAAGGTTTTTTATTTTAATTTCTATGTCATATACCGCTGGGTTTGTTATACCACTGGATGTACAAATTGTAAAGCAAAGACACTAGAGAACTAAGGCAGACGCCAAATTTTTTTGTTTTTGTTTTCTAAAAGCTGAAATGTGATCATGCAATAGTTTTAAGGAAAAAGGGAGGTTATATTACATTAAAAGGCCTCCGGAAAACTTTTGGGCCTCATGTTTGCATCACCAGAAGGGGACGGTTATGTCATCATTCTACATGTCACTCCCTCATCTCGCTAACCAACCACTGATGTCACTTCTGCCCTACAAAGACGACACGCAGCAGCTACTTTCTGTGCACTTTAAAGGTCACGACTTGGCTGTAGAGTTCATATCGGTTTCAGTAACTCACCACTTCTAATGCCTTTTAAGTGACAGGAGGTAAATGTGGGCGAGTTGTTTTGTTTTTTTAAGGGCAGAACTCAGCACTCATCCAGGACGTGAATTCAAAGCCATTTCAGTCCTCACTAGTTCTTCCAGCAGCCTAACGAGTCTGTTCTGTCTCCCCCCTCACCTCACCATACGGATAATAAAAAAGATAAAGCACATAATCATCTCCAGTGCCTCTCTGCCCACCTTCAGACATCACTGTAACTCCGCTTCAGATGTAAACATATGGGCATGGTTCAGTTTTAATGGCTTTAATAATAAAATACAGTCAAATGTGAACAAACGGTTTGTTAATGTTTTTATTTGTATCATTAGCACCTATTTCAACAAAAGCACAGGAAAAAAAACATGAGAAAAGTGTGAGTTGTAGTTCATGTTGGACAGGAATGTATAAAGTTGTGATTGTGTCTGTGTGATCCAGTTCATCCATCACTGAGCATGAACAAGAGCTCCAGCTCCTTGGCCGAAACCGAACCCTTTGGGCCCGAAGTTCTTGGCGTAACATGCTGGAGAGAGAGAATAAGTGTTACGAGTTGCAGATATTGTTGTTCCCAAACTGCATCTTTACAGGATTGAGTAAAAAACGGCATTTCAAAACTGATTATCAGCCAAACTGGCTTCTTCATAAGAGACGGAAAAAAGGAGGGAGAAAATGATTTAATGTTGCCGATTCAAGCCCAAAGATGGAAGAAAGCTCACCAGTGTGTGAATTACTTTGGTCTAATTTCTAATATTGTTAATGATAACTGGAAATAATCAGAATGTTGTAAGATTGGGAAGGAAGTGTCTCTGCATGGAACTCAAAGCTTAGCTCCCTGAGAGATAGAAAAGCAACTTCATCACAGATACAGAATTTGCTAAATAAACAACCCAAGACTCAATCAGCACAAGTCTTGAAGTGGTCTCAGAGGACCAGTAGCAGTTTCAAGGCCGAGCACTTGAGGTAGGCAAAGAAATACCAGAATTTCACAGATAGTGACTGGAAACAATAAGTCCTATTTACCGATGAATTCAAGTTACACATGTATGGCAGTAACAGCAGGGTGTAAACAGGGAGATGAACAGGAGAGAGAACGATACATGGTGGGAGCACAATTCAGGTCTGCGGCTCAATAGAATGTTTTGTAAGTGAACAGGCAACTCAGTCCTTGTGGAACATCCACATAAAAAATATTAAAATTAAAAAAATCTGTTTTTACTTAACTGAAGAAAGCGTTGCAGGGTACCACAGGGCAATAGAAATGATTTTCTCTATCATTGAGATAACGATGAACAAATCTGCTTTTCTTTCCAGACTTCCAAAAGACTACACCTCAAATGGGCACACAAGTATCTTAAATTACAGAAACACAACAAAGTAATTCTGACATCCTGAATGTACAGTTTGGGTTAATGCCATTAACACACACACGCACACACACTGTTAACATTTAACTTGACTAACTTCATTTTGGTCCTCGGAGAACAACAAACCAGTTACTCAGGAGTGACTCCTGATTCCAGTGTACTGAGGTGAGCAGCTGCTGCACATACTTCCAGCACAGCTTTGACCACCTTCAACTTGAGTAAAGGTCTAATCTGCCATAATATACAACACCTGTACATGTGTGCACGCAGTTTCCCAGCTGTAACTCAGCTGTTTATCTCACATCAACATGTGACGTTTAAAATAAGCTCACTCTTCAGGTTGTGGTCAAACAATGAGGTGCACACACTCCTGGATTGTTTAAAACAAATGTGTTTGGCAATGTGACATCTCAGGTCTGCTGTCCACATCTGTCTTCAAAATGTTCACGCTGAGAGAAACAGTATCCAGCTGCTGCTCACACACAGTCCGGATGTCTCAAAACCATTGGCTGACAGCAGCCGCAGAATCCGGCCTGTTTGGGCTGTTAGAGCTGAGATGCAACATTCCTCCTCATCAGTACAAGGTTTCATTGTGACATTCAGCAAACATCCATCTGCTGACATCTGTGTGTTTATGTCTGTTTCCATAGTGTGTGTTTGTGTCCTGTTTAACCAAACCGTCCCCTCTCATTGTGCTGACGAGGAGAAACGTCTGGTGGACAGTAAGCAGCTCTGTTAGCTTGACAAGGTCAGTGTCATCCAGCCAAACCAACACAACAAATGTGTAAAATAACACTCACTGAGACCACAGGGAGCACATGAGCTTGTGTGCATGTGTTTGGTTTCAAAAGGTTGTTATGGAGAGCCAGTCTCCAGGTCTGTTTCTGCTGATATGATCACACCAACTGCCAGTAGCGACTTTGCTGCTCTCTGCATAACTAGCTCTTCACAAATCAACATTTGGAAATTGCTAATTAATCCATCATGTAAATCTAGCAAGTATCTGATCTGAAGTGTTTCTTCAGCAGTCATTAGGTTTTCAGCGGTGTGTCTTGCCGTTGTCTGTTACAACTTGGTTTCAAAAATGTGTAAAGCCAAAGTGTTCCATGTCATGAATGAGCTCTATTCAACCATGGCAACTAATGCTTCGTAACCTAACTTGGTCTGGACCAGGTTTTTTGTTCAGTTTCTGATTATTGTTTTATTTTTTGGAAGGTTGTTCCTGCTCTTACTGATCTACTGAATGTGTTTATTGTGTTCCTTGGCCATTTGTCCACACTGGTGATAAACCAAGCCTTCTATTAAATCTAACAACATATATTAAAAGATCACAATATTTTATAATCAGAGCAGCTAAGTTGCATCATATCATTTCCTTCAGGTTTGTCCACATTTGCAAATTAGCAAAAACTAGAAATACAGCTTCGGCTGACAAGAATGTCAGTAGGCATCTGTCCATAAACTCATTGAAACCCTGATGTAATGATGGCGCTAGATGAAAAGGTTAATATTAACCCTGATGGGCGACTGAATGTCTATACCAAGTCTTGTGGCGTAGACTCATTCACTCACTCACTCACAACTCATTCAAAAGCACAAATGTTGATGATGATCATGATCTTTCTGCCGTAGAGCCACAGTCTGAGTGAATTTAGGGCCTTAATGTCTGTAATCACACTGTTAACTAAACATGTTACTCATCAGTGTTTATGTATGAAATATTGCTGCAGCTGGATCACTGTAGCAATTCCTCAAGACTGTTGCATGGTGGGTTTATCCTACTTATCCTACTGCTAATGCACGTGTTGGCAAACACAAATGTTATTTTATCTTGTATTAATTATAAGTCCTGGCTCTGTATGTATTGACAGTACGCTGTCAGGATGTAAAGGCTTTCATGGAACATTACACACATTAGCTCCATCTCAGATGTTTTATCTCACCTTTGCAGTAGATTTCTCCGTCTTTCTCGGTCTGAGTGGTCGACTCCAGGCTCTTTCCACATTTTGCACATCGGAAGCAGTTCTTGTGCCACGGCTGTGAGGAGGAAGAGGGAAGTTAAATTTTATGTCCACAGTGGCAGCTGCTCCAGTCTGTCATCATGCTTTCATGCTAAACCTACCTGAAACTGTATGGTGGCTGGTACAGTGTTAAAGGTACTGACTGACTGACTCGGGCAGAGATGTTCACAGATGAGGTAATGTTTTAAAGTTTTGTTCACATTATGTTGTGTCACATTCGCCGACTTCCTTCTTAACTCTTTTATAGCAACAATACAATTACAGATTTCTATGTTACAAAGGTTGTTTTAAGACATCTTAATGAAGAAATGTTACATATGATATATTTAAGATAAGATTTTGTCTTTGCAGTTAATTACAGCTGATAACTGCAGATGTTTCTTGTAGCCTGTGTCACCATTTCCTTCATCTAATCCCATCAAAGCAGCTCAGTTTTCCATCAGCCGGGGGCCACCTCTGAATGTCTTCATTATACTCAAAATTACAGGTTATGCTTAAGCCAATGAGTAGAGCCTCATACAGATTTCCTCCCATTAGGAAACACATTAACAGCTCTCCGCCCGATGACATCACCTGCTATAAATCAGCTCATGTGAATCCACAAGTGAGCAGCGACAGGAAACGGTCCACTCCCACTTTTAGAGGAAACAGAATCCTCAGAACACAAATTTTTGCTCATCTGTGGACAGCAACTGCTCTGGGCCTCATTGATTCTTCGTCCTCAGAACTAAACATCCTCTTCATGACTTCATCTACTGTAAATCTGTGTGTCAACAACAACTGCCAGAGCCTCAGTGTCCAGACAGCCGGACGATTAACGCCAGCTGTTAGGAAGCTGTAATGGAATGGCTTCAATCAGAAAAAAACAAGATTTGCATTCTCTCATTAGGAGAGAGCACAGCAAACCTCCTGCATGTGGCTCAGCACTGTAACAACCATGTGCCTTCAATCCAGTCAAACCTGTTTTACCCCTCTGTGGTTTGTGATGTAGATTATGGCCCTGTGAAGTTCGAGGAACCAACCCTGCCTGGGTTAGAGGTCTGAATTCTGCAGGGGCTCTCATGCTGAAACTCTATATAATTACTACACACTACACATTTGAAGGTTAAGTTCTCACTGCAGCTTCAATTCTATGGAGCACATAAAGTTTTGTAATTAGTGTGAACAGAGAACACCGGATCAGAGTTGCAGGAGCACATTCTTTAAGTCTGCGGGCTGAGATCAGATTCACTGGGACAGCCTAGTTGTACACTCTCCATCAGGGTTGTTGACATAAATGAATCCTCACTAAACCAAGAGTAATAATTTTTGTAACTTGGCTCCTCTAGTGAAGGCTTAATAGGTCAATTTGTCTTATATCTTGGCAGACGCCTCAACTTAAAGCCTGAAAGTGCATACTGTATCCAAAGTGTTTTTAATCCGGCAAACACATCTTCCTGCTTAACTGTTGTTAACAGTTCATGCTGGTGTATGTACTAGAGATGGAATCACCACGATGTTGCACTAAAAACAAAAAGTCACTTACGGGTTGACCACTGGTGGTTGATCTGCTTTGCACAGATATGTGAAATCGGCGAACTTGTTTATTTCTGTGGTCATTTTCTGCAGTAACTGTTACGTTTAAAAACCAAAGACCATCTTTGCCTTTAGGCTTTGGCTTAAAGTGTTAAGAGATCACCAGCAATATGAAAGCATCACGTAACTAGAAGATGCTTTAGATGAAACTCTCACCTTGCCCGCTCCCATGATCTTCTCAGCTGCATACACAGAGTCTCCACACCGGGCGCATTTCTCGGAGCCTCCAAACTTCTGAGCAAATTTGGATGGGTTGGGGTTGGTGGTCGGTTTGTGAATGTGTGTCCTGGGGGTAAAAATATAAAGCACATGACTAAATTGTTTCCCCCCCAAGAAAATTACTACATGAGTACTCTCTTAACATTTAATTATTTTGTCATCTAAAGGCTGAATTGTATTCCTTCAAAGTTAAATAACATCAGAGAAAACCTTGGATATCTGGTATCTGCTGGATGTCTGATTTTGGAATGAAACTTGCCTCTGAAATACAACAATACAAAAACCATTGCCAACACTTTGAATTGGTCAGGACCTCCTCTTTTCTTGTCAAAACATTTACTCATTTACTACAAGTGAAGTATGACCCAAAACATTGACCTCTACAGAACCTTAGCAAATACTTAGTTAAGTCTAAGTTAAACATTACATCTTCATTAAAATCTGTTGAGGCAACTTTATAAATGAATTCACCACAATTTTAAAAGACAAAAAGACCAGAAATAAACCTGGCACGTCCCACTCAATCCCACTCTACTGTCCTTTCCTCAGCCAGTGGTGGGAAAGAGATCAGGGCGCACTAGGGGCCCTGGAGCGGTGCTTATCGAAGGGTGACTGCCAGCCCCAGTGGCCCCTGAATGAAACCCTTTGTGGCAGAGGACAGAGAGGAGGTTACATAATGACTTCTTTCATAACAGTCATCACCTGACGTCTGGTTGCAGGAGTAAACAGTGTGGATAGGTGTGTGGGGGGTTGTGTTTCCCTGTCTGTTTTTGCGGTTTTCACATCATGTTTGCAGTATATAAGGATACACATCTGCAGTCAAACACTGTCTTCAGGTCTAAGAAGTGGGTGTAAAATTGCAGTACGAGTGCCCTGAAAGTAGACCCACCCATTCCAGGCTGGAAACATCTTTGAAAGCAATGAACCAGATCTATTAGATGATCTATTAAGCTCTTAGATCATCACTCTGAATCTCAGGCTTCGGCTCAGACTTCTCTCTTCTTGGATCTACGCTGTTCAACAATACCAGCTGGGAGCTGCTGCAGCCAAGCTGGATTTGATAAAGAGGTCGACCGTATGCCAATGTTCCTGTCAAGGTTTATTTTCTTTCTCAAAGCTCAGCGGTTGGGGCAGTGAGAAACAGAAAAGGATGCAGGACAAGAGCAGACGCTTTTATACACTGTTTTGACATATTTAGGCTGGAGAACTCAACCCTTGTGTACTTGGACTGCTGCAGAGTCCTACAAGTGCCAGGACTAATGATCCTTACTGAATCTGACTTGACAGTGAAACTCTTCTTAATGACATTACAGACATCAAGGTTCCAAAAATCAAATTCAATTACTTTTAAAGGCCTTTCCAGACCCAATTCTCTCGAATTCAAGGACCAACCACGGCACAGTTTGAGACACGGATAAAGGTCATTCATGTTACAACACTGGCGCAAGTGGCCGTCGCACTTTCAAGGCAGGTGGCACATGAAATAATTATGCAGGAGACACACATGCAGACAGCGGGACATAGCCTCTATATTTACACTAATGTAAAAACATATCAAAAGAACTTTAATTTCTATTCTTGCACCAAATACATAAATTCAAGCTCATGTCTTTTTATGTCTATTTATCTAACACTTTCAAGGCCTTGATTTTTTTTTACCTCAAAATTTTTCAAGGATTTCAAGGACATATGGCAACCTTTAGACTTTTAAACTGTGGCCCTTAAAGCTAACAAAAGCCAAAAGCAGTTATAGTTACTGGACAATCACTTTAATCACTTGGCCACCCAGCAGTGGCTCTTAGTGTCTTTACCCACTCATCTTACCCACCTCCTCATGTCCATGCTGCTCTCCGGTTCAGTTGGAAAGATGCTTTATTTGTACAGGGCAATAAGGGCAAAAATAAAACCCTTTTTACCACAGACCACTGGCCTAAATTATGAAAAAGTTATAATATTTATACTTGAACTTTGTCTTAGATGATTTCCGACCGTGTGCTTACATTCGATTCATAAAAGAGTGCAGACTTTGCTTGTTGTATGTCTGTTTTTATAAATGAGGCCCCATGTCTAATGTGAAGTATCATTTTTCCAAGTTTATGTATTTGGAAACTGTTTCAAGTTCAGCACCATGACTGCATGCTGTTAGGACACAATAGCACTGTAGGAGTCAGCAGCCACAACTGACAAACATCCTTAAATGTGGGGCATCACTGACCTGAGTGACCTTGTCAACCTCACTGTAACTATTTGTCCAATTAAGTTTGAAGAATGATCCTTTATTCGGATATCTCAAGATGTCATTTGTGTTGTATTGAATAGACAAAATTGCAAAATGGAGTCAACTTTAAATAGCAATTTCGTAGTTACTGGCAGCACTAAAGGGCATTTACTGTTGAACTGTATCTAAATTTGGGTATTTTATTGTGCTTTGTTAACATACCATTGGTTTGAAACATTGCAAAGCTCAGAAGAAGCCATTACAAATAACAAAAAGGGAGACTAAAGCACAACAGAATGCAGGGATTGCATGAAAACAATGTTAATATCCCTGCAGCATCATCTTGCCTTGGAATTTCATTTAAAGCATTTTGACTTCTGAAAAACAGCAACCAATACTAGACATATTTATCTTGATCTTGATTCACATAGTGATCAGTCACAATGACTGAAACCTCTTCATCTCAGTACTCTATACAATCATCTTGCAGCCAAGAAGTACATCATATAACATTCAGTGCTCATGCAGCACCCAGGCTTACTCTTCGTGTTTGATTCCCAGCCGCTCTCCTCGGTCCATGTTGAGCGTCCCCGCCCCCTGGCCGTAGCCGTAGCCCTTAGGGCCGTACTTCTTCCCATAGCAGGACTTGCAGTAGATCTCCTGCTCATGAATGGCCAGTGTGGTGCTGTCTAATCCCTTCCTGCAGACCACTGAGGACACAAAGAGAAAAGGAGCTATGGAAGTAGAATGATTCCAGTACGGTCGCTATTGTCTAGATCTGGGTACAAAAAAGGATCGTATGCAGGTGTCGTTTGACTGGAGAATTCCTGATACTAGTTAAAACTGCGATAGTTCTGTCGATACCTTAAAGGTATCAAGTACCATACCCAACCCTAGCTTTAAACCTAAACAGGAACTCAATTCCACTTCGACTGTTTTTATTAGAGTTAAACTCCAAGTATACAGCAGCTGTTATAGAAATTCAGTTTTTGCGGGTTTCTTCCAAGTTAAAGAATGCATTGTTTGAAAAAACAGAAGCATTGCTGTTACTTAAGACTGCACGCTGACTGCTGGGATTAGCAGAATTTTTCACACACTGGCCTGCACTGTGTGAACGTCTGATACTGGTTTAAGATTTCACACAACTGGCTGGAAAAATGTCTCCATTCATGTCTCTCTGATCTCTGTGCCAACACTTTCAAAATCAAAGCTCTGTGAGTTTCTGATTTCTGTGTCCAATCAAATTGCTCCCAATTCCTCATATTACCTTAACCATTTTTGTTGCAATTGTTATGGTTTCTCTGAGTTTTTGTCCCAAGTATTTCCAATTCCACCCCCTCTTCAGGTGGATCATTGATCGCCACTGGCAAAGAATAAAAGCAAATTAAAAAGATAAAGTCACAGTAAGAGTACAAAGAGTCACATGAGGCTCCGTTTGCAACTATGTGACATTTCTGTCACTACATAGCTGCCTTTCATACACAGAACTGAAAAGCAGTGAATGTCAAACTGACAAACCGGAGGAAAGGGCACATGAGAGCCAAGGGCACCATGTCCTCTAGCTCATCATCTCAGTAGGAGTGTCAGACAAAGCTGCCTTTCTATGGGGACCGCTGGAAAAATAAACTCATCTTTTGTGGCTCGGATTGCTTTGGTCTCTTCTTGATAGCAGCTAAATGAACGCGTTTGTATAATACTGGTCTCTATATGAGGTTTTCTGTAACATCTTCGCTGACATTTCAAGGATGGTTCAGGAGCAGGACAAACCGCCCACCCACCCAGCAAACCGACAATAATTCAGTGTGAGCCGAATAGCCGATGACCCATCAGGGAAATGTCAGTACAAGCTTCCTTTGATAAGCAGAGAGGTAAAACTGAGTCCACCAGTGTTTCTCCTGACTCATCCCTTCACTGGATTCTATCGCTGATCTTTCATGGCTTCTTGCAGCTTGAACCAAGGACACAACACAGTAGAAACAGTCAAATACAGTCAACGTCATTAAAGATGTTATAAATACAAATTACATAATGCTAGTTGATGTAATATATACTCTTGGCAGGTCTTTAGCAAACTTAATTACACTTGTGCCAAGGTTAGGCAACAGCTACTAAAATGTCTGAGCTGTCTTCAAAGCAAATAAACAAATGTTTGTCTAGGTGACATTGGGGGAAACGCAGACATCTGAGATTTAAGAGTTGTATTAACTTTTAGTGACTTTTTCAGTTCACAATGATGATGTCACTGTTATTTTATTTCTTCAGATGTTAGACAGCTCTGGCACAGCTGCAGAAGGCAACTGTTTTCACGGACTGACTATTACTCACTATGACAAGTAAGCTGATCTTGATAATGCATATAAAAGAAACAGAGCCAAACAGAACTGGATTTTTAGTCACTTGTAATTTAACCATTGTAAATTACCCCCAAGCATCTTTTGCTGCATTATCTTTAAAAAATAATAATTAAATCATAGATACATAGATGTGATACGGATGAGATACTGATTCTTCTGTAAAAGGCCAATTTTGGCTTGATGGATAATAAAAAATAATAAACTTAGTGGCTGCCTGAGGGTGGAAAATCACTGTAAAAATATGTTGCATGCTTTGAAAAATGGTTAGTAGTGACATAAAATATATTCAATCTCTACTTCATGGGCTAAAACATGCAACAACACTGCGATGATCCTTTGAATTTGATCTCAGTCCAGCTGTGTAGGTGTCGCAGCTGTACTTACTGCAGAGGAAACAGCATTTGTGGAAACTCTTGCCGTCACACTGCACTTCCTCGGCGTGGTACACTGTCCCATGGCACGCTGAACACTTGTTGCCTCCACCCCAGTTTGGCATTGTGTGTGCTTCTAAGGAGAGATGAAAAGATAAAATGAGAGGCTGAAGCACCTGCGCTGCTGCTGATAAGCTATACATTGTGGTAGATGCTTTGCTCAAAGGCACATCAACTGTTTTTCATGGAGAGGAGCATGTTGGTCATTCCCATGATGGTTTTATTGCTCTTTTATTAACTTTTCCTGGAGAATTCAATGAGTTCTCGTCATATATAAAGGCACGCAGTCGCTTGATCCACTTCGTATTAACTGCAACTGCCTTTGAGTAACTGTATCACTGGATTTGTGGTTGAAATATTGCTGGCTGAATTGAAAACCACAGCTCCAGGCCAACACAAAAAATAACAATGCTAAAGAGGTCGGCCTAAACAACAGAGCAGACTAATACCCAAAGGAATGCGTTGGGTACCGGGCCTTGGGGCTTTTGTATTCTGATTGCGTGTGGCTGCAGTACACAAAAACAAACAGCAAAGAAGAAGTGTGAGTGTGAAGTAAACACCACCACTAACCCTAACCGCACATGACGCACACCCATTCACTCCCTGACTCACATGTGCATCTGTCCATAATTACAGACTCACTCCCTTTTAAAGATGTGTCAAGAGGGCGTCGAGGAGGATCCACACGGGACAAATTTAACATTTTAAGACTTCCCTCTCACAAAACAAGCCTGCTGTGATATCATAATTTGGCGGCTCAAATTAAAAAGAGCCGTTATTCCTAATTAATTGAAAAATAAGCACAAAGCAGTAGAAACTATTAATTTTGCGAGTCCTCCTCCCAGCTGGATTAGAGACTGTAGAGCAGGCCCGAGCATGAGAGGGGATGAAAAGACCACTAAGATTACCCTTAAATTTCCCCTCAGGGGTGGGGTGTGATGAAAAGGTTGGTGTTCAAGTGTACAGACCAGCTTTGATAGCAATTTCTTTTAGTTTGCCTGCGCAGGCAACCACAGTCTATTTAAAGTTTTCACAGAGGTCGGTGGTAATAACTTCAATGAGATGAAGAATTTAGATCTGTGTCTTTGATTCATAATGATGCTTTTAGACTGACGTTGCCGAAGACTTATATTTTTGCTGATATTCAGTGTCTTTAAATCTGGAAAATGTATTCAGTATTCAGTGTTTGTACCCAGAGAACAATCTGAAAAGGCTTTGAGATCATCGCTGGACACTGAAATATTCCACTGAACCAAGACTAATGACATTTTTATTGATCTTTATATAAGGCTGATTCAATGAACCCTTCAATGTGGAAACTCTGGAATACATTATTGCCATTAAATTAACTTACATCGGATTTTTAGTTGAGGTCCAATTTTTTTCTTCTTCTGGCACTTGTTACATAACTTTTACAGATGACTATTTAATCCACAGTGTGACTCTCTGAGCCTTTAAACAATACTGGACACTTCACCTTTTGTCAATGTCTTTAATTGATTAGAACGACCACGTTTCTGAAGGGGTTATTTAATATTGCTGTTCTGTCACTAGCTGTACAACATGACACAAAAAGTTAATGCATTTCGACCTGACGTTATATATTAAACACAAACCTGTTATAACACTGTAGATATAAATGTATTTAGGTTGGTAACTCATTATTTCTCGTCTGACTTGAAGCCTCATTATTGGCGTTTGGTGTTTAAACTAAGATAGCTAACGTTAATGAAAAAATGATTATTGTTGCGCAGTTTTTATTATTAGTTAGCTAACTGCTGCCCTTTTGACTTAATTTCCCGCGGTTATAAAAGCCCAAAAAACAACAATGTGTCCAAATTAAATAACGTTACTGAAACAACAACAACAACAACAAAATATTCACTTTAAACCTGCAGTTAAACTGCCTCAACATTAAGAAACACTACATGTGTTTTTCAGCAGAATAAATGTAATATATTCAGTTTTTCAAAAGCAGCCGAGCTGAAATCTCCACCGCAAAGTTTCAGCCCAGTAAGTAAGAGGTGAAAAGAGTTACCTTGATGTAAGACCTGAAAAAAGCAGGTACACTGTGTAAATGACTGAGCTCCAGCTGTGTGTGTGTATCCAAACAGCTCTCCGGTGCCTCGGCTGCAGACTTTACTACACTGACGCTTAAATGCCACATACTCCACATATTGTGCGTTTCCAGGGGGAGGAGGGGTTTTTCACGGGGCGTGAACACAACACTGCTGCCTTCAGGTGCTGTCAGAAATTCTATAGGAGGAGAACTGGTATACACTCGGGAGAATAATAGTACGAATGTTATAGGGTGGACAGCTCACATGGAAGAGTTTGTATTTAAATTTAAAAAAGAGGGAAATTCAATTTCATACTCATATTAAGATATGGTATTGTTAAGACAGCTGACTTGGCGTATTTGCCACCTGAGAATTTGATTTAAAGAAAGAAAAAAACCTTTGTTTTGCCTTAAATAGTGTACATTTCAAATACATCCATACAAACGTGTGGTAGATGGTTTAAAACTGTTCTATGTGACAGATCATTAAACACAGACGAGATAGCCTACAGTATGATTCACCATAAGGATCAATATATAATATATGAATTACTCTACAAGATGCCATGTTACACCTGCATCAAAAAGGAAACAGCTACTAAAACCTTTGTTTGAAATGATTTTGGACCTGTGGCTCTGACTTCAAATGCAACGACAGTTAGAGGATTCCATTTAGAGCACTTTAGAGATTCACCGGGCCAGCCTTAATGACTTTAGACTCTGGAGGACACATTGTCTGATGGGTCCTTCGGGTGGCTCTATCACTTTTGTCTTATGCTTAATAAAAGGCAATAACTTGTGGGATTCTGCAGGAAAAAGGAACTTGTCCTTCCTGTCCAGGTTGTGAGGTGGAGACAGTAGACACACACAAATAGCCCACCTGGGTTTGCACTTTGCTTTTCTGTGTATTAATCCATGTGTATATGTATAATTACTTATATCTGAAGTACTGCATGATTAAAACACAACAGTTTTATCTTTGCGTCCAAACTTGCAGCTTTCCTGTCCCCTAGTGGACACAGAATGCAATAAATGAAGGCTTGTTATGTTTGAATTGCAAGCAGGGAAAAAAGCCAAAAAGAGGGGTTTGGGTTGACATCGTAACTGCATTATAATAGATGATACTGTTGCAATGATATAACGCTCATCAGTGAAAACCATCCAAAGCCACCACAGACCACATCCTGATTATAAACACACAACATGGCTGACATCTGCGATCCAAATGAAAAAGACAGACAAACCGTTGTCTTACTGTGGAACTGAACTTTGTCCACAAGCCTAGTTCTAGAAAAAAATCTGATAATTCAAAAGTAGAAATGTATACACCGCATTGTTCCTTTAGGCTTTGTTACGGGGCCACAAAATGAAGGACCAAGCATGGATACAGCGCAGTGTTACAGGACCCAGAACATAAACTCTGCTGCTGCTTATAAAACCTGTGACCTTTAGTTTCATGACCTTTCTCATGGCATGGCTACAAGTCTCACCACAGTGCAGCTACATGGCGACACTGGGAGCAGACCGGCATGATTTATTAAATTTAATTTAAAGGTTGGGACATTAAATTAAGCCCTTTTGAGGAGGGTAGGCTTGAATTATGCCTAATTAAAGACTGGATGTAAACAGAGACGCAGTAAATCCGACATGTGTCAATGATCCAAGTCTCCTACTGTTTACGATATCATCTGCAGCAAGTGGATCACAGAAGAACAGACAGTAACCTGCACTGTCGCCAGCAAACCTCAGCTTCATTATTTTTCAATAAGGCTATTTATTTTGAAAGGTCCATAACAATAGACCACTTGATAAAACAATATTAAATCAGCTTAATCTTGTAAGCATTTACCTGAAATGTAACTTCTTCAGACTGATGACTAATTTAAAGGACTGTTCTATTCAAAATGAGATGAGATGGCCATTTTCGGTCATAAAGTGAAGCCAAAATGTATTTAGTGATTAAATTATGTGCTTATGTTCCTCTTTCCCTTACGTGTCCATTTATGTGGAATAAACATAAACATCTGAAGTTCTTATACACATCTGAAAACATGTAATTTTGTGTACCCTCTATCCTTTGAGAGTACTATAATCCACCCCATTATCATTTTATATGCACCTTTGTTCTCCCTCTAGATGCTCCACAGTTTATTTTTGGTATCAACCTTTCCATTCATTTCCATTCATGTATCTGCGGCTCTACTTTGGGATTTCCTCACCTCAGGCCTGTGTGTCCATTTAAGGCAAAGTGGGGAGCTGCAGCTCTACCTGCTTCACTTGTTGTTTCTTTACTGCTAGTTTTCCAGAAATTCCTTCCACATTACACTTTGGGGCTTATTAAACCCAGGTGTGTTGCCAGGTTTGTAAAACGTTGCCTTCAAACATATTCAAACACTCCCTATAATTGGTATCAGTCTTTCTCTCGCATCGCTGTGGTAGATATTTAACCCAGTGCAGCTATGCTTCTCACATTTAAAGGTTTTTGGGTTCTGCATATATTACATCCATCTAGGTCGTAGCATGGATGTACTAATACTACTACTACTACTAGTAGTAGTATTAGTAGTGGTGTAGGTGGTAGAACTGGCACAGTAAGTGGCCTAGTTGTGGCAAAACTATAAAGCAGAATCAGTGCACTGTAAAAAAGAAAAAAGAAAAAAAGAAATCTGTAATTCTATAGATTTCTTCTGTTTATTTGACAGATGTTACCTGTATTTTTTAATTCCACAAAAATATCTATAAAATTACCAAAATAGACAGTGAATTTAGATGTCTAATGTAAAATAACATGAAATGTCACTAATTGTGTTATTATTATTGTTAATATTTTTTTGCAATCAATATTTTCCACATAAAAACACATTTGCATAGTTTTTTAAATCAAATTAGATACATTTAATGACAATTAACAGTAAAAACAATATAGGTTCTGTATTTATGTTTACAAGTATTGTGTAGTTACATAGATTTGTTTGTTATTTGACAGATATCTTGAACAATTATGGAAGTTTTCACAACAAAAGTTTGAGCAAATATGTTTTTATCAACTTTCTAGCAATGTTTTTCACAAACTAGCAAGCAACTTTATTGTGAAGACACCACTTGACTGCGATGTGCAAGACTTTTCCCACTTTTCCCATCATGCATTGTGCTGAGCAGTTTGTCATGTTGTCTGTTCAGAGCATCATTGCTTATGTTGATAAATGTCAGTTTTGTGCTGGTGTGTAGTTGTACTGTAGGTGAAATGGGTGTCACGTTTCAAAGTTAACATAGTTGAAAATGATTGCTTCTATTGACGGTATGATCTGCTGGAAAACATAGACACTGATATTGATGAATTTGTGATAAGCCAATATTGGCTGGTAACTACGTGCAAATGTAGATCAATCTATATTTAAAGTTAATTTCACTGTTTTCACAAGTGTAAATATCCCTAACTAAACATAAAGGGGCCAAAAAATAAACAAGATGTGTAAAATCAAGGCTGAAAACTGTATTAGCATTTTTTTTTTAGGGATTTTAATTTTTGTTATTTTACAGTATTTTTGCAGCCTGAATCTTACATTTTTTTTATGGGTATTTTTTTTACAGTGTAGAAGGGTAGTAAGTTGCGTTAAGGCTTATTTAGTGGGTCGAAGGACAGAGGGTGTCGTCTCTGTACAGATTGTAAAGCCCTCTGAGGCAAACTGTGATTTGTGAATTTGGGCTATACAAATAAAATTTGATTTGATTTGATTTGATTTAGTGGCAATCTACAAACTACAAACTACTATCTATTGTAGCAGTAGAGGTACAAGTTTCAGTAGTTCTAGTAGTAGAAACAATAGTAGTAATGAGGGTGGTAGTAATACACATTGTAGTGATGTATATTTGAAAGCTAATTGCACTGTTTTGCCTCTGGAACAGTGTGTATACTGGTCACAGCAGGTCTTGGCTAAACTATCAACCTATATAAAGTTAATCATCCCATCTGCTGAGGTTTAGTGTCATAAATGCCTCTCAGGGGCCAGACACATCTACCGGCAGCTCAGTTTTAGTGCTGATATAAAAGCTCTGATTAGATGTTGATGTGTCCGGACAGATGGAGTGTGTGTTTTTGAGTGCGACTCAATCAGCCCGATCTAACACTGAGATCACACTTGATGTGCTGAATGTGGAATTTTATTCGTCATAATTAAGAATCTAACCTCAGCTTAACGATGACTGCACCGCACATGTAATTTGAATTTTAACCACCCTTTTCTGCTTTTTCACTCTGACATTTGATTTTTTTTCTTTTTTTTTGGAATAACACATTATAAAACTGTGGAAACATCATCAGTTCCATCATATATCTAAGTGTTTAATGTGCACAACACAGCAGGCTTTGTAGCACCAGGAATTGTATAAGGGATGATGAAGTGCGTCATCTGATCACATCAGCATGGCTTGCTTCCATCTGCTGGGCCATTCTGAACTGGACTCTGAATTATTGGTAGCATCTGTAAATATGTAGATTGGTAAACTGAAGCCATCTGTAAATCTGTCAACATTTGGATAAGAGATCAAATTATAATTTTTTTTCTCATCTTAGTGTCAAAATTTATAATAGCCAGTAATGAAATGTAACTACAATTTACTCAACTACTGTAATTAAGTACAATTTTGATGTACTGTTTTCTATATCAAATGTTATACTTCCAGTCAGATAACTTAAGTCACTAGTGACTTTGCAGATTCAGATTATGCAGTGATGATAGGTTATTACTCGTGACATGTGACCTATCAGATCATGCTGTTGGCAGGACATCGAGAGAGACCAGAGTGGTACTGATGATCAAACAAATGCTGAGTATCAGCTGTGTCGATAATCAGTCTATCCCTAATTTGGATTAGCACATTTTCCCCCCCCAGTTTAGCATAAAACAGAGCAGTATCATTATTTTAAATAAAGTTTTATTTATAAAATGTGGAAACGATTGTTGAAAAAACATGAACGACTACAAGGATTAATCCAGTACAAGTACAAACCCCATCTGAGTAAAATGTGTCAATATCCTTACATGTGACGAAGGAAAATCCTCATTTTTGTTAATAGTTCTCTTAATTTTATATGATCAAAAACATTCTCTGAAGCTCAGTTCTGAGGCTGTTCAGTTAACAGTTTTCTAATAAATAATAAATATACCAACCTCTGATCAAACCATATTAGCTTCAGGCTTAAATGAACAAATTCCAGTTGACCAGCGGTTAAGGACTACCCATGAACAGATACATTTAAATTCAGATAATTCTTTACTTGCACATTCCTAGAAAACAGTCAGAATTTCCTCCAAATTAAAGCATACACATGACAAGGCAGGTCAGCATCATAGATTTTTTTTAATGAAAGCTTGTGAAAGTCGTACAGAAGAAAACCAGTTTGGCCCACAACTACAGAGAGAGCCGAGCTACAGTGTACGCACGGCTCTGAGTTTTGTAAAAGTTACACCAGCAGACACAACTACTAAAACTAGCAGTGCATTAAACCTTATTTAAAACACAGTAAGCAGCATTTTACATTCTGCATGTGAAAGTATGAATGACACTATGAATACGATGTACAAAAATAATTACCGACATAACTGTACATTAATAACTACACATCCACCGGTCAGAGTGGATTGTCCGTGCACCCTTTGGTGTGACATCGCTAAGCTCTCCTGAATGAGTCCCTTACAAAGCACCAATATTCAGGCCGGGTAGTCTGGAGGCAACACTTGAGGGCTGTTGATACAAATCCCTGGACAACCTGAGAAAATCTGTACTGAGGCAACAACTCAGGGTGCCCGTAGGTTAAGGCACTCAACCCCCAATTTGCACCAGCCAGCAGCAGACAGTGGTCATACTGGGAGTCTCCAGACTCTATGAATGTGGAACAGTGCTGCTAAAAAAAGACAGCGTATAAACTCAGTCTACTCTCCTTGGATAAATTAAGGCTGAGTCTTTACAGTACTCTGATATCTTTTCAAATTCCACTTCGAGTGAATTCACAAGTATTCAAGTACCTGAGAGCATCATCACATTGTTCTTTAGTCGTCAGTAACGGAGCTAGAGGTTTGGTGTTGGGCTGCGACTAACGATTATTTTCTCGATTAATTGATTAGTTGTGTCTATTAAGTGGTGATCACAACTAGAACCAGAAAATCAGAGAATTCTGACTTTTAAAAAACCGATGATCAAAATATTTGATGATTAATTTAAAACTTGACAACTAATCAATTAATCATTGCAGCTCTATTTTGGGGTTTAACCATCAAGCACTATGGTTACAGATACTCAGTGAAAACACATGCAGCACCAGCAGCATCTGTCTTCCTGATGAGCAAATTAATTCCAAGAACAGTTCCTTGAGATGCTCGGCTGGCTGTAAACATTTAAGGCTTTAGTGATTTTCTCCTCAGTGATGTCTGAAATGAACCGTGAGACATTTGTCTGCTACCATGGCTGTTATTCAGTGATCAGCAGCTAATAGATTTCCTATCGAACCTTGATATTGTAAGAAAACCTGAAGGGGCCAGCTAAAGACAATCACTTCAATATGAGACGTACAAAATGTCAAATACTTAGTGCTAAAAACAAAGTAAATGTTTTATTACAGTCCCTGTAATCAACATATATTATCTAAAATATAAATAGCAATTGGGCTATAATACACAAGTGATGGGGAATTAGGTAGCGTGATCATATCTGGGAGGGAAAATTAAGGCTCAAATACAAAACAGAGCAGTGGCCGACTCCCACCACAGGAGGGCACTGTCACATTGGCAATACTGCTTCACTCGTTCACTCTGAAATCTTGTGTCCCATAATTGAACCATGAGGCACATTTGAACTGTTAACGTAACGACCGATAAGGTAAGAGTTTCGTTACAAAATGACATCTTGAGATCTTGTGTTTAAACTTACATTCTTGCATTTTGGAAGGAAACCCTTAATGTATTCATTAGTAAAATAACAAAGCACCAATGGTTTGAAACCATATTCTTCACTTTTAGGGTCAACACCTGAGTGTTATAACAGCACCATATACTCATCTCCTCACAAGTCTAACTGGTGGGAGGGTGGCCGACGTCCAGTCTTCTCTGTGCTGAGCCTCTCTTTCGGGCCGCTGGCACGGCGCTGACTGCACTTCCCAGTGTGCCCGGGGTCTGGAAGAAAGACTTGGAAGCGGACGGTGTGGTTTCCTTTGGAGTATGTGGGGTCTGTGAAGATAGAGAAATAGAAGATCGGAGAACGTTTAGACAATGTACTTAAGGATTAGAGAGCATTTTTATACATTTCCTTGGAGGTGCATTCAAGAATTCGAGGCGAACTTCGATATGTTGTGTTCTGGATATTTTCTGGATGCTTCAAATGGGAAAATCTGATAGCGTTACCATTAGGGCTGCTTGATTATGTCAAAAATTTTAAAAAGCGATTATTTGGTCAATATTGAGTTCAGAATTACCAATTAATTACGACATCCTGTGTTTATTAACTTTAGTTTTTTCCCTTAAATATGAAAACAAGGAAACACTAATTCTGGTGAACTCAAAGAAGTATTAAGTTTCTCCAGGGTGATTGTTGTGAATGTAAATGTAAAAGCATTAGAAAGCCAAGATCACTATATTTTATTATTTTTGTAAATGTCATCCCAACTACTAACCAGTACTATTTTCTTCTCCTATTTTCCTCAGCAGCATTTAAATGTTATCATTTTGGCATGAAGCATATGATTATGACTTGTAAAGGCAAAAAGAAAAGTGTAACAAAACTACTTCTTGAATTATTGTTAAAGGGGCACTGTGTGGTTTTGGAGAATAAATTCAAACTCAGAATTCTAATATTGACAATATTACTGAGGTAATAATACAAACTCAGAAATATTTATTCCATAACTGAATAAACAAGCTGTTCTCAGAAGAAAATAAGGTCCCCAGAACACAGTTAAGCTAGAAAGGTGGCAGGGTCCGCCAAGTATAAACAAAGTAAAACAGTATGAAATTGCATTGTCCTTTAAAGGTCAGTTTGTTTAGACAAAAATAAAAATAAAAACAGTCAATGAAGATCTTCCTCTTCTGCTTGAAATCCCTACATAGTGCACCTTTAAGTTCTGCCAGGATTTTGTGTGCTGTTTTACAAAACATAATATCTGGAATAAATGAGAGAATGTGTTCTAGTAACCAACATCTGAACCCTTTTATGAAGGCATTACTCCACCCATATTAACTGTGGAAGTGGGTGGCAAACAGAGGACAGTCCTGATTGATGCCTCAGTACAGCACAGTCATTGACTCGTCACATTGTCTCTAATGCTGCATTCATTTGCCATCCAGCTCCTCAGCAGGTCGTCTGAAGCGACTCTGTATGAGAGGAGCACTACTGGCAGGCTGTGTTGGGCTTTTACAGACAAGGACATTAATCCCTATTTAACAACTTGGAGATTAATCAACTTAAACCGCCGTGGCACACAGGAAGTGTCTCAATGAGGAAATGAGTGGAAACCTTCCACAAAACAGATGCTGCACTTGCTTTCATGTCAAGCTG